>NC_068910.1:220765570-221068070 GCF_023091745.1 Budorcas taxicolor | reverse complement strand
AAATTGAAGTATAGTTGATTTACTTTGCTGTGCCAGTCTCTGCTGTATAGCAAAGTAGCTCAAAGTTTACACGCATATGTATTCTTTTTAAATATTCTTTTCCATTATGACTTATTGCATGATACTGAGTATGTTAATATTTCCATATGTTATACATTAGGACCTTGTTGTTTATCTGTTCTAAAGGTGACAATTTGCATCTACCAACCCCAGTCTCCCAGTCTGTCTCTCTCTTTCCCTCCCTCCCCTTGGCAACTACAGAATCTGTTCTCTGTGCTTATGAGTCTGTTTCTGTTTCGTAGACAGGCTCATTTGTGCCATATTTTAGATTCTACATACAAGTGCTATCACGATATTTGTTGAAAGACCCAGTTCTTAGTTCCATTAATCTTTCCTGCTGTTCCAGTCTCTATTTCACTTATTTCCACTCCTATCTTCATTGTTTCCTTCCTTCCGCTAATTTGAGTCTTTGTTCTTCTTTTTCCAGCTTCTCCAGGTGTCAAGAGGGCTGTGATCTTCCTGTTTCTCGGGCGAGTAGGCCTATGCTACTGAAAGCTTCCCTCTTAGAGCTGCTTTCGCCTCGTTTCCTAGACCTCGGTCCGTTCTGTCTCCACTCTCACTCCTCTCAAGACACTTTTTGTTCTCCTGTTCGACCTCTTTGTGGCCCACTGATTATCCGGCAGCATGTCTAGTCTTTGCTCATTGGTGTTTTCCCCCAGCTCTCCTCTTGTGGTTGATTTCTAATTTCATACCACTGTGGTCTGCAAAGATGCTTGATATAATTCCAGTCTTTCAAAATTTACTGAGGCTTGTTTTGTGGTCTGACATGCTCTCTCCTGGGTTATGCTCCATGTGCACGTGAAAAGAGTCTGTATTTTGCTGCTTGGGATGGAATGTCCTATTAAGACTATGTGGTCTGGTATTCTTTAAGACCAGTGTTTCCTTGTTGATTTTCTGTCTGGCTTATCTATCCTGTGGTCTAGGTAGCATATTAAAGTCCCTACGGCTACCCTGTTACTGTCACTCTTTCTTTTTATGTGTGTTAATATTTGCTTTATACACTCAGATGCGCCTCTTTTGCTCGCATAAAGATTTAGAAGTTTTATATCTTCTTGTTGGATCGATCCCTTTATCAGTATATCGCGGCTTTGGCTCTTGTTGCAGCCTTGGCTTTATAGTCTATTTTGTCTGATACAAGTATTTGCCACTGTAATTTTTTTCTGTTGTTTCCATTCTCACAGAATATCTTTTCCCAGCTTTTCACCTTCAGTCTGCTGAGAAGTCGAGTACAATGCTGCAGCTCTTTTGACCTCAACTGGGAGAAATCCGAGGCACACAATTTTGCATGGTTTTCTAGCAGTTTCTTGTAGAGTTAAACTCCAGTTACCCACAGTGTTAACTCACCTGATGTATGCCACTTACTGCTTCCCCTTCCCTCATCTTTTTCCCTTTGCCTATATAAGTGTTTCTTGCACTTTAAAAATGAACTGCTTTGACAGGAATTTCATCTCAGAATCTGTAGGGATTTCTGTAGGAAACTGAACTAAGAAAAATGGGAAGCTTATGGAATTGAGAAGAAGAAAGCAGAACCTCGGGTAACAAGTAGAGAGAAAGAGCTAGAAGCATAAGTGGGATGGGAAAGGGAACTGGATGAACGGGAAGTAAGTAAGGTGGGAACACTGCTGAGCTGGTAGGGACAAAGAGGAAGTTGTTAACCTACCTGAAAGTACAACCTTCTTACCCAATTACATCTTTTCACTGTATAAATCAGTTCAGTTCAGTTCAGTCGCTCAGTCGTGTCCGACTTTTTGCGACCCCATGAATTGCACCACGCCAGGCCTCCCTGTCCATCACCAACTCCCGGAGTTCACCCAGACTCATGGCCATCGAGTCCATGATGCCATCCAGCCATCTCATCCTCTGTCGTCCCCTTCTCCTTCTGCCCCCAATCCCTCCCAGCATCAGAGTCTTTTCCAATGAGTCAACTCTTCTCATGAGGTGGCCAAAGTACTGGAGCTTCAGCTTCAGCATCATTCCTTCCAAAGAAATCCCAGGGTTGATCTCCTTCAGAACGGAATGGTTGAATCTCCTTGCAGTCCAAGGGACCCTCAAGAGTCTTCTCCAACACCACAGTTCAAACACATCAATTCTTCGGCGCTCAGCCTTCTTCACAGTCCAACTCTCACATCCATACATGACCACAGGAAAAACCATAGCCTTGACTAGATGGACCTTAGTCAGCAAAGTAATGTCTCTGCTTTTGAATATGCTATCTAGGTTGGTCATAACTTTTCTTCCAAGGAGTAAGCGTCTTTTAATTTCATGGCTGCAGTCACCATCTGCAGTAATTTTGGAGCCCCCCCAAAATAAACTCTGACTCTGTTTCCACTGTTTCCCCATCTATTTCCCATGAAGTGATGGGGCCGGATGCCATGATCTTCATTTTCTGAATGTAGAGCTTGAAGCCAACTTTTTCACTCTTCTCTTTCACTTTCATCAAGAGGCTTTTTAGGTCCTCTTCACTTTCTGCCATAAGGGTGGTGTCATCTGCATATCTGAGGTTAGTGATATTTCTCCTGGCAATCTTGATTCCAGCTTGTGTTTCTTCCAGTCCAGCGTTTCTCATGATGTATTCTGCATATAAGTTAAATAAGCAGGGTGACAATATAGAGCCTTGATGTACTCCTTTTCCTCTTTGGAACCAGTCTGTTGTTCCATGTCCAGTTCTAACTGTTGCTTCCTGACCTGCATACAGATTTCTTAAGAGGCAGGTTAGGTGGTCTGGTATTCCCATTTCTTTCAGAATTTTCCACAGTTTATTGTGATCCACACAGTCAAAGGCTTTGGCATAGTCAATAAAGCAGAAATAGATGTTTTTCTGGAACTCTCTTGCTCTTTCCATGATCCAGCAGATGTTGGCAATTTGATCTCTGGTTCCTCTGCCTTTTCTAAAACCAGCTTGAACATCAGGGAGTTCACAGTTCACATATTGCTGAAGCCTGGCTTGGAGAATTTGAGCATGACTTTACTAGCATGTGAGATGAGTGCAATTGTGCGGTAGTTTGAGCATTCTTTGGCATTGCCTTTCTTTGGAATTGGAATGAAAATTGACCTTTTCCAGTCCTGTGGCCATTGCTGAGTTTTCCAAATTTTTGTCTGGCTCTAGATTAGTGATCACATCATCATGATTATCTGGGTCGTGAAGATCTTTTTTGTACAGTTCTTCCATGTATTCTTGCCACCTCTTGTTAATATCTTTTGCTTCTGTTAGGTCCATACCATTTCTGTCCTTGATTGAGCCCATCTTTGCATGAAATGTTCCCTTGGTATCTCTAATTTTCTTGAACATATCAGATAATCCTCTTGGGTCTGACTTTTTCTTCTTTCCATCTTTCCATTTGCCTATGAAGAGTCAAGAAGGCTTTTTTTCCCCTTTATAGTTCATTTTTCCCTTTTGGATTTTGAAAAAGTCAACCTGAAGCCACATTTGTTATTCTCAGGTCTTATAACAGGACTTGACATTTTCTGAAGTAGAATAAAAATTTGGGCTGAATGCACTGATAGGTAATTTCCTGCTGAATTTCTTCATTGAATGTCTCAGGACCTAATTAGTGGACACTTAAAGTCTGATTTAAAGGACTTCCCTGGTGGCTCAGACGGTAAAGTGTCTGTCTACAATGTGAAAGACCTGGGTTCGATCCCTGGGTTGGGAAGATTTCCTGAAGAAGGAAATGGCAACCCACTCCAGTACTCTTGCTTTGAAAATGTTATGGACAGAGGAGCTTGGTGCTACTGTCCATGGGGTGACAAAGAGTTGGGCATGACTGAGCGACTTCACTTTTACTAAAGTCTGATTTAGTTAGTGAATAAACCTTTAGTTTCAGGCGATAACCTCTTCTACCAGAAGGCTCCCCTGGAGAAGCATCTGAGTTTCCTTCAGCTTTCACTTCTCAAACAGTGAACCCCTCGTGGCCCCTCCCATGGTGCTATTTCTTCTGACTTGTTGTCCTCTCATTTCCTTATTGGATTGGGGCTTCCTCCTGTGGAAGGAATCATGTCATTGTAGGAATGTATTAAAGATAGCCCACCCATCTAGAATGTTTCAGAAGACACTTCCATGTTGCCAGTGCCAGCAAACCGTTGCATCTTCTTGGGAAACAGTGGTGCTGACTGGACAGTGAGTTTTCAGGCAACCATTGTATGTTTTTGGAAGCTGACCTGAGAAGGTTGAAACATTTCTGTTGTTTTGATTACAATAATATCAGGCTTTAGGAAAAGTGTTTTGTGACTGCCTGGACCCATAGCACCACCTATGCTAAGATGATTGTTGTTTACAATCATGGGTTAATAAAAGGAACACAAATCTAACTATTCATGGGATAGTTGATAGCCAACATTCGCCTAATGAGATCATTTATTTAAACAGTAAGTTCATTTATTTAAGCAGTAAGAAATACAGATTTTTATTTTGAATATATTTGTATGTTTTAATGACATATTATTACAGGCAGTAAAATGCACATAGTTGAAATATACACTTTGATAAGTTTGACATTTATATAGATCCATGAAATCATCATCACATCCATAAAAAACCCATCTACCTTCATTTTTACCTTGTTTCCTTTATTAATGTCACTCTGACCTATAGTCAACATTCAAAAAAACTAAGATCATGGCATCTGGTCCCATCACTTCATGGGAAATAGATGGGGAAACAATGGAAACAGTGATAGACTTTATTTTGGGGGGCTCCAAAATCACTACAGATGGTGACTGCAGCCATGAAATTAAAAGACACTTGCTCTTTGGAAGACAAGTTATGACCAACCTAGATAGCATATTAAAAAGCAAAGACAAAGAGAAAAAAAAAAAGCAAAGACATAACTTTGCTAACAATGGTCCATCCAGTCAAAGCTACGATTTTTCCAGTGGTCATGTATGGATGTGAGAGCTGGACTATAAAGAAAGCTGAGTGCTGAATAATTGATGCTTTTGAACTGTGGTGTTGGAGAAGATTCTTGAGAGTCCCTTGGACTGCAAGGAGATCTGACCAGTCCATCCTAAAGGAAATCAATCCTGAATATTCACTGGAAGGACTGATACTGAAGCTGAAACTCCAATACTTTGGCCACCTGATGTGAAGAGATGACTCATTTGAAAAAACCCTGATGCTGGGAAAGATTGAGGGTGGGAGGAGAAGGGGATGACAGAGGATGAGATGGTTGGATGGCATCACTGACTCAATGGACATGAGTTTGAGTAAGCTCTGGGAGTTGGAGATGGACAGGGAGGCCTGGCAGGCTGCAGTCCATGGGGTCACAAATAGTCAGACATGACTGAGCAACTGAACTGAACTGAGCTGAACTAAGTTTTAATTGTCTAAAATTTTATATGATTAAAGTCATGGTGTGTTTCTACTTTTCCTCTCAGGTACCCTTATGTGAAATATATCTTTTTATATCAATGAGAAATATGTTCTGTAGATATACTTCTGTTTGTCCATTCATCTCTTTATCCGTATTTGCGTTCCCAGGTTTTGACTGTTGCAAGTAAGACTGCTGCAGACCTTTGAATGTATTGAAAGTTCCTCACATGGTTATGTTTCACTTTTCCTGTATTAATACTTTGCAATGCCTGGCTTACAGGCTTAGTGAATGTATGACTTTTTAAAGAACATTATACCATGTTAGGTAGGAGAGGTTACACACAAAAAGGTGAAAACCCGGTAGGTTTCCTGAGTCAGGTGGTGAGAAGCATTCAGGAATCACACCTGTACAGACCTGAGTCCGCAGAGGGCAGGACACTATTCGCCATGCAGTTTATCACTGAGGCTACTCCTGGCATCCATGGAAAATCACGAAAGCTTGAGCTGGGCCCCAGATCCCATCGTCAGCCTTGGTAGAGGAGGCCTTCAGGGTCTGTAACGACCAAGACTTGGAGGAGGCCAATAAGGATCAGTTCAGTTCAGTCGCTCAGTCGTGTCTGACTCTTTGCGACCCCATGCATCACAGCACGCCAGGCCTCCCTGTCCGTCACCATCTCCCGGAGTTCACTCAGACTCACGTCCATCGAGTCCGTGATGCCATCCAGCCATCTCATCCTCGGTCGTCCCCTTTTCCTCCTCCCCTCAATCCCTCCCAGCATCAGAGTCTTTCCAATGAGTCAACTCTTCGCAGGCTAATAAAGAAAATGCGGTTCTTGGCTGCTCTGATTCACCCACCACCTCGAGGGGACCCTGAAGGACTGGACAGACCACAAGAAGCCACCTGGCGTGAACCGATGTGCTTTTGTCAGAAAGGGGGGCGCTGGAAGGGGGAAAGCCCTGAGTGCCCTCCTGGGGGACTCCCAAAAGGCAACCCCGGCTGGTCCCTGTTCTTTATGAACGAGTCGGATGAGGGCACCCACACGCTGACGGACGGGCCCAGGTGCCTGCCTGACTACAAATCCCACTCGATCGACTTTCATTACCCCAGCGGAGCCTTGGGTCACCCTTGGTGTAGCAGGTGAAACTGAATTTCTTGTGGACACTGGAGCGGCCTGCTCTGCTCTGACTTGGCCCTCTGGCCCCCTCTCCACCCGTGGACTCTACTGTGACGGGAGTTGGTGGACAGCCACATGGAGGGCGGTTTACATCTCTCCTTGGTGTCCCTGGTGGCACGGTGGTAAAGAAGCTGTCTGCAATGCAGAGACTCAGGTTCAATCCCTGGGTCAGGAAGATCCCCTGAGGAGGGAATGGTAACTCACTCCAGTATTCTTGCCTGGAAAATTCCATGGACCGAGGAACGTGGTGGGCTACAGTCCACAGGCCGCAAAGAGTCAGATGTGACTGAACACATCAGCAGAATAAGATCATTTAAGCAGCCTAGGGCACAACCTGTTTTAAAACTGGATTGAATTAGTGAGCATCGAGTAGAGACTAAGTTACAGCTTTGGTCCAAATCTTCTGATAATTTTCTCTATGTTGCAGCACCAGCGACTCCTCTAGCCTGTGCAGCTGAAACTTCAGTATCAGTCACTCGGGCGTTATTTTCACCTTCATGATATTTTCATCAGCTATACTCATGTGTACTTAGTATTTTTATTATAGACAATGTTTTAGTACTATATAAAATATAAATTATAGCTCATCATTCCTTAAATGTGTTTTGGTTTTGAAATTAAATTAAAATTTTATTTATTTTGGGGTATAAGTTGATTTATAATGCTGTGTTGTTTTCAGGTGAATAGCAAAGTTATTCACTTATGTACATATATAACCATTCTTTTCCAGATTCTTTCCCATGTAGGTTATTATACAATATTGAGTAGAGTTCCCATTGCTACACAGTAGGTCCTTGTTGATTGTGTATTTTATGTATAGCAGTGTGTAATATTAATCACAAACTCCTAATCAATTCCTCTCTTTTGTCCTTTCCCTTTGGTAACCAGAAGCTTGTTTTTGAAGTCTGAGTCTGTTTCTGTCTTATAAATAAGGTCATTGTATCATCTTTTTACATTTTGTATGTAAGCCATATCATGTGATATTTGTCTTTGTCTGACTTTGTACTTAATATTTTTGATGGAGTCATTTTTAAAACTCAAAATAGTTCTGTAGAAAGAAAATTGAAATCACTGCCTTAAATAGAAAACTTTGTTTTCTAATTCATATTGAAATGGATGCATAAATATTAAAAGATAACTTGTTCTATGACTCACCTAAATTCATTTCATAAGCTATACTTGGGGAAACTCTTGTTGTAGGAGAGATGCTTTTAGTGATTCTATTTTCAAGCAGTGAAGCCAGGCTTATGCGATTGGTGATCATCTGTGTCTAAATCCCTCTAAAGAATAGAGTTTCTTCATATCAAATGTCATCTGAGCACAGTAGACAGACAATGGAATGAGAATAGGAATTAGTCACAAAGGAAAAACTGGAAAATTTACAAATACGTGGAGGTTAAATGACACACTCTTGGATAGATAGTGGGTCAAACAGGAAATGAAAGGGAGGGTAGAACATACTTTGAGATGAATGAAAGCAAAACCATAGGGATGGTATGCAGTAACATGGATAGCCCAGCGATAATCATACTAAGTGAAGTAAGTCAAACACAGACAACATTCACATGATACTGCTTATGTGCAGAATCTAAACAATACAAACAAACTTATTTATGAAACAGAAATGCAGACTTAGGGAATGAACTCATGCTTTCCGAGGGCAAAGTGTGGGGAGAGGAGGAGAGACTGGGCGATTAGGACTGACGCGTACTCACTGCTCTGGTTAAAGTATATAACCACTGAAGACCTGCTGTTTAGCGCCAGAAACTTGGTTTAATATTCTGTAGTAACTTAAATGGGAAAAGATTTTGAAAAAGAATGAATACTTGTATGGGTATAACTGAATGACTTTGCCGTACACCTGTGAAAGTGAAAGTGAGGTCACTCAGTCGTGTCTGACTCTTTGTGACCCCATGGACTGCAGCCTACCAGGCTCCTCTGTCCATGGGATCTTCCAGGCAAGAGTACTGGAGTGGGTTGCCATTGCCTTCTCCAGTGCATGAAAATGAAAAGTGAAAGTGAAGTCACTCAGTCGTGTCCGACTCTGTGTGACCCCAGAGACGGCAGCCCACCAGGCTCCCCTGTCCCTGGGATTCTCCAGGCAAGAACACTGGAGTGGGTTGCCATTGCCTTCTCCCGTACTCCTGTAACTAACATATTATTGTTCATCAAATATACTCCAATATAAAATAAAAATGGAAAACAAAACCAAGCCTATGGGATACAGCAAAAGCAGTACTAAGAAAGTTAAAATCTAACTAAACTGAAATTAAAATCTTTCCTTTTTTGGTTAGGCTCATTTAAATATTTTAAAAACAAAACCAATAATAGTGTATGTATTCTTTTTACAAAAATGTACACCCATGGCTGGTTCATGTCAATGTATGGCAAAACCCACCATTGGAGGTAATTAGCCTCCAATTAAAATAAATAAATTAAAAAAATTCTAACACAGATAAATCACAGTCTCCCTACTTGTAACATTGCTCCAAACTTCAGCTCCTTTTTCAAAAGTAACCACACTTCACGATCTGGTGTGTATCATTCTTATAGTTTTCATTGCCTCCAAAAAGCAAATCATAACAAACCAATTCAAACGAACTAAAAAACCAAGCAGTCAATAAACCAGCAGAACAAACACCCCAGCTCTCACACCTGCCTCTCACCTCTCCGTTCAGCCCTCGCCGCCACGCAGGAGAAACAGGGTTTAGTCACCAGGCTCAATTAAAAAGGCAGGTTTTGGGATGCATTTTCTCGGTGTGATTTGATGGGGACACAGGCACAGCTTGATGCTGGTTGACCTCTGAGAGGAGGAACAGAGAACAGATGCCATCATTCTGTATTTTTCTGGATAATCCTTAGTTCTAGGTGCACAACCAAAAGCTGAAAGATTGTGCAGTCCTTGGCATTGTAACAAAATGTTGTCTTCTCTTTGATTCTGACCTGTTCATGTGATTTTTATCTAATATTTTTCTGAGTGCCTACTACATCAAGGCATGCGTCTCATTCTTGAGGACCTTGTAGCTGGTGTGGTTCCCCCTGGCACTTTTTAGATAACAGTTTTATTGAGATAAAATTCACATACCATGCAATTCATCCTTTCTAAAGCGACAGTTCAGTGGTTTTCAGTATATTCCCAGAGGTGGGCAGCCACCGTCACAGTCAATTGTGGAATGTTTTCATTATTGAAGAGAAACTCTATTAGCAGTCACCGCCTATTTCTCCTCAGCTTCCCAGCTCTATGAAACCACCCAAATGCTTACTGTCTCAATGGATTTGCTTCTTCTAAACATGTCCTGCAGATAAAGCCGTGGAACATACGGTTGAGCTTCATTCATCTTGTGGCCTCGGTACTTCGTTTCTTTTAGATTTTCAGGTAGGGTTTCACTGCATGGCTCGACCACGTTTTACTCATCCATTCATCAGTTGATAGACGTTTGGACTAATTCCACATTTTTTCTGTTACGAATAGTGCTGCTCTGAGCATTCTTATACACTGTTTTGGTAAACATATGCTTTCATTTTCCTGGGCATATACCTAGGAATTGCTGGGTCATACTGTACCTAAATTTAATCTTTTGAGAACACACCAGACTGTTTTTCAAAGCAGTCACACCACTGTGCATTCCTACTAGCCCTGTGTGTTAGCATTTTTGTTGTATTTTCTTCCTATGAAAGTCAGCATCAGCTTTACCCTGTCTCTTAAATACCACTTCTAACCACTTTTAAGCCCTGACAATACAGGTTTGTGTGTGTGTGTGTGTGTGTGTGTGTGTGTGTGTGTTAAAAATGCCTTTCCAGGGGTGTTCCCTGGCCGTCCAGTGGCTCGGGCTCCACAGTTTCCCTGTGTGGCCCGCGTCCAGCCCGTGGTTGGGGAATGAAGTCAGATCCTGCCAGCCACATGGCATGGTCACAACCCTGTGTGGCCCGTGTCCAGCCCGTGGTTGGGGAATGAAGTCAGATCCTGCCAGCCACACGGCATGGTCAAAAGGAGGTCTTCATAGTCACCGTCACTCATCCTCATGCAGCGTCACACTACCTTCTTGCATCCTCTGTTGTTACCCGAGAATACAAAACTTCTTGTTTTCTTTCTTCCGTAGGGTCCCTCAGTGCCCATTCTGCCCTCCCTCGTTTCTGTCCCCTATAAACCAACCCTCCTGGCTCCAGCCTAGCTTGCTAAGCTCACTGCCTGCAGCCCATTGCTGGCACGCTCGGCTGCATCTTCCACAACACCCTTGCTGTTTCATGGGGCCACTGATGTTTCGGCCCTCTAGGTCTTTTCCCAGATTTTCTCTTGCCTGGCATGCCTCTCCCACTTCTGTCATGCTGCTGCTGCTGCTGCTAAGTCATTTCAGTCGTGTCCGACTCTGTGCGACCCCGTGGACTGCAGCCCACCAGGCTCCCCTGTCCCTGGGATTCTCCAGGCAAGAGTACTGGAGTGGGCTGCCATGTCCTTCTCCAATGCATGAAAGTGAAGAGTGAAAGTGAAGTTGCTCAGTCATGTCCGGCTGTTTGCTACCCCATGGACTGTAGCCCACCAGGCTCCTCCGTCCATGGGATTTTCCAGGCAAGAGCACTGGAGTGGGGCGCCATTGCCTTCTCCGTCTGTCATTCTAGTCGACTCTTATTTGTCCTTCAGGACCTCAGCTAAAGAACCATTTCTTTCCTGTTGAAGACTTTCTTCCCCGAGACCCCCGGGGGAGGTAGCTTAACTTCCCCTCAGCTTTACTGTTGTGCACATCACGTTGTGTGACAGTTATTTTCTTCTTTTTGTTTTAAATGCCTACTTTTCTCTTCAAACTGTGAGATATTTTTCCAAGAGCAAGAGAGCTTAATGATCACTTGGCTGACCCTTCTCGTTTGAAAGATGGGGCAACTAAGGCAGAGAAGTCAAGGCCAGCCAAGGTCATTAGATAAGTGTTTGCTCAACTCACAGGAACTCTGAAAAGTTTTTGCTTGCCTTTTTCCTAGTTTAAAAATACCATTCCTTCAGTGATATTGACATGGCTCCTGAGCAACAGATGGGAATGAGGATCTATTATATGTGCTGACGTTTTGTTTGTGTGGCTTTTTAGAAACACGTTTAGCCCTAGAAACTCAAAGCCCCCAAATGATTTTAAAACAGCTTATCAACAAATTTTTAGTTTGCTAGAATTTTATCAACAAATTTCTAGTTTGTTATGCCTTTTTCTTCAAATATCACAATGGTATATTCACTGAGTGATCAGTGCCCGTGGCTCTATGTGCTGTTCTTAGTCACTCAGTCGTGTCCAACTCTTTGCGACCCCATGGACTGTAGCCTGCCAGGTTCCTCTGTCCATGGGATTCTCCAGGCAAGAATACTGGAGTGGGTTGCCCTGCCCTCCTCCAGGGCATCTTCCCAACCCAGAGACTGAACCCAGGTCTCCCACATTGCAGGTGGATTCTTTACCAGCTGAGTCACCAGGAAAGCTGTGGTTATAAAGACCCCCATCAAAAAATATTCCTGTAAGAAATGAACTTTCAAAAGTAGACTTGAAGCAATAGCAATACTGAATGGTACTGTTGGGTTTATTTTACATTACTAGATATTTCTCTTTAGTTTCACTTGCATCAAATATAATACAGGAAATAATGGTGGTTCTAAAGGGACAAGTTTCTCTCTTGAGGTAGATTAAAAGCCTTTTGCAAACTTCCCTGGGCACTTTGCCAAGGCAGTGAAAAGAGGCTTTTAGGCAGTTTTTATAGACTGAATAGTTTTGTAAAGTCCTGAAATGTAGGCTGCATTTTCATAGTCTCTTTCTCAAGGGGAGTGGTGGAGGCTTTAGAATCAAGAAAATCTGGTCAAGTAAAACCCCTTCTCCGTAGTCCCAGCGTTGGGCAATTCTTCTGCTCCATCCCGTGTCTCTATGCAAAGATACTCTGTGATGGGCTTTCATTTTAGTTCAGGGCATGAGGATGGATAGTAGTGTCCACTGTTCCCATCTCTCTTTTGTTCTGTTTATGACATTCAGGCCTGGCCCTCATCTAATCTGGAAATAGCATTCTGAATATGGTCCTTGGACTGTCTAGGACAACCTCGCGCCTGACGTCAGAAGGATCCTGCCCAGCTGGGCTCCTGCTACTCCTCTTTACTCGAGTCTCTGTCGAGCAGCTACTGTTTGCCCGGCATCGTCCACTGGTGCAGAGGGTCGAGACGGCTCTTGTGCCATCTTCCTGGGGGGACAGGTATTACATCCAGCGTTAGGCACTTGATGCGCGGCAGGTAGTGCGTTGGTGGGGGAAGGGGACGGGGTCTTCAGGAAGAGGGAAGTGCCTGTGTGCAGGTGCTCACGTGAGCCGAGTGAGACTGGGGTGCAGTGACCCAGGGGGAGTGGTGGGAGACGAAGACGCAGGTGACTGTGGTCCAAAGCGTGCAGGGCCTTGCAGGCCATCGTAAGCAGTTGGAATTTTGCTCCGGGTGCAACAGAGCCACTGAGGGATTTCTAACAGGGGAGTAATGAGCTCAGATTTACAATTCAACTAAATCACTTTTGTTTCTCCGTGGAGAATAAACTGGAGGGGGGGAAACCGGAAGTGGAGCAGTGGTTAGGAGTCTTTCACATTCATCCAGGGGAAAGACAACATTGCCCCGAGCAAGGGTTGATTCTAGAAAATTTTATGACTGGATATAGGTGACAAGGGAGGAGAAGTCAAAGATGTATCTCAAGCATTGGGTCTGAAGGACTGGGTGGATAATAGTAGTTAACTGGACTTGAGGAAATACTGGGGCAGATGACAAGGTTAATCTTGCATTGTTAGCTGAAATGTGTCTGTGATATTTCCACGTGGAGCTGTCCTTAAGCAACTGTGTGATGTGAGCTTACAGCTGTGAGCTCAGGGAAGAGGTCTGGACTGAAAATGTGAATCTGGGTCACACGAGGCTGTCACAGTGACACAGGAGTCGAGGAGATCAGCTAGAAAAGACTGCAGAGGCCGCAAGTGGCGCCAGGTGCCTGCGGTGCTTTTCAGCAGCTGGGGCCGCGAAACTCAGATACTGGTGTTGGTGTTGAAGCTGTGCCTTTCCTCGCCCTCATCCGCTTCTTTGCTTCAGGTTCACATTCTGCCCCTGTCCTCTAGTTTGCCTTGTGCTCTAAATACGCCAACTCTGTGATGTTGCCCATGTTTTCTCAACTTGAACTCACTGCCTTTTCTCCAAATTATCAACCTCCTGGCCTTCCCAGGTGGCGCTAATGGTAAAGAACCCACCAGCCAATGCAGTAGGCATAGGAGACGGGGGTTCGATACCTGGGTTGGGAAGATCCCCTGGAGGAGCGCTCGGCAACCTACTCCAGTATTTCTACCAGGAGAAGCCTGTGGACAGAGCAGCCTGGCCAGCTACGGTCCATAGGATTGCAAAGAGTCAGACACGACTGAAGTGACTTGGCACATTAACCTCATATTTTAATGTACTTCTTTTTTTAAGGATATTTCAAAATATTACGTATTTTTTGTTCTACTGAATTACCTTTCTTTTCCTCTCTTTGCTGAAATCTTCTTTGTCCTTCAGGGCTTGAAACAAGTGCCATTCCTCTTTGAAATCTTTCTTGATTTCATAGCATATCTTCACTAAAAGAGGAATGAATAGATGAATGAATGGGGTATAATAAACGCATTGGTTTACTCAGTGAAGAGGGAGGAAATGAAGATTTATTTGGTGCCTAATACGTGTCAAGAGCTGTGTTGAGCCCTTTGCCTATAGAATCTTGTTTGATCTTCGTACCACTCTGCACTAGTCATGGTCTCCTTACTCCGATTTATGCAGAAAGGAAAGTATGCATGACGTTTTCACATCACACATTTCTATTTCATATATTTATTTTATTGATGCATAGGTGATTTACAGTGCTGTCTTAATTTTTTCAGTACAGCAATGTGATTTAGTTAGATATAATGTATACATTTAGAATATTTTTTCTATACTGTATTTTAAAGAAGGGAGTTTGTCTTATTTACATAACACATCTGAGTCAAGAAATAATCCCAAACTCACTGTCACTGAAATTAATGTCCTATCCTTTTCTTTTCCCTTGGGGAAGATTTCACCCTATTACAATTTAATGACAATCACTCCATTCTCACCGATGCTTTCTCCATCTTGTTTGCTCGATGACAGGTTCAACTATGCTTTCAGATTCAATCTTCTAATTTGGCAAATGTCCTGTTGGTTTTCATGCCCAGTGACCAAATCAGTTCAACTTAATAAATATTCATGAAGTACCTACTACATGTAAGGTACACTGCTAGATGTTAGAGGGAGAAGCAAAGATAGGTAAGACAAGACATCTACTTCACAGGGTTATGCAATCTTAAAAAGGTATTAGTTCAGAAAAATAAATATATGCAAGGTAATACAGTCATTCATTCATTCAGCAAATATTACTGTCACTTCCAGGTATCAGATGTTACGGCAGCCTCTGAGGCTGCAAATATGAATAGAATACATTCCTTGCCTTGAACAAAGGCTTTGTCTGTGAGGAAAAGGAAGACTAGAGCACAGAATAGCAACATTCTGAATAGTATCCTTGACTCAATAAAATTCTCAAGCTGGACAGAAGTAAAGGTCTAGACAGTATGATAAAGGCGATTTTGCTTTGTGTTCTTGGATGTCCCCCCCCCCCCCCCCGCCCAGCTATACCGAGAAATGTATGAAATATGTTGTAATGAATGGAAGGGATTATTAGGAATAAAAACATATTTTGTAAGGATAAGAATGTGGAAAATATTTCAGAAGTTCAGTAAAGAGCGGTTGCCTCCTACTGCAGGGCTTCTCGAACTTTAATATGCAAAAACTCACTTCAGTTCAGTTCAGTCGCTCAGTTGTGTCCGACTGTTTGCGACCCCATGAATCGCAGCACGCCAGGCCTCCCTGGCCATCACCAACTCCCAGAGTTCACTCAGACTCACACCCATCGAGTCAGTGCTGCCATCCAGCCATCTCATCCTCTCTCCTCCCCTTCTCCTCCTGCCCTCAATCCCTCCCACCATCAGAGTCTTTTCCAATGAGTCAACTCTTCGCATGAGGTGGCCAAAGTACTGGAGTTAGGGTTTGCTAAAATGAAGGTTCTGATTCCATGTTTGGGTAGGGCTCAAGAATCTACATTCCAACAAACTCTTGGTCTGGAGTTTATGCTTGGTATAATAAAGACTTTGGTATATACGTATTTTATGGTTGACCTAGTTTTTAAGAATTATTACTGATTCTTTGGAAGTGAGGGATAAAATTTGGAGAGGGTCAGAAAAAATGCTTATGAGTTTCTGGTCACCTGAACATTCCAAAGAAAGCTACAGGACTCCAGGTGGCTGGTGCCCTTCCCTGGCAGTGTCTGCAGACTGCACTCAGGGTGAGGGAGGTGGTGACTTCTGGGTCCCAGGGCTCAACGCAGGCCCCAGGCTAGGTCTGTGCTGTGGCATCCGGTGTAGCCAGTGCACTGGCCCGTGGGCTTTCAGAATCAGCAAAGAAGAGGCACTCTGGAACCAGGTTATTGAGTCAAAGTTGGGAGCAATGTGAGATGTATGGGTCCAGATGGAGAGTCAGTGTCTACCTTGGCCAAGAGCAGAAGAAAAGAAGGAAAGATCCGGAGAACCTTCCTGAGCCCAGAACTGCAGGGAGTGACTTTTTGTTATATTTTCCACGACCTCAAAAATGGAACAAGCCCCAAGAACATGAAGTCTACAAACTGACAGAGAATATGTTTTCTTATTGTTCTTTGTGCCTCTTCTAGATAAAGAGGAAATAGAACATTCCATATGGTCCCCAGGGAACACTGTCCTTAGCTCTAAAGATAGCTTGCAATACTGGGTAAGAACAGAGTTAAAATGTCCAAGTTTGAATCTAGACCATTTCCTATTCGTGAGTCACTGAACAAATAATTTACCTCGTGAAATCTGTTTCCTCATCTGCAAAATGAGGGAAATAATAGTACCAACTACATGAAGTTGAGATGAGGATTCAAGAAAATGGTGCCTATAAGGTGCTTAACATATTCTCGGAACTTTGTAGAGAGTACCGTTAATCATAATCACCAGCCATTGAGTAGGGCCTTAACAACTCATGATATTTATTTGCAGTTGCTTCTGTTCACTCAATAGCCTCTGTTCAGAAGTCAGGCATCACTCTAGACACTGTAGGTATAATTAAAAATGTAAGAAATTTCTCTTCTAAAATTAGTCTCAGTTTTGTGGTGGAAACAGAAACACATACAATCAATTTTAGTGTGATGTAATTGGTTGTGTTCTAAGATATGACCTGAGTGTGGGGGGTACTGTAATACCTTCTTTACTAGTAAATCTTTGGGCTGGATGGAGGAAGTGTCTAAAGTTGGAACTTGACTTCATGAGAAAAATCTATGGGTATCAGTTTTCTTCGGACAGAAGAGCAGATTTGGAGTTTTATATGCCCTTCTCTCAACCCCCATGCAGAGAGAAATCTATTATAAGAAGCTTTAATTTTGGGGTTGAAAGGCTTATTTATAAAACCAAAAGCCAGGGTGTGTAATTGGATTGATGTGTGTGTGTGTGTGTGTCCTTGAAATCCAAGGAAAAGTTGGAGATAGAAGCAGAGTCGTGGGTCCTGTTAATTCGGTTCACTCATTAAATGAATTCTGATTCTAAAATGACATTAAGAAATAATTTAGACAGAATTCCTTACATAATAATAAATCTTACTATTTATTATTCAGATTTTTCTCAATCCAAAACAGAGGGGAAAATTCAGAGTAGATTTAAAACCATATGGATAAAAGATTAATGTATTGAAGGAACATTATAATCAAGAAATAATTCTGGAAATATAAATGAAATAGAAACCTCAACAATCGATCTTCATAGTTTCCATAGTTCCTATCAATTTTTGTCCATATATACGAAGAGCTATTTACATAGTTTAAATTATAGCAAAAAATACAGTTTTATGTTTCTTCCAAATAACACTTTAAATGACCTCATATCATATAGATCAAATGTTTGAATTTGTCAGAGGCTTTGATTTTGTGAAACGATCTGGCCATAGCCGCAAAGAGTTCGACAGAGAGTTTGGTTGGACTGAATTTGGTGGGCAAGATCTGTTCCACTTGTTGATTATTCAGCAAGCACAGCCCCCAAAGAGCAGCCGCTGCCCTGGCGTTCGCCAGATGCTGATTTCTATCTGTCGAGTGCATGTTTGAAATCCACCTCAATCAGGAAGGAAAGTGGTAGATGATGCATGTGTTTTACCCTTCGGCTGTTTTCTTAGGCTGCAAAGAAATAGAGGAAGACAACAGAATGGGAGAGACTAGAGATCTCCTCAAGAAAATTAGAGATACTGAGGGGAAATATGCAAAGCTGGACTCGATAAAGGACAGAAATGGCATGGACCTACAGAAGCAGAAGATATTAAGAAGACATGGCAAGAATACACAGAAGAACTGTACAAAAAAGGTCTTCACAACCTAGATAATCACGAAGTTGTGATCACTCACTCACCTAGAGCTGGACATCCTGGAATGTGAAGTCAGGTGGGCCTTAGGAAGCATCACTATGAACAAAGCTGGTGGAGGTGATGGAATTCCAGTTGAGCTATTTCAAATCCTGAAAGATGATGCTGTGAAAGTGCTGCACTCAATATGCCAGCAAATTTGGAAAACTCAGGACTGGAAAAGGTCAGTGGCCACAGGACTGGAAAAGGTCAGTTTTCATTCCAATTCCAAAGAAAGACAATGCCAAAGAATGCTCAAACTACTGCACAATTGCACTCATCTCACATGCTAGTAAAGTAATGCTCAAAATTCTCCAAGCCAGGCTTCAGCAATACGTGAACCATGAACTTCCTGATGTTCAAGTTGGTTTTATAAAAAGCAGAGGAACCAGAGATCAAACTGGCAGCATTCACTGGATCATCGAAAAAGCAAGAGAGCCAAAAAAAAAAAAAAACACACCACATCTATTTCTGCTTTATTGACGATGCCAAAGCCTTTGACTGTGTGGATCATAAGAAACTGTGGAAAATTCTTCAAGAGATGGGAATACCAGACCACCTGACCTGCCTCTTGAGAAACCTGTATGCAGGTCAGGAAGCAACAGTTAGAAAAGTTAGAACGGAACAAAACACATTCCAAATAGGAAAAGGAGTATGTCAAAGCTGTGTTGTCACCCTGCTTATTTAACTTATATGCAGAGTACATCATGAGAAACGCTGGGCTAGAAGAAGCACAAGCTGGAATCAAGATTGCCGGGAGAAATATCAATAACCTCAGATATGCAGATGACACCACCCTTATGGCCGAAAACGAAGAACTAAAGAACGTCTTGATGAAAGTGAAAGTGGAGAGTGAAAAAGTTGGCTTAAGGCCCAACATTCAGAAAACTAACATCATGGCATCTGGTCCCATCATTTCATGGCAAATAGATGGGTAAACAGTAGAGAGAGTGGCTGACTTTATTTTTCTGGGCTCCAAAATCACTGCAAATGGTGATTGCAGCCATGAAATTAAAAGACACTTGCTCGTTGGAAGGAAAGTTATGACCACCCTAGACAGCATATTAGAAAACAGATATATTACTTTGCCAACAAAGGTCCATCTAGTCAAGGCTATGTTTTTTCCAGTGGTCTTGTATGGATGTGAGAGTTGGTCTATAAAGAAAGCTGAGCGCCAAAGAATTGATGCTTTTGAAGTGTGGTGTTGGAGAAGACTCTTGAGAGTCCCTTGGACTGCAAGGAGATCCAACCAGTACATCCTAAAGGAGATCAGTCCTGGGTGTTCATTGGAGGGACTGGTGTTGAAGCTGAAGCTCCAGTACTTTGGCCACCTCATGCAAAAAGTTGACTCATTGGAAAAGACTCTGATGCTGGGAGGGATTGGGGGCAGGAGGAGAAGGGGACGACCGAGGATGAGATGGCTGGATGGCATCATGGACTCGATGGACATGAGTCTGAGTGAACTCCGGGAGTTGGTGATGGACAGGGAGGCCTGGCGTGCTGTGGTTCATAGGGTCGAAAAAAGTAGGACACGACTGAGCGACTGAACTGAACTGAACTGATGCTGGGAGGGATTGAGGGCAGGAGGAAAAGGGGACGACAGAGGATGAGATGGTTGGATGGCATCACCGACTCAGTGGACATGGGTTTGGGTGGACTCCGGGAGTTGGTGATGGACAAGGAGGCCTGGCGTGCTGAGGTTCATAGGGTCGAAAAAAGTAGGACACGACTGAACGACTGAACTGAACTGAACTGAACTAGACTGTCATTGATGCAACAAGAGAAGAAAAGCGGTTGGTAATCAAGCCTAGCTTCAATCCCGTGCTCTTGGAGAAGGGCTTCGGGTGAACTGAACGTGCAGAGATGTATCAGCGCTGCGTCAGCTGCAGTGTGGTTGGGATAAGAACCCTGGAGTTTGAAAGATCGGGGTTCAAATTGTTACTCTGCCTTTTGCAGACTGCATGAATCTTAGGCAAACTGGGTAAATCTTCTTAGCCTGTCCTTTCATTTGTGAAAATGAGTGATTTTCATATTAAATTATTAAAGACTGAAAAGTGTTTTTTTTAATATAAATTTATTTATTTTAATTGGAGGTTATCTGACATTCTTAAGGCACAGTGTGGTGTCGAGATTCAGAGCATGGTTTCTGGAGTTGTCCCACCTCAGCTGCTGGGTGAGTTTGCACAGATGCCTTCTATCCTCCTCAGTTTCTATATCAGCAAAATGGAGGTAACAACGGTATGCACTTAATTTCATTCTTGTGAGTTTTAAGTGAATTAGTTCATCCGAGTGTTTAAAAATACTTGATTCCTCATAAGCACTATCACTAGTAGATGTAATGTAATATTTAACCCCTGAGTCTTTCTTGAAAATCTCTACTCATCTGGCTTCCTTAACAGCAAATCCTCCTGTACCTCCTTCAACCCTTGTGATCACTTCTTTTCTGCTTTCCTTTAGGAACCTCACCCTGTTCTTAGAGGTCTGTCTTCGACCTACTTCTCTTATCACTGTAAGTACTACCTACAATTTTCTCCTCTTACTTTAATCACCAGCTATGCTCTGATGACATAAAAATCTGTAACTGTAACCCTGATTTTCCTTCAAGTTTTTACCTCATGCACATCTAACTGCCTTCCCCAAACCATTACCTAGATATTTGAACCAGCGTATCACTGGCTCAAAATTTTCACCCTTGTTCACACCCACTCCCTTGCTGTAGCTGATCTGTGGATACAGGTATCTGTCCATACCCTTTGATTTGGGGCTTGGCCATATGCCCTGCCTTTCTTTAGCCACTGGCCCATGGGTGGAAGTGATAGCATGCCAGTCCTGGGCTCAAGCCTTAAGAGGCTTAATGTGTTTCTACCCGCCCTCTTCCACTTCTGCAGGAAAAATCTCATGGAAAATCCCTTAGCTAGCCCGTTAATCGAAGGAGGATGAATGAAACCTTTAGCAGAGCCTCCCCATCCAACCCAAGCCTGGTGGTGGGAAGCAGACCCCCCTCAAAGCAGCTAGCCAGGTACCCTGCTGCACCCAGCCTGGATTAGCCAAACCCCAGTCCGTCATAATATACACAGGTGACGATAAGTAATTACTTTTTATAGCTACTGAGTTTTGAGGTTGTTTTTCATAAACAGCTAGGTAACAGAAATATGTTTTTCAGGCACCTCAAATTCAGCTTGCCTAAAACTAACTTCCTTTTCTCCCATTGACCATAAACCTGCGCGTTTGGCCTGCATTTCCTTTGCTGGCTGGTGGCTCATCACTTATTTCCATCGCTCAGTGAGACAGGAGTGTGTCATTCTTGAGTAACCTTCCCCTTATCTTCTACATCCCCTGAGTCTCCAAATTCTGTCAACTTCATTTCCTAACTAGTTCTAATACCTTTTCTTTTTCATCTCCATCCTCAGTGTTGCTACCTGTCATTGGCCTAACAATTTTTCAACTGAGTTATTGCAACGGAGCCATAATGGGTCTCTGTGCCCTTGCTCACTGGTCTCTGATCCTCCATGTGGTACCCAGAGTGATATAACATTAGCCTTGCCACTGTGCTCTTCAGGTCTTTCACTGGCCCTTGTCGATCCCAGGAGAAGTCCAGGTTCCTTAGATGGCTCCAGATTTTGTCATCTGGTTGTCGTCTGCCTATCTAAATTCCTTTCACATGTCCTTCCCTTGATGCTTTTCATGTATCATTCTAAAACTATCTTAATCCCCCCAGACATATCATGGAGCTTACTACCTGTGTGCCTTTGTATGTGATATAGCCTTTGGAACTTTCTCCCATCCTTTTTCCATGCAATGAACCCACCGTCTCCCTTTAAAAAACATTTTAGTCATCAGCTCATCTTGGAAGACTTGCTGGCTGCCTCAGACAGGGTCAATCATTTCTTCTGTTACTTGAAAGTGTTTTTGTTACTAAACCTACCACTCTGAACTATGATATATTTGTCTGTCTCTTCTATAAAACTGTGAGTACCGAGTGGGCATGGATGGTGCCATAATTTCTGGTTCTTCGCACAGAGCTTGATGTATAATAGACAGTAAATATGTTTTCTTGGATGAATAATGTGAAAATGATGTAATTTTATTTGAAGTGTCCTAGTGGAGATGGGAAAGTCTGATAAGTTGGTCTAGGCAGCCCTCAGTGACAGCCAGCGCCAGGAGGCTTCCCCCACCCCCGCCCCATTCTCAGGGCCATGTGCGGTCAGATGGTCCTGTGCCCCAAGCAGGCTTTTGGAAGGTGGGGGCAGGATATGAGGGGATTCAGGGAGAAGGCAGGAGGCCGGATGGTGACGGATGTGATCTCTTTAAATTATTCCTCAATCATGAGTGCGGTTGGATATTTTGGGGTGTTCACAGCCAAAGGGCTGAGTTCTGTCTGGTCTACAAGAAAGGACCTTACTGAGATGTCACTCTCAGATAAAGGGGCCGCGTCAGAGGAGACACTGCAAAAGTGAAGCTGGACGGGGGGTGGTTGCAGGAATTTGGGGAAGCATGTTTGACTTGCACATGCTATGAAAGGGCCCTGAGCCTATTAAACTGAAACCTCTGAGGTGCAGTGAGGTCTTGCCTATATCTGGATTGCAATGCTTTTCTTGTTGAGTTTATGGAAAGTTAAAATGTTCCACAGGGCATAGTGTTTAGTGCAGGAAAGTAAATTTCTTTCTTTCTAGACCTTCTTCCAGAGGAAAGAGAGAGGAAACTACTTTTCCCATTTAACTATCTTAATGTAAACCTAGTTAACACACCTTTACTTTTTATGGCTTATTTTCTGTGAAAATAGAGACACCATATTGATAGGGTTACCTGTTAAACAGCATAACAACGGTGGTGGTTTAGTCGCTAAGTCGTGCCTGACTCTTGGGACCCAAGGGACTGCAGCCCACCAGGCTCCTCTGTCCATGGGTTTCTCCAGGCAAGAATACTGGAGTGGGTTGCCTGCCATTTCCTCCTCCAAATGGACAGTTGACAGATATCTGACTGCTTCTTGAAAGTACAAATAAAGAGAAATCCTGCTATTGAAAGGCTGTTGATGGGTGTGAATCCTTCTTCAAGCTCTTGGGGCCCACGTTTCATCCCCGCCCTTGCCCCCACAGCCAGCTTGGTGCGGGGGTGACCCTTCAGGCCCGCCGCACATCCTCAGCGTTCCTCCTCAGGGTTTTCCGACCCCACGGCCTAAGAAGCTGGTGCGGATCCACCCAGTGTTTACATGCGGGCGACCTGGAAGGGCCTGGAAGCGCGAGGGCATTGGCACCACGGTCAGCCCTTGACCTACGGGGACAGGGCGCCGGGGAAGAGAGGCCCCGTTCCATCCCTGGGGCGTTCACCTCTGCGTCCTGTCCCCAGAAGGTCCCGGCAGGATGGAGGCCCCGGTGCCCACAGCCGTGAGCAAGCAGGAAAGATCGGTCCGGTCTGCTTTCTCCCCTTCTCTGTTCCCCACAAGGGGCTTCCCTGGCGGCTCAGCTGGTGAAGAATCCGCCTGCAGTGCGGGAGACCTGGGTTCGATCTCCGGGGTGGGAAGATCCCCTGGAGAAGGGAAAGGCCACCCACTCGTGTTCCGGCTGCGAGAATCCCATGGACTGTAGAGTCCGTGGGGTCGCAGACTCGGACACGACTGAGCGAGCTTCACTCTCACCTCGCCTTTCTCGCCGCGTCTCCGTTCCTGTTACCCAGAATCACATCCCCAGATAGCTACTGGGGAATGGGCTCTGTTTCAGGCTCTGCTTTTCCGGAGAAAGCGCAGCGAGGATCGTGAGCTTTACGGCTGCACCCTAAGCTCTCGCTTAGATCCTCTCCGCGAGCCCAGGGCCGCCAGACGCCGGCTCCCGGGAAGCCGGGGCCCGCTTGGCCGCGGCTGCGGGGCTGCTCCGTGGCGCCCGTGGGGCGGGCTCGGGCTGGGCCCCGTCCGACCCGGCGCCCTTCTCTCCTACCGAGCAGACTCCCGGCCACTGGCAGGGCCTGCCCGCACCCACCCGCTGCCAGCTGGAGAAGAAGGGGCTGGCCCTCTGCGGGCAGACGCGAGCGGGAGCGGGAGGACCCGGTCAGCCTCCGCCTCGCTCGGCCTCCCCGCGGGTGCCGCGCGCAGGGTCTGCGCGGCCCGCGGGGAGACGCCGGCTCAGCCGAGGGGCCAGCCGGCTGTCTCGGCGGTGCAGGGGCCGGCTGGTGATGTGTCGCCTCCCGGTGCTCGCCCTCCCCGCCGGCTCTCTCGGTGTTCGGTCGGAAAGGGCTCGGGGTTAGGTTTCCTCCGCACAGCTCAGGAGACAGGGGACGGACTCCTTTGCCGAGAGGTCCGCGGGAGCAGAGCGGAGGGCTGCACGGACCTCGCGTCTGGGCAGACGAGGAGGTGACCCGCGCACGTCCACTCCCAGGCGGCCTCACTGCCTCCTGAAACAAGGCGGGAGGAAACCTGCTTTGTCTGGTCTTTGCTTCGGCTTTCCTCTCTTCTTACTAGGGGTTGTAAAACGCCTTCAAAATGAAGTATTTCCTGATTATGAAGAAAAACGTATACTTGTCAAGAACTTGGAAAATTCAGAAATTTCTCAAGAAGTAAACAAAAAGTCCCTGTAGTTCCCCAACCCATAAACAGTCAGTTATTTTTGTAGATTTTCCCAATTTTTAGAAATGCATGCATGTGTAAATGCAGGCTCACATCCAAAATTTCCCTTCTCCTGGAAACCTCTCGCCACTGTGCCCCCTGAAAATCTCATCAGCCCTCAAGATAGACTTCCATGGAATCTCTTTACAGGAAGGCTTCTCTGATTTTCCGTATCAGAGACCTTAAGACACATTATATTTTGCCTGATGTATTATAGTTATTTTTGTTTATAGGTACATATTTTTCCCAAGTAGATTATAAGCTTCAATATTACAACACAGGGTCCATATCTGATGCATCTTTGAAATCCCACATTACCTGACAAGTGTTGAATTAATATTTGATAAATGAACAAATATACAATTCAGCCTATAGTTATGTGTCACCACTCTCATCACAGTGTTATTTCCCACACATGATTACCATTTTTACTGCATGCTTTCCTCATTTATGAGTAATTTCATATGAACGTATCTCATTTTACCAGTTAGACTGTGAAATTTCCAAAGGTAAGGACCTTTGCTTGTATTTCTTTGGTGTTCCTCATAGCATTTATGACACTGCTGGATATAGAGCCAGTATCCGGCATGGCTTTGTTGAGTTTTTCCAGTAATAGAGCCCAGCTGTCAGATGCGGCATGTTTTTTTAACCCCCTAACAGGACCAAGGGCAAATTAACTCTAGGATTGGAAGGCACCTGGAATCTGTATCTGTGATGTTCCTTGGCAGTTAAAAGGGGCTCGTCCACGCATGGCTGAGAATGGTTATGACTTACTCCTGGCGATCAATCCCTCTCTTTGAGAAAAAGGGCCAAATGCATTAGAGACAATAATTCCAGAGAAGTCAGTTTTTGAGAAAATGTAGTTTCTACTGTTTAAAGTTAGACTCTTGCAACATGAAGCTATTGTTTGTAAAGAAACTTTTTAACAAATTCAAAATTTGAAGAACAGCACAAAGATCAGTTACACTGGCTTGTCTAGAATGAGATATGGCCTGGGTAGGTAAATTCTGGAGTTGGTACCATCCCCCTTCATCTGAGTGGAGGGAGCATGTCTGGGATATTCCCATGAGGGTTTTAAATTAACCCAGTTTTAATCACTACTTGTTCACTTGCTTCACATGTAACCTTTGACAAGTCACTAAATCTCTTTCAGCCTCAGTTTTCTTCTCTTTGATGGTGATAACAAAGCAACCTATTTTATAAAATTATTAGAAGATTAAGACTAAGATTAAGGTTGTTGTTTAGTTGCTAAATTGTGTCAGACTCTTGCAACCCCATGGACTGTAGCCCGTCAGGCTCCTCTGTCCATGGGATTTCCCAGGCAAGAATACTGGAGTGGGTTGCCGTTTCCTCTTCCTGGGGATCTTCCCAACCCAGGGGTCAAACCCATGTCTCCTGCATTAGAAGGTGGGTTCTTTATTGCTGAGCCACTGGAGAAGCCCCAAGATTAAGGTAGCATATGGCAAAGATATAGCAAAATACCAGCCTGTCACTGAATATTCATTGGAGGGACTAATGCTGAAGCTGAAACTCCAATACTTTGGTCACCTGATGTGAAGAAATGACTCATTGGAGAAGACCCTGATGCTGGGAAAGATTGAAGGCAGAAGGAGAAGGAGGTGGCAGAGGGTGAGTTGGTTAGATGACATCACTGACTCAGTGGACATGAGTTTGAGCAAACTCTGGGAGGTAGCGGAGGACAGGAGAGCCTGGTGTGCTGCAGTCCATGGGGTCACAAGGAGTCAGATATGACTTAGCAACTAAACAGCAATCACCACTGCTCAATAAAGATGAGCATTTATTACATTTATTACTTTTTTCTCAGACTTAAAAATAAGAAATTGGCATTCATTAGTATTAAATTGAGTGATTTTTCACATCAAGGTCAGCATCAGGTCCTCCCTCCTGTCTGTCCTGCTTATGCCTTTGTGATAGCAGCGCAATGACAATTGCCGTCACCAGGGGTCTTAGGATTGGAGAGGCTGCTGTCCCCTCGTGGACACAAATCCTCCTGAAGTGCGTGTGAGGGCCGTTAGCAAGAAAGCTCTTCTGAGAAAAGACGTGCAAGTGACAGGCGCCAGACCATCCTTAATCGTTCTAATTTGGGACAGGCTCACAGCTTCTGAGCACAAGGCTGTCTCAAAACTGGCAAAGCAGCTTGACGAAATGGTACTGTAGAAATACACGTGAAAGTTAAATTTCATTACTATTATAAATCATAATGAGAGCAATGCGCCACACTCCAACTCATTTTCTATGAGAAAAAAGAGAAATTGAGAACAAATTATATAAAAATGAACTAATTTTTAAGCCTGTGTTCCCTTCTATCTAGTTAATAACAGCAAAGTAGACAACCCAATAAGTGCAGTGTTATAAAGGTGAGAGAAGGCATACTGACTTTGATAAGAGAACACTCAATTTAATACTAATGAACGCTGGCGTCTTTCTCTCTTTTGACAGTTTGAGAAACTCTTGTCTCTATGCTGCAATGAAGCTCATTGATTTTGTCTTCAAAGGCTTTGGAAGAACCTGAAAAAATCTTTTGCCTTGTGAAGAACACAATGCGGATGACTGTTAGGATTTTTTTTTTCCTCCTTGATTCATGTCCTTTTAAAAAAGAAATACGTGATAACTTCTGCCTCCCACTCCCTTAACTAATAATTGACTGACCCTATTTTTCTTCTCTTTAATGTGCTTACTTCTGCAGAGTGTTCCAGAGTTTGCTTGATTGGAAAGATTCTTTCACTCAGGGGATTTAATTAAAGAAAGATCTGTGCTCAGTCAGTGGTGCAGGAGCAGGTGATTCATAATATAGCCTCAGTGTGATAAGACAGCCCACTGTCTGTAGGACTTGGGGGTCCTTCTTACCCCCTACCTGAAAGCAGATGCAGATAAGTCAAGCTGATGACCCACTGTTAGATTTGTAGAAGAAGCTGGGTGGGTGGCCTCATCTCTCGATGTGTTTCCTAGGAAACAAGTCACAGGCCTGGGGAGACGTGCGTGTCGCTTCCCCGGATGAAGAGATGCTCCCAGTCATTCGTCTCGGGCGCCTCCGTCTTCATTCTTGCATGGTCTCTCTCCGGCAGTGACAGTCTCACATTTCTTGACGCAAGACAGGGAGAGTTCTTTTCACATCTCCAGCCTGGCACTTCCGCGATGTGGAGTAATTGCCAGAATTCACTGTCCTTTCTCTAAAGGAAGTGTGATGCTCAAACTTCGGCATCTGGCAGAACGCTCTCATGGGCTTTTTCCAAGTACACACGTAGGGGTCCTTCCTATCCACTGAATCAGGAGTTGAAACTACACCTGTGGTTTCTGAGGCAAAAAGTCTCCAGGTAATTCCATGTATACCACAGATAAAGAATTGCAGTTGTTAACCTTGGACGATGTTCATATACAAGCTCAAGAGTTTTCAGATGTGGGTGCACACTGGAATCACATGGAGAATTGAAAGTACTGTGACTCAGTTTCACCTCTGCCTTAATTGGGAACTAGGCTTTGAGGTTCTTAAAAGCTCCCACATGACTGCAATATTCAGCAGCCGACCACTGCTCTAGCTACTTACTCAGCCAGGTGGGAAGCACTTTGAGCATTAACGTGCTATGTTTATCACGCCAGGTCTCCTTGTCCATCACCAACACCCACAGCTTGCTCAAACTCAGGTGCATCGAGTCGGTGATGCCACCAACTGCCATCCTCTGTCGTCCCCTTTTATTCATACCTTCAATCGTTCCCAGCATCAGGGTCTTTTCCAATGAGTCAGTTCACATCAGATGGCCAAAGTATGGGAGCTTAAACTTCAGCCTCAGTCCTTCCAATGAATATTCAGGAATGATTTCATTTAGAATGGACTGGTTGGACTCTCAAGAGTCTTCTCCAACACTACAGCTCAAAAGCATTAATTCTCTACCACTCAGCTTTCTTTATGGCCCAACTCTCACATCCATACACGACTACTGGAAAAACCATAGCTTTGAATAGACAGACCTTTGTGGGTGAGTAATGTCTTTGCTTTTTAATATGCTGTCTAGGTTGGTCATAGCTTTTCTTCCAAGGAACAAGAGTCTTTTAATTTCATGGCTGCAGTCACCATCTGCAGTGATTTTGGAGACCCCCAAAATAAAGACTGTCACTGTTTCCATTGTTTCCCCATCTGTTTGCCATGAAGTGATGGGACTGGTTGCCATGATTTTAGTTTTTTGAATGTTGAGTTTTAAGCTGGCTTTTTTCACTCTCCTCTTTCACTTTCTGCAATAAAGGTGGTGTCATCTGCATATCTGAGGTTATTGGTATTTATTTCTCCTGGCAATCTTGATTCCAGCTTGTGCTTCACCCAGTGTGGCATTTTGCAGAGATCAAATTGCCAACATCTTCTGGATCATGGGAAAAGCAAGAGAGTTCCAGAAAAACATCTATTTCTGCTTTATTGACTATGCCAAAGCCTTTGACTGTGTGGATCACAAGAAACTGTGGAAAATTCTGAAAGAGATGGGAATACCAGACCACCTGACCTGCCTCTTGAGAAACCTATATGCAGGTCAGGAAGCAACAGTTAGAACTGGACATGGAACAACAGAGTGGTTCCAAATAGGAAAAGGAGTGCGTCAAGGCTGTATATTGTCACCTTGCTTATTTAACTTCTATGCAGAGTACATCATGAGAAACGCTGGGCTGGAGGAAACACAAGCTGGAATCAAGATTGCTGGGAGAAATATCAATAACCTCAGATATGTAGATGATACCACCTTATGGCAGAAAGTGAAGAGGAACTAAAAAGCCTCTTGATGAAAGTGAAAGAGGAGAGTGAAAAAGTTGGCTTAAAGCTCAACATTCAGAAAACGAAGATCATGGCATCTGGTCCCATCACTTCATGGGAAATAGATGGGGAAACAGTGGAAACAGTGTTAGACTTTATGTTTTTGGGCTCCAAAATCACTGCAGATGGTGACTTCAGCCATGAAATTAAAAGATGCTTACTCCTTGGAAGAAAAGTTGTGACCAACCTAGATAGCATATTGAAAGGCAGAGACATTATTTTGCCAACAAAGGTCTGTCTAGTCAAGGCTATAGTTTTTCCTGTGGTCATGTATGAATGTGAGAGTTGGACTGTGAAGAAGGCTGAGCGCTGAAGAATTGATGCTTTTGAACTGTGGTGTTGGAGAAGACTCTTGAGGGTCCCTTGGACTGCAAAGAGATCCAAGTAGTCTATTCTGAGGGAGATCAGCCCTGGGATTTCTCTGGAAGGAATGATGCTAAAGCTGAAACTCCAGTACTTTGGCCACCTCATGCGAAGAGTTAACTCATTGGAAAAGACTCTGATGCTGGGAGGGATTGGGGGCAGAAGGAGAAGGGGACGACAGAGGAGGAGATGACTGGATGGCATCACTGACTCTATGGACGTGAGTCTGAGTGAACTCTGGGAGTTGGTGCTGGACAGGGAGGCCTGGCGTGCTGTGATTCATAGGGTCGCAAAGAGTCAGACACGACTGAGTGACTGAACTAAACTGAACTCTGCATATAAGTTAAATAAACAAGGTGACAACATACAGTCTTGACATATGCCTATCCCATTTTGGAACCAGTTCCATGTCTGGTTCTAACGGTTGCTTCTTGACCTGGATACAGATTTCTCAGGAGGCAGGTAGGGTGGTCTGGGATTCCAATCTGTTTAAGAATTTTCCAGTTTGTTGTGATCCACACAGTCAAGGCTTTAGCGTAGTCAATGAAGTAGTAGATGTTATTTTCTGGAATTTTCTTGTTTTTTTCTATGATCCAGGGGATATTGGCAATTTGATCTCTGAGTCTTCTGCCTTTTCGAAATCCAACCTGAATACCTGGAAGTTCTCAGTTCACATACTGTTTAAGCCTAGTTTGGAGAATTTTGAGCATCACTTTGCTAGCGTGTGAGATGAGTGCCATTGTGCAGTAGCTTGATTGTTCCTGGCATTGCCTTTCTTTGGGATTGGAATGAAAACTGACCTTTTCCAGTCCTTTGGCCACTACTGAGTGCAGCAGTTTAACAGCATCATATTTTAGGATTTGAAATAGCTCAGCTGGAAATCCATCATCTCCGCTAGCTTTGCTCATGGCGACGCTTCCTAAGACACACTTGGCTTTGCACTCCAGGGTGTCTGGCTCTAGGTGGGTAATCATACCGCCACTGTTATCTGGGTCATGAAGAGCTTTTTGTATAGTTCTTCCGTGTGTTCTTGCCACCTCTTCTTAATATCTTCTGGTTCTGTTAGGTCCATAACTTCCACTTGACTTCATTGATGTTCACTCTTGCCATCTCCTGTCTGACCACTTCCAATTTGCCTTGATTCATGGACCTAACATTGCAGATTCCTATGCAATAGTGTTCTTTGCAGCCTTAGACTATACTTCCATCTCCAGTCACATCCACAACTGGGTGTTGTTCTCACTTTGCTCTGGCTCAGCCTCTCCCGTCTTTCTGGAGTTATTTCTCCACTGTTCTCCAGTAGTATATTGGGTACCTACCATCCTGGGGAGTTCATCTTTCAGCATCATATCTTTTTGCCTTTTCATACTGTTCCTATCTTTTTGTCTTCAGCTTCAAAGAAGCTGAAGTTGAATGATTCTATGAAGACCTACAAGACCTTCTAGTACCAACACCCAAAAAAGATGTCCTTTTCATCACAGGAGACTAAACCTGGAGTAACAGACAGATCTGGCCTTGGAATGTGGAATGAAGCAGGGCAAAGGCAAACAGAGTCGTGCCAAGAGAACGCACTGGTCACAGCAAACACCCTCTTCCAACAACACAAGAGAAGACTCTACACGTGGACATCACCAGATGGTCAACATGGAAATCAGATTGATTATATTCTTTGCAGCCTAAGATGGAGAAGCTCTATACAGTCAGCAGAAACAAGACCAGGAGTTGATGGGCCCAGATCATGAACTCCTTATTGCCAAATTCAGACTTAAATTGAAGAAAGTAGGGAAAACCACTGGACCACTGAGATATGACCTAAATAAAATCTCTTACAATTATATAGTGGAAGTGACAAATAGATTCAAGGGATTAGATCTGATAAACGGAGTGCTTGAAGAACTATGGAAGGAGGTTCATGACACTGTACAGGAGGCAGTGATTAATACCATCCCCAAGAAAAAGAAATGCAAAAAGGCAAAATGGTTGCCTGAGGAAGCCTTACAAATAGCTGAGAAACAAAGAGAAGCTAAAGGCAAAGGAGAAAAGGAGAGATATACCCACTTGAATGCAGAGTTCAAAAGACTATCAAGGAGAGATAAGAAAGCCTTCCTCAGTGATCAATGCAAAGAAATAGAGGAAAATAATAAAATGGGAAAGATTAGAGATCTCTTTAAGAAAATTAGAGATACCAAGGGAATATTTCATGCAAAGATGGGCTCGATAAAGGACAGAAACAGTATGGACCTAACAGAAGCAGAAGATATTAAGAAGAGGTGGCAAGAATACATGGAAGAACTGTACAAAAAGATCTTCACGACCCGGATAACAATGACAGTGTGATCACTCACCTAGAGCCAGTCATCCAGGAATGTGAAGTCAAGTGGGCCTTAGAAAGCATCACTACGAACAAAGCTAGTGGAAGTGATGGAATTCCAGTTGAGCTGTTTCAAATGCTTAAAAATGATACTGTGAAAGTGCTGCACTCAATATGCCAGCAAATTTGGAAAACTCAGCAGTGGCCACAGGACTGGAAAAGGTCAGTTTTCATTCCAATGCCAAAGAAAGGCAATGCCAAAGAATGCTCAAACTACCGCACAATTGCACTCATCTCACATGCTAGTAAAGTAATGCTCAAAATTCTCCAAGCCAGGTTTCAGCAGTATGTGAACCATGACCTTCCAGATGTTCAAACTGGATTTGGAAAAGGCATAGGAACCAGAGATCAAATTGCCAACATCCACTGGATCATAGAAAAGGCAAGAGAGTTCCAGGAAAACATCTACTTTTGCTTTATTGATTATGCCAAAGCCTTTGACTGTGTGGATCACAATAAACTGTGGAAAATTCTTCAAGAGATGGGAATACCAGACCACCTGACCTGCCTCCTGAGAAATCTGGATGCATGTCAAGAAGCAACAGTTAGAACTGGTCATGGAACAACAGACTGGTTCCAAATCAGGAAAGGAGTACATCAAGGCTGTATATTGTCACCTTGCTTATTTAACTTCTATGCAGAGTACATCATGAGAAATGCTGGGCTGGATGAAGTACAAGCTTGAATCAAGATTTCTGGGAGAAATATCAATAACCTCAGATATGCAGATGACACCACCCTTATGACTGAAAGTGAAGAACTAAAGAGCCTCTTGATGAAAGTGAAAGAGGAGAGTGAAAAAAATTGGCTTAAAACTCAACATTCAGAAAGCTAAGATCGTGGCATACAGTCCCATCACATAATGACAAATAGATGGGGAAACAATGGAAACAGTGACAGACTTTATTTTTTTGGGATTCAAAATTTCTGCAGATGGTGACTGCAGTCATGAAATTAAAAGATGCTTGCTGTTTGGAAGAAAAGCTATGACCAACCTAGACAGCATATTTAAAAGCAGAGACATTACTTTGCCAGTAAAGGTTCATGTAGTCAAAGCTATGATTTTTTCAATAGTCAGGTATGGATGTGAGAGTTGGACCATAAAGAAAGCTGAGCACCAAAGAATTGATGCTTTTGAACTGTGGTGTTAGAGAAGACTCTTGAGAATCCCTTGGACTGCAAAGAGATTCAACCAGTCCATCCTAAAGGAAATCATTCCTGAATATTCCTTAGAAGGACTGATGCTGAAAGTGAAACTCCAATACTCTGGCCACCTGATGCAAAGAACTGACTCATTGGAAAAGACCCTGATGCTGAGAAAGATTGAAGGCAGTAGGAAAAGGGGACGACAGAGGATGGGACATTTGGATGGCATCACTGACTCAATGAACATGAGTTTGAGTTAACTCTGGGAGTTGGTGTTGGACTGGGAAGCCTGGCGTCTGTAGTCCTTGGATTCTCAAGGAGTTGGACGTGACTGAACGACTGTACTGAATTGAGTGGTTGGGGCATAGACTTGGATTACTGTGATATTGAATGGTTTGCCTTGGAAACGAAGAGATCATTCTTTGCTTTTGAGATTGCACCCAAGAACTGCATTTTGGACTCTTTTGTTGACTGTGAGGGCTACTCCATTTCTTCTAAGGGATTCCTGCCCACAGTAGTAGATATGATGGTCGTCTGAGTTAAATTTGCTGTTCCAGTCCATTTTAGTAGACTGATTCCTAAAATGTTGATGTTCACTCTTGCCATCTCCTGTTTGACCACTTCCAATTTGCCTTGATTCATGGACCTAACATTCAGGTTCCTACACAGTATTGTTCTTACAGCCTTGAACTTTACTTCCATCACCAGTCACATCCATAACTGGGTGTTGTTTTTGTCTGGGCTCAGCCTCTTCATTCTTTCTAGAGTTATTTCTCCTCTCTTCTCCAATCATGTTGGGCACCTACTGACCTGGGGAGTTCACCTTTCAGTGTTATATCTTTTTGCCTTTTCATACTGTTCATGGGCTCTCGAGGGAAGAATACTGGAGAGGTTTGCCATTCTCTTCTCCAGTGGACCACATTTTGTCAGACCTCTCCAGCATTACCTGTCTGTCTTGGGTGGCCCCACACGCCATGGCTCAGAGTTTCACTGAGTTAGACAAGGGTATGGTCAGTTTGATTAGTATTCTGTAATTGTGGCTTCCATTCTGTCTGCCCTCTGAAGGGTAAGAATAAGAGGCTTGTGGACATTTCGTGATGGGAGGGACTAGCTTTGGGGAAATCTGGGTCTTGCTCTGAAGGACCAGGCCATTCTCAGTAAATCTTTAATCCAATTTTCTGCTGATGAGTGGGGCTGTGTTCCCTCCCTGTCTGTCTCAGTAAACTATGGTGGGTGTAATGGTGGCGATGACAGCCTCCTTCAAAAGGACTTATGACAGACTGTTGCATTCAGACCCCACAGCAGGCTACTGTCGACTCAGGCCTCTGCCAGAGACTCCTGGACACTCACAGGCAAGTCTGACTCAGTCTCTTGCGGGGTTACCTCCTTCCTCCTGGGTCCTGGTGGCACAAGGTTTTGCTTGTGCCCTCCAAGAGTCTTTCTCCCCAGTCCTGTGGAAGTTCTGTAATCAAACCCCACTGGCCTCCAAAGTCAAATTTCCCAGGGCTTCTCAGCCCTTTTGCCGGATCCCCAGGTTGGGGAATCTGATGTGTGTCTAGAACTTTTGCAACAGTGCAAGGCTGCTCTGGCACATTGTTCTCCACTTTGTGGGTTGTCTGCTCGGTGGCCTAGGTCAGGCTCACATGCTTCGCCCCCCAGGTCTGCTGCAGCCAGATCCCCTGTCCCCACGGCAGGCCACTGCTGACCCGTGCCTCTGCAGGAGACATTCAAACACTCAAGGCAGGTCTGGCTCATTCTCTTGTGGGGTCCCTGGGCCCTGGTGCACCCAGAGGTTTTGTGTGAGTCCTCCAAGCACCTCTGGCCAGATGGGTTTGATTCTATATGTGATTTTCCCCCTCCTACCACCTTGTCGGGGCTTCTCCTTGGCCCTTGGATGTGAAGTGTCTTTCTTTGGTGGGACCCAACATTCTCCTGTGGACGCTTGTCCAGCAGTCAGCCGCAGGTTTGGAGTTCTCACAGGAGCAGGTGAGTGCACGCTCATGCTGTGCATCTTGTTGCTCGTGCACACCTCCTAGCACTGACTCTTTCTCGCCTGTGCCTGATAGCTCCCTTCATGGGACTGCTCTGCTGGGAGTGCCACATGCAACACGGCTACACGTGAAGGACGACCTGTATTCGTTTGTCCATCCATCCATCCATTTATCCATTCACACACTCACTGTGTGTAGTTCCGACCATGTGCCGTATACTATTCCAGGGGTTGCAGCAGGGACAAGAAATGCGCAGTCACTGCCTTTGTGCTGATTCACAGAAACAGCTGAACCCAGTGTTTCATGCTCTGTCAGTTGGCGACAGGGTTTGTTTATGCCCTCTTCTTTTGCCTTTCTCTGAGATGTCCCAGATGCTCTGTTTTTACAAACGTGTTCTTCCTTGAAGGAATCACATTTTCCCACTTTTCTGGGTCTTGTCCCTGTTGCTGGCTGTCCCTTCCTCTTCTTCACTGATGAGATAGCTTCCATCCACCCTTCCATACCCATCTTAGCTGGCATCTCTTTTGGGCTGGAGAAGGTGTCTCCTTTTCATGTTTCACCATCCCTTAAATTGGGTTCAGGTCAGTTCAGTTCAGTTGCTCAGTCATGTCCGACTCTTTGTGACCCCATGTATCGCAGCACGCCAGACTTCCCTGTCCATCACCAACTCCTGGAGTTTATCCAAACTCGAATGGTCAAAAAGGAAATCTATGAAACAGGAGAGGAAAATATATTTGGTGTCAAAATGGAATATTTTAATTCAGTAAATTCTTGGTAGACGTTTGAAAAACAAAGATGATGAGGGTAAGATGACTGTGTGCTTACAGTTTTGTGGCGATGACATGAAAGAGCTCAGGGCAACACTGGGCTCAACCTGCAGGAGCACAGAGTCTAACGAGGAATGAAATGTATTGGTTTCTCTCCTGACTGATCTGGCCCCTCCTCTTCTTAATGATGTTATACGGAGAAAAACAAATCAAGCCGTTCTAATAAGAGACTTCAATGAAAGCAACGATTGGACTGACAATAACCAAAGGAGCAGTTCTGGAGGGTTCTGTGAGGTTCACAAATAATGAATCAAAGAGGTGTTTTGGGCGTTAAATAAATGGCTGAATGGAGCCTGTGAGCTGGGAACTTGGAAGGATATTGCGTGGCTGTTGTCATTTCTGCTGATGTTATAACCAGAGTAAATTAATTGCTCGTGAATTTGCATAAATTTGTTTGTTGTCTCTGTTATTCCAGATGCTGGTGTCACCAGGTAGGAGAAAGCCCAGGGACAGGAAAGGGACGGGGACCACCGTCTTGATGACACTGTTTACCTCCTGCTATTGCTGAGGAGGACTGAGTCCCTCCCGAGTGGTTAGCTAGGTGTGTACTTCTCATCCTCTGTTCCAGTCGTTGGTGGGTTCCTTCCGTCTCCTACCCTGGGTGTAAATTCCATAAGAGCTAAGACCACGACCTCAACTTGATCTTGCTCATCGGCCACAAGAACTGGCATATAGTTTGTGCTCTGAAATGTACATTGGACTTTGGACAATATGCTCATGGGGGTTCGTTAAAAGTTTTGCTGTTTTGAAAGATCCTGAGCAAAATAAGGAGAGCACTCAGAAAATTAAAAAACCGAATCTGAGTGCCTTTATCACTACTTCTTAAAACTTTATTTTTAACCTCTGGAGACCAACTTCTACAGGTATTCATGATTTATGTCTTGTTATTACTCAGGGACTTTCTGACGTTTTTGGGAAGTCTATTTTTAGGAGGCTGTTCAGTGCCTGAGGGAGGTCCCTCAGGTTTTTGAAAAGACAAGTGTTGGTGAGTTTCCACCATGGAGAGTAAATAGATGGCGGGGTAGTAGGCAAGCTGACATTTTCTTTTTTGAGCATACCTATTTGGCTGTGTGAAGAAGTCAGGACAGTGAGGTGCCTCTCAGATGGCTTAGAAATAGGGGGGATAAGGTAGAGACCCTGGAGAGCAAAATAAAAACTGGACTGTAGTACAATTGATCCCTTCAGAATAGGCGAAGTCGGTTTAACAAGATTGAATGGACTCTAGCCTTCAGTTCAGTTCAGTTCAGTCACTCAGTCATGTCCAACTCTTTGTGACCCCATGAATTGCAAAACACCAGGCCTCCCTGTCCATCACCAACTCCCGAGTTCACCCAAACTCATATCCATCGAGTTGGTGATGCCATCCAGCCATCTCATCCTCTGTCGTCCCCTTCTCCTTCTGCCCCCAATCCCTCCCAGCATCAGAGTCTTTTCCAATGAGTCAGCTCTTCGCATGAGGTGGCCAAAGTATTGGAATTTCAGCTTTAGCATCAGTCCTTAAAAAGAACACCCAGGACTGATCTCCTTTAGGATGGACTGGTTGGATCTCCTTGCAGTCCAAGGGACTCTCAAGAGTCTTCTCCAACACCACAGTTCAAAAGCATCAATTCTTCAGTGCTCAGCTTTCTTCACAGTCCAACTCTCACATCCATACATGACCATTGGAAAAAGCATAGCCTTGACTAGAAGGACCTTTGTTGGCAAAGTAATATCTCTGCTTTTGAATATGCTATCTAGGTTGGTCATAACTTTCCTTCCAAGGAGTAAGCGTCTTTTAATTTCATGGCTGCAGTCACCATCTGCAGTGATTTTGCAGCCCCCAAAATAAAGTCTGACACTGTCTCCACTGTTTCCCCATCTATTTCCCATGAAGTGATGGGACGAGAGGCCATGATCTTCATTTTCTGAATGTTGAGCTTTAAGCCAACTTTTTCACTCTCCTCTTTCACTTTCATCAAGAGGCTTTTTAGCTCCTCTTCACTTTCTGCCATAAGGGTGGTGTCATCTGCATATCTGAGGTTATTGATATTTCTCCCAGCAATCTTGATTCCAGCTTGTGCTTCTTCTAGCCCAGCGTTTCTCATGATGTACTCTGCATAGAAGTTCAATAAGCAGGGTGACAATATACAGCCTTGATGTACTCTTTTTCCTATTTGGAACCAGTCTGTTGTTCCGTGTCCAGTTCTAACTGTTGCTTCCTGACCTACATACAGATTTCTCAAGAGGCAGGTCAGGTGGTCTGGTATTCCCATCTCTTTCAGAATTTTCCACAGTTTCTTGTGATCCACACAGTCAAAGGCTTTGGCATAGTCAATAAAGCAGAAATACATGTGTTTCTGGAACTCTCTTGCTTTTTCCATGATCCAGCAGATGTTGGCAATTTAATCTCTGGTTCCTATGCCTTTTCTAAAACCAACTTGAACATCAGGAAGTTCATGGTTCACGTATTGCTGAAACCTCTCTTGGAGAATTTTGAGCATTACTTTACTAGCGTGTGAGATGAGTGCAATTGTGCGGTAGTTTGAGCCTTCTTTGGCATTGCCTTTCTTTGGGATTGGAATGAAAACTGACCTTTTCCAGTCCTGTGGCCACTGCTGAGTTTTCCAAATTTGCTGGCATATTGAGTGCAGCACTTTCACAGCATCATCTTTCAGGATTTGAAACAGCTCAACTGGAATTACATCACCTCCACTAGCTTTGTTTGTAGTGATGCTTTCTAAGGCCCACTTGACTTCACATTCCAGGATGTCTGGCTCTAGATTAGTGATCACATCATCGTGATTATCTGGGTTGTGAAGATCTTTTTTATACAGTTCTTCCATGTATTCTTGCCACCTCTTCTTAATGTCTTCTGCTTCTGTTAGGTCCCTACCATTTCTGTCCTTTATCGAGCCCATCCTTGCATGAAATGTTCCCTTGGTATCTCTAATTTTCTTGAAGAGATCTCTAGTCTTTCCCATTCTGTTGTTTTCCTCTATTTCTTTGCATTGATCACTGAAGAAGGCTTTCTTATCTCTTCTTGCTATTCTTTGGAACTCTGCATTCAGACGCTTATATCTTTCCTTGTCTCCTTTGCTTTTCACTTCCCTTCTTTTCACAGCTATTTGTGAGGCCTCCCCAGACAGCCATTTTGCTTTTTTGCATTTCTGTTCCATGGGGACGGTCTTGATCCCTGTCTCCGGTACAATGTCACAAACCTCCATCTGAAGTTCATCAGGCACTCTCTCTATCAGATTTAGTCTGTTAAATCTATTTCTCCCTTCCACTGTATAATCATAAGGGATTTGATGTAGGTGTAGTGCCCAATATGCTGCTGGAGATCAGTGGAGAAATAACTGAAGAAAGAATGAAGGGATGGAGCCAAAGCAAAAACAATACCCAGCTGTGGATGTGACTGGTGATAGAAGCAAGATCCAATGCTGTAAAGAGCAATATTGCATAGGAACCTGGAATGTCAGGTCCATGAATCAAGGCAAATTGGAAGTGGTCAAACAAGAGATGGCAAGGGTGAATGTCGACATTCTAGGAATCACTGAACTTAAGTGGACTGGAATGGGTGAATTTAACTCAGATGACCACTATATCTACTACTGTGGGCAAGAATCCCTCAAAAGAAATGGAATAGCCATCATGGTCAACAAAAGAGTCCGAAATGCAGCACTTGGATGCAATCTCAAAAATGACAGAATGATCTCTGTTTGTCTCCAAGGCAAACCATTCAATATCACAGTTATCCAAATCTATGCCCCAACCAGTAACGCTGAAGAAGCTGAAGTTGAACGGTTTTATGAAGACCTACAAGACCTTTTAGAAGTAACACCCAAAAAAGATGTCCTTTTCATTAAAGGCGACTGGAATGCAAAAGTAGGAAGTCAAGAAACACCTGGAGTAACAGGCAAATATGGCCTTGGAATGCGGAATGAAGCAGGGCAAAGACTAATAGAGTTTTGCCAAGAAAATGCACTGGTCATAGCAAACACCCTCTTCGAACAACACAAGAGAAGACTGTACACATGGACATCACCAGATGGTCAACAATGAAATCAGATTGATTATATTCTTTGCAGTCAAAGATGGAGAAGCTCTATACAGTCAGCAAAAACAAGACCAGGAGGTGACTGTGGCTCAGATCATGAACTCCTTATTGCCAAATTCAGACTTAAATTGAAGAAAGTAGGGAAAACCACTAGATCATTCAGGTATGACCTAAATCAAATCCCTTATGATTATACAGTTACCTCCTTAAGTACTTGCATAACAAAGAGGAACCACTGTTTAAGATTTTTTAGCAAACAAGATCGTGGTAAAGAACACCTTGGTTTTCTACTGGTCTTCTGTGGGGCCAGGACTGAAGACTGACCCATTGTTCAACAAATGAGCGGTTGGGATTCATCCAACGTAAAGCAGATCTGGCACTGAATTTAGAAAGAATAGCCAGAGAGAACTGGATGCACCATTAAATGACAAGAAGATTTGTTAGCTTTTCCAGGACATTTTAAGACGGAGCAGGGGAAGAGAAACAGGGGAAGGGATATAGGTACACCTAGGGCCGATTCAGGTGGATGTATGGCCGAAATCAAGCCAGTATTGTAAAGCAATCTTCATTCAATTAAAAATAAATATAAATTAAAAAAAAAAGATATTGGTATGTAAGCTGGAGCACAGCAGCTGCCGTGGCAGAGTCAATAAAGGAACTTTGAGAAGACTCATCTCAGAATCAGCCATAGCTTTGTTTTTTCGTTATTGTGATGGTGACCACCTCCTCTCCTTCCTTCCTCTCCAAACCTTCAGCAAAGTCAGCTTTGCACATAAATGCTTTTTGTGAAGAGTTTGTCTTTATAGAAATCAAAAGAAAAAGGTCAAGTTTCAAGTTTGGGTCAGTACAATGTTGGGAAAAGTTGGGGAAAAGAGGGTCATGGTGAAGTTAGTCATATGTTGAATAATTTGTCTTTAGAAGAAGCTGATAAATGGAGACCATAAGAACCGCAGCTCCCAGTCCATTTGCAGGAATCTTGAGGCGAGCACTGGCCTTCCCACTGCTGAGGCACAGGGTCTACACCAACTTTATGCTCATTTTAAGATGCAGGGTCATCCTAGCTGGCTTCTGGATTACTGAAAAAATTCTTCTAATGGTTGATTTATTTCCCCCATAATCTTATTTGATTTACATTTTATTACCTTCTGGCCCAAACCTGTGAATTAAAATTTTATTAAGTTAGGATGTAAAGGATTAATTTGTTCAGGGTTACTTCCCATTATGAAGTAAAGCCAATCGAAGGAAGCAATTGATTTAATAAGTGAAGTTCAGAGACTTTCTCAGAAGTAGTCCATGTTAAACATTCATTGTCAATAAAATAGGCAGATTTGGAATTTCTTTAAAGATATAAAGCCTCAGTTAAATTATATGTCCTTACCTGATAACTGAAGCTGGTACATATTTTCATATAGGTGATGTCCTCTCCTGTTTACAAAGAAGTAGGCATGTATGAAAATAAACAAAGAATTACCTAAATTTGCTTATAAGAAATAGCAAATCCATGTTATGGTCCTAATAATATCTACTTTAATTAAACACTTTACTGTGTGTCAGGGGCAGGGCTAAAATTTTATCATATATCTCACTTACTTTTTAAAACTTTACACAGATAAGTATTGTAATTCTTATTGTATAAATGAGGAAACAAAGGCTCAGAAATGGTAATAATTGCCTAAAGTAGAAAATGTTAGAGTTTAGCTTTGAACTCAGGTCTGTTTCATCCCCAAACATGTATAAACGTCTAGTGAGTCCCAACAAGGCCATGGTCTTCTTTAACAAAACAATATCACTTCATATATATCAAAGTAGGATTATTGCATGCTGCCAACTTCCGCTGTTTGAAATACAAATCCAAATGAAAAATAAACCTAAGTGTGAACCACCCACAACAACTTAGCCTTGGGAAATCTGCTTATTTTATGAGAAAATTGGTTTCCTCCTTCCATATCAAACGTTTTATGAAACTTAAATTACATGCCAGTATTCCCAATGTACATTCCTAGAAATTTGATTGGGTTGGATAATCCTCTGGCCACATCGCTTCCTGAACCCTCCCTAACCTTCCTCTTTGTTGCTTACTCACCTCAGTTTCCAGACCCTTGTTGTCTAATCTTTTCTTATGAATCAGCACATAGATGTTGAGAGGCTGTTACATGCACTGAAGGTGATAATGAAGAATTACGACATTACTGAGGTGGATCCAGAAGTTTGAGTAGAACAAGAGAAAAAAGGAAGGAATGAAACAGGATGATGAAATGGAGAGAATGATTTGACAGTGGTTCCTAACATAGAGCAGGGATTTAACAGCTGTTTGTTGAATGGATAAATGGATAAATGGATAAATGAATAAGCAGTCAAGGGAATGGATAGATTGATGGATGTCCAAATAAATTAATGGGTGGATGAATGAATACATGAATGGTTGGAATACAGTGATTTGGAAAAGATGAGCACAGCAAAAACATATCTTGCCCAAAAGGAGTGGATCCTTTAATAGTCTGTTAAAAAAAATTGGCAATGTTTCCAATCATCTTAAAAGGGTACAAAGTAGTCTATAGACTTAGCACAATCTCTATCAACATACTGATGGTATTTTTCGGAGAACTAGAAAAATAATCCTAAAATTCATATGAAATCATTTGTTGATGTTCAGTTGCTCAGTCGTGTCTGACTCTTTACGACCCCGTGGACTGCAGCACGCCAGGTTTCTCTGTCCTTCACCATTTCCCAGAGCTTGCTCAAACTCATGTCCATTGAGTCGGTGATGCCATCCAACCATCTCATCCTCTATCATCCCCTTCTCCTCCCACCTTCAATCTTTCCCAGTGTCAGGGTCTTTTCCAATGAGTCAGTTCTTTGCATCAGGTGGCCAAAGTATTAGAGTTTCAGTTTCAGCATCAGTCCCTCCAAGGAATATTCAGGAATGATTTCCTTTAGGATGGACTGGTTGAATCTCCTTGAAGTCCAAGGGACTCTCAGGAGTCTTCTCCAAGATCACAGTTCAAAAGCATCAACTCTTTGGTGCTCAGCTTTCTTTATGGTCCAACTCTCACATCCATACATGACCACTGGAAAAACCATAGCCTTGACTAGACGGACCTTTGTTGGCAAAGTAATGTCTCTGCTTTTTAATAGGCTGTCCAGGTTTGTCATAGCTTTTCTTCCAAGGAGTAAGCACCTTTTAATTTCATGGCTGAAGTCACCATCTGCAGTGATTTTAGAGACCAAGAAAATAAAGTCTGTCACTGTTTCCACTGTTTCCCCATCTATTCGCCATGATGTGATGGGACCAGATGCCATGATCTTAGTTTTTTGAATGTTGAGTTGTGAGCCAGCTTTTTCACTCTCCTCTTTCAGCTTCAAGAGGCTGTTTAGTTCCTCTTCGCTTACTTCCATAAGAGTGGTGTCATCTGCATATATGGGGTTATTGATATTTCTCCCAGCAATCCTGACTCCAGCTTGTGCTTCATCCAGTCTGGCATTTTGCATGATGTACTCTGCATATAAGTTAAATAAGCAGGATTATAACATACAGCCTTAACATACTTCTTTCTTAATTTTGTTCCAATCTGCCGTTCCAAGTCCAGTTCTAACTGTTGCCCCTTGACCTGCATACAGGTTTTTCAGGAGGCAGGAAAGGTAGTGTGTTATTTCCGTCTCTTTAAGAATTTTCCACAATTTGTTGTGATCCACACAGTCAAAGGCTTTGGCATAGTCAATAAAGCAGATGTTTTTCTGGAACTCTCTTGCTGTTTTGATGATCCAATTGATGTTGGCAATTTGATCTCTGGTTCCTCTGCCTATTGTAAATCCAGCTAGAACATATGGGAGTTCTTGGTTCATGAACTGTTGATACCTAACTTGGAGAATTTTGAGCATTACTTTACTAGTGTGTGAGATGAGTGCAATTGTGCAGGAGTTTGAGCATTCTTTTGCATTGTCCTTCTTTGGGATTGGAATGAAAGCTGACCTTTTCCAGTCTTGTGGCCACTGCTGAGATTTCCAAATTTGCTAGCATATTGAGTACCACTTTCACAGAATCATCTTTAAGGATTTGAAATGATTCAGCTGGAATTCCACCGTCTCTGCCAGCTTTGTTCATAGCGATGCTTCTTAAGGCCCACTTGACTTCACACTCCAGGATGTCTGGCTCTAAATGTGTGATCACAACAATCGTGGTTATCAGGGTCATGAAGATCTTTTTTATATAGTTATTCCATGTATTCTTGCCACCTCTTTTTAATATCTTCTGCTTCTGTTAGGTCCATACGGTTTCTGTCCTTTATCGAGCCCATCTTTGCATGAAATGTTCCCTTGGTATCTCTAATTTTCTTGAAGAGATCTCTAGTCTTTCCCATTCTGTTGTTTTCCTCTATTTCTTTGTATTGGAATCATTAAAGACTCCAAATTGCCAAAACATTTTTGAGGAAAAAAAGGACAAAGCTGGAGGTATAACCCTCCCAGACTTCAGACTATAATGCAAGACTACATTACTCAAAACAGCGTCATACTGCCACAGAACAGACACAGAAATCAATGAAGAATAGAGACAAGAAATAAGTCCACGTACTTATGGTCAGTTAATCTGTGACAAAGGAGGCAAAAATGTACAGTGGAGAAAATTTAGTCTCTTCAATAAGCTGTGCTGGGAAAATTGGACAGCTACATGAAAAACAGTGGGATTAGAACATTTCTTTACACCATATATAAAAATTAACTCAAAAAGGTTTAAAGAACTAAGTGTAAGAACAAAAATCATGTGGCTTCTAGCAGGGAGCACAGGCAGCACACTCTTGGACAAAAAGTGCAGCAGCTTTTTTTTTTTTTTTTGTATCCGTTTCCTAAGGTACAAGAAATAGGAGCAAAGAGTAAACAGATGGGACCTAATCAAACATACAAGCTTTTTCTCAGCAAAGAAAATCATCAACAAAAATGAAAAGACAACCTATGGATTGGGATGAAATATTTGCAAATGATTTGACTGAGAAGGGATTAATATCCAATATATATTTGATGCATACAACTCAACAGCAAAAAGCCAAACAACCCACTCAAAAATGGGCAGAAGACCTGAGTAGACATTTTCCCAAAGAAGACATACAGATGGCCAAGAGGCACATGAAAAGTTACTTAACATTGCTAATTATTAAAGAAATGCAAATCAAAACCATAATGAGGTATCAGCTCACACCAGTCAGAACGTCTATCATCATAAAGCCTACAAATGACAAATATTGGCAAGGATGTGGAAAAAAGGGAATCCTCCTACACTGTTGGTAGCAATGTGAATTAGTGCAGCAACTATGAAGAACAGTATGGCATTTCCTGCAAAAAAGAAAACGAAAAATAGAACTACCCTGTGATCCATCAATTCCACTCCTGTGTATACATATATCTGGAAAAAAATGAAAACAGTAATTCAAAAAGATACATGCATGCCAGTGTTCACAGCAGCGCTGTTTGCAATAGCCAGGTCATGGAAACAAACCACGTGCCCATCAACAGACGATCGGATTAAGAAGACGCAGTATATACATACAATGAGCTATTAGTCATAAAAGTGAATGGAAGCTTGCCATTTGCAGAGATGTGGATGGACCTGGAGATTATGATGCTTAGTCAAATAAGTGAGACAGAGAAATAGACATACTGTCTGATATTAGTTATATGTGCAATCTAAGAAATACAGAACTGAATGCGCGTGCAAAGCAGCAGACTCACAGTCACGGAAAACAGACTGGTGGTTACCAGAGGACGGGGGGGAGGGACGAATTATGGGTTTGGAATAAACAGATATGAACTACTCTGTATAAAATGGATTAGCAACAGGGATATGCTGTATAGCACAGCGAAGTATAGTCATTATTTTGTAATAACCTACAATGGCGTATAATCCGCAAAAATGCTGAATCAACATGCTGTACACCTGAAACTAACACAGCATTGAAATCGGCTGTGGGCCGTGCTTAGTCACTCAGTCGTGACCGGCGCTTAGCGACCCCGTGGACTGTAGCCCACCAGGCTCCTCTGTCCATGGGATTCTCCAGGCAAGAGTACTGGAGTGGGTTGCCATGCTTTTCTCCAGGAGCTCTTCCCCACCTAGGGATCAAATCCAGGTCTCCCCCACTGCAGGCGCATTCTTTACGATCTGAGCCACCAGGGAAGCCCTCATAGGGCACAAAATGACGGATCCTAACTTACCTTCCTCCCTATTGTTTGGGCTTGAACAAATCAGGAGACACCTGGGGACTAGGCAGTGGAACAGGTCTCTTCAGTGCTGGCGCCTAGCAGGGGAGGTTACAGAGACAAGCAGATAAAGTTGGTATAGAAGACCTGAATGTTTAGCTAAATCCTAAATATCACATATACTCTGATATTTAAATAGTGCTGCATAGTAAAAAGAAAGATTTTACACGAAAGCGCTGATCACGCCATGTGAGAGAATGGGGCGAGGAGAGATAAACAGCTTAGCAAGGAGCAAGCTTACGGTTTCGGAGCCAAAAGCAGAACAGTGCCAAGCTGCGTCTTGCTCTGCAGCACCAGCATTTTGCATCTCCATCAGTGACAGGAGATTACCCCCTCGGGTGACCTGCCAATCTCCCGGACCCAGAAGAGTATGTGGAGTTTTACTCTTTATTTTTTCTTCCCTTGATTCTGAGAGATGGTTGCACCAGTTTGAATGCAGAATGAATATTGCCCATAGTCTGACCCATGCAGATTTTTTAAAATATGTTTTTCTTTTTTCTTGTCATTGTCTGACTTTGGACAGCCATTGCTAATTTGAATATTGATTAAATACCATATGTTGTAATAGAAAAAGAGTTTTCTGTCCCTTGGCAAGTTTCTCAGTTTGACTGGTAGAATGAGGATGATGAGGCTACTGGCAACGCTCCTTTAAGGATTATATCAGGTAATAATCCTTTAAGGATTATATCAGCTTTGTAAAAGTTTTCTTGACTTACTGTGACCTGTTCCATGAAATCCTATAATCCTATTATATTACTCTTTGTGTTAAATCCTATATCATGGAGACTGGGCTTATCAGATAGAGTTGCCTGCTATTTCACTGTATAGATGGAAACAGTACATAATTTTAGAAAAGTGTCTTTGATTTGAGAAGGAGGTAGTGTTTCTCTTTTCAAGAGAAGACTCTCGAGAGTCCCTTGGACAGCAGGGAGATCAGACTCATCAGTCCTAAAGGAAATCAGCCCTGAATATTCATTGGAAGGACTGATGCTGAAGCTCCAATACTTTGGCTGCCTGATGTGACGAGCTGACCCATTGGAAAAAACCCTGATGCTGGGAAAGATTGAAGCCAGGAGGAGAAGGGGACAACAGAGGATGAGATGGTTGACTGACATCATTGACTCAATGGACACGAGTCTGAGCAAACTCCTGGAGATGGTGAAGGGCGGGGAAGCCTGGCGTGCTGCAGTCCATGGGGTCACAAAGAGTCGGACCTGAGTGAACAGCAAGTGTTTCTCTTAGACATATAACAGTAAGGGCAGTGAATCCCCTTTGTAACAGGTCAAAGGCTGGAGGAGCTCATAGTGTTGAGATCATGGGGACTTTATGAGCTAGAGGTTCAAGACCAAGATGCATCCTTTAATGAGGGATCTAAGGGATTGAGAGGGTCTTTACTGAAGACCTTTGATGGAACAAAGGATAGAAGGGGAAGGCAGCATCTGTAATGGAGACCCGATTTCAGGGCTGAGACTGGGAGAGCGTGAGATTGGTGCAGACACAGCCGACTGCTAACCTGGAGTCAGAAAGGCTCTGCGTCTATAACAGACGGTCCTTCCTCCCTCGTCACGGAAGGTGAGAGTTTGGCAGCCAGGGTGTGTCTGTTCTTTCCACAGTCTCTTGGAAAATTTAGAGGTAGAACAGAAGTTAAAAGCAATCAGAATGATTCTCTGATTATATGGTATAAGAAGCCCAACCTCTTCCCTTGGGTATTAGAATGAGAGGGCTACTCCCTCCTTCCCCTCAAATGAAGCATGGATCTGATTAGGCCTCTGGATCCACAGGAAGCAAAGAAATTAATATAAATTCATGGGAAATATAGAAGGATAGGAACATACTATATGACAACATGGGTTTGCGGCCTGTAAAATGCACATAGAGAGAAACTCAACAAGAGAAGCTCCTGGTTTTTACAAGCGAATCAAACAGAGAGTGAAGGGGTGAAAAACAGAGATTGAAGCAGATGGAAGGGACGTAGCAGCTTTTTGCCTACCTGTTGAACTGCATGAAACTTTCAGATCCTGATTTGAACACACACTGAAAATGAGGAGGAGAGAGAGACATAAATTAGTAATTAAGATTTAAGAAGATATTAAGATATTAGAAATTAGTAATTTTTCTTAAGTGGACATAGTGTTATACTTCTTTGAAGGAGTCTTTATCATTTCATGCATACATACTTGCAACTCACATGCTTAAACATTTATGGGCAAGGCGATGAGAGTTCGAGTGAGAGACAGTGTGGCTTGCTGGCACCACAAGCTAGAGTCAGATCCCAGGAGAGGGAGAATGCAGTTCCTCCTCCACCCAGGACGGGCAGATGTTCCCTGCTTCCTCTCCTCAGTGTTTCTTCAGCGATAGCAAAGTTTATTCCCAACGCATGGTCTTCTGTGTTCCAGACATTGTAATTGAGTTCACTTATACCAAGTAATTTCTCCAGAACTGAAGAACTAGCAGAGTTATTTCGGGGTAGAAGAAACAAATATTGCTCACCGTTCTGCAAGAGGCAGGATGTTGGGTGCTCCTGCAAGCTTGCATGAGGGATACCATCTGCACTGCAGGAGGCACCGTGGCGACCCTTTCCACTGTGTACAGTGTCTCAGCAGCCATGTGAGACGGGCTGGTGGGATGCAGCTGGGATATCTTAGGATATGGTCAAGGGTCCATCCCTTTCAAGAGTGATTCACAGGTTCTCATTTTCTGGTGAGACTAGCTCGGTAAAGATTGTATCAGGCCTGGTATTTTAGCTCTGAAGCATAGAGGAAGTGATAAACGTTCAGTCTCTTCCCAAATATTGTACTCTGATGCAGACTTTGCCAACAAAGGTCCATTTAGTCAAAGCTATGGTTTTTTTCAGTAGTCACGTATGGATGTGAGAGTTGGACTCTAAATAAAGCTGAGTCTATGGAGTCACACAGAGTTGGACATGACTGAAGCAACTTAGCAGCAGCAGCAGCTGAAGAATTGATGCTTTTGAACTGTGGTGTTGGAGAAGACTCTTGAGAGTCCCTTGGACTGCAAGGAGATGCAACCTGTCCATCCTAAAGGAAATCAGTCCTGAATATTCATTGGAAAGACTAATGCTGAAGCTGAAACGCCAATACTTTGGCCACCTGATGCAAAGAGCTGACTCATTGGAAAAGACCCTGATGCTGGGAAAGATTGAGGGCAGGAGGAGAAGAGGACAGAGGATGAGATGGTTGGATGGACATGAGCTGCCCATGAGATGGACTCAATGGACATGAGCTTGAGCAAACTCTGGGAGATGGTGAAGGACAGCGAAGCCTGGCATACTGCAGGTCTATGGGGTCACAAAGAATCGGACCATAAAGAAGGCTGAGCGCTGAAGAATCGATGCTTCTGAACTGTAGTGCAGGAGAAGACTCCTGAAGTCCCTTGGACTGCGAGGAGATCCAACCAGTTAATCCTAAAGGAAATCAGTCCTGAATATTCATTGGAAGAACTGATGCCGAAGCTGAAGCTCCAATACTCTGGCCACCTGATGCAAAGAATCGACTCATTGGAAAAGACCCTGATGCTGGGCAAGATTGAAGGCAGGAAGAGAATGCGACGATGAGGATGAGATGGTTGGATGGCATCACCAACTCAATGGATATGAGTCTGAGTAAACCCATATGGACAGGAGTTGGTGATGGACAGGGAAGCCTGGTGCGCTGCAGTCTGTGGGGTTGAAAGAGTCAGACACGACTGAGCGACTGAACTGAACTGAACGAATGCAGACTTTGGCTATTTGTCTCGATGGAAAGAGCAGCCCAGCTCAGATTCATCAGATCTATCCAGTCGTCTATTTACTGACATCTACCCATCCATCCATCCATCTATATCTATTACATATCTACTTCTAATAAAAATATATATCTTCTGTGTAATTTCTCTGAGGATTTTGATGAAAAATTGATTTTATGTGATATTTATCAAAATTATTGATCACCAGCATCAACATTTTGGGGAACATCTTCATGTTTCAGTGGAAAAAGTTATATCAGGAGGAGTCACAGTAACTTAAAATCTTCACTTATCATATATCAGAAAACTGTAATTTTCTGTGCTCAGGTTTCTGCACCTATAAAGTGTTAAGAAAATAACTTCCTCTGAAAAAACAACTATTCCAGGAGAGAATCAGCAATGATTTGATAGTATGTTCCAAACTGTTTGAAGAGATGGGGTATTATTACAACATATTAAATGAAAAGAACGAAATAGTCTTCAGAATAATCTCAAATCTGTAACATACTAGGTAAAATGTACTAATGCAAATAAATAGAAATTTTTGTTTCTAGAATACTTCAAGTTTATGTAATTAAAAACATCTATTCATGATTAGAAAATGCTATAAAAAGAATCTATGATGGTATAACGAGGTAGCAGGTATGAAAAGCCTAAAAAGCTAACACATAATGTAATTATTCAAAACTGCTACTTTGTTTATCAAGTTGCTGAAAATCAGAGAAAGGCGATCCAGTGGGTAGATAAAAATAGATCAGTGAGGGTACCCCACTGCGGTCAGTGTAACTATATTGGATTCAGAAATCATCTGTTAACCGTTTGTAACGAGTAAGATGCTAGGCTAGGTCAAATAAAACTGTTTAAGTGAGGGAAGGTAAGTCAAAAGAATGAGTCTGACGGGACTTTCCTGGTCGGGGAACATAAGAGCCCCCTGCCCCGAGCAAGTAGGCCTGCACACCACAGCTAGAGAACCCCCCAGCGCCTTAACTAGAGAGAGCCTCCATGCCTCAACGAAGACCCAAAACAGCCAATAAAAAAAAAAAAGAGAGAATTTGGCTTTTGGGTAGGGTATTCAGTTCTTCTGTGTTCAAGAATTGAACACAGAATTGGAACAGACGGTCCAACGGGAGAGTCGAGTGTAGAGTGTGAGCCCTGGAAGGAGATTTGGAGGGCGCTGAACCCAGCACCTGTGATTAACGGAAACGGGAGGGAAGGTGGAGTGTGTATGTGCTCGCCCAAACTCAGCCAGCACCCGAGTTAGCACCGAGACACGGGTTCAAAAGGCAGGTCACGTTCTGCCGCACTTTACCGAGAGCTGACGCGGAGGCCTCCGGCTGGCAGTCACTGCTGCTCTAAGGCAGTCCCCTGGCTGACCCCGCCCGAGGGCTGTGATGACACGCCCCTCCACTCTGCACCGTGGGTTCCGGGGCCCCGCAGATCTGACGCTTGATCCAGCGTGTCTGCCCTGCTCTTCGGCCTGCCCGACTTTTCTTTTTTTTAACTTTTTAATTAATTAATTTATTTTTTGTTATTTTATTATATTTTTTAATTTTACTTAACAATACTGTATTGGTTTTGCCATACATTGACATGAATCCACCACGGGTGTACATGAGTTCCCCATCCTGAACCCCCCCTCCCACCTCCCTCCCCATATCATCTCTCTGCTCCCTCCCCATATCATCTCTCTGGGTCATCCCAGTGCACCAGCCCCAAGCATCCAGTATCCTGTATCAAACCTAGACTGGCAATTCATTTCTTGCATGATAGTATACATGTTTCAATGCCATTCTCCCAAATCATCCCACCCTCTCCCTCTCCCTCAGAGTCCGAAAGACTGTTCTACACATCTGTGTCTCTTTTGCTGTCTCGCATACAGGGTTATCATTACCATCTTTCTAAATTCCATATATATGCGTTAGTATACTGTATTGGTGTTTTTCTTTCTGGCTTACTTCACTCTGTATAATCGGCTCCAGTTTCATCCACCTCATCAGAATTGATTCAAATGTATTCTTTTTAATGGCTGAGTAATACTCCATTGTGTATATGTACCACAGCTTTCTTATCCATTCGTCTGCTGATGGACATCTAGGTTGCTTCCATGTCCTGGCTATTATAAACAGTGCTGCGATGAACATTGGGGTACACGTGTCTCTTTCAATTCTGGTTTCCTCGGTGTGTATGCCCAGCAGTGGGATTGCTGGGTCATATGGCAGTTCTATTTCCAGTTTTTTAAGGAATCTCCACACTGTTCTCCATAGTGGCTGTACTAGTTTGCATTCCCACCAACAGTGTAGGAGGGTTCCCTTTTCTCCACACCCTCTCCAGCATTTATTGCTTGCAGACTTTTGGATCGCTGCCATTCTGACTGGTGTGAAGTGGTACCTCATTGTGGTCTTGATTTGCATTCCTCTGATAATGAGTGATGTTGACCATCTTTTCACGTGTTTGTTAGCCATCTGTATGTCCTCTTTGGAGAAATGTCTATTTAGTTCTTTGGCTCATATTTTGATTGGGTCATTTATTTTTCTGGAATTGAGCTGCATAAGTTGCTTGTATATTTTTGAGATTAGTTGTTAGTCAGTTGCTTCATTTGCTGTTATTTTCTCCCATTCTGAAGGCTGTCTTTTCACCTTGCTTATAGTTTCCTTTGTTGTGCAGAAGCTTTTAATTTTAATTAGATCCCATTTTTTAATTTTTGCTTTTATTTCCAGTATTCTGGGAGGTGGGTCATAGAGGATCCTGCTGTGATTTATGTCGGAGAGTGTTTTGCCTATGTTCTCCTCTAGGAGTTTTATAGTTTCTGGTCTTACATTTAGATCTTTAATCCATTTTGAGTTTATTTTTGTGTGCGGTGTTAGAAAATGTTCTAGTTTCATTCTTTTACAAGTGGTTGACCAGTTTTTCCAGCACCACTTGTTACAGAGATTGTCTTTTCTCCATTGTATATTCTTGCCTCCTTTGTCAAAGATAAGGTGTCCATAGGTGCGTGGATTTATCTCTGGGCTTTCTATTTTTTTCCATTGATCTGTATTTCTGTCTTTGTGCCAGTACCATGCTGTCTTGATGACTGTGGCTTTGTAGTAGAGCCTGAAGTCAGGCAAGTTGATTCCTCCAGTTCCATTCTTCTTTCTCAAGATTGCTTTGGCTATTCGAGGTTTTTTGTATTTCCATACAAATCTTGAAATTATTTCTTCTAGCTCTGTGAAAAATACCGCTGGTAGCTTGATAGGGATTGCATTGAATCTGTAGATTGCTTTGGGTAGTATACTGCCTGACTGTTAGAAGGAGCCCCTCATCCAAACCCCCTGATTTGAGGCTGCTGTCTGTTTCCTGCGGGGGCCCTGACTAAGACAGCACTCAGTAACTGTTTTTGAATGAACGATTACAAAACAGATTTTTCAGGACAAACGGATACATTCTCAGGTTTATATGAAATTTTATACATATCCTCATATCATGCCCAATGAATGAGACTATAGAAATTCTATTTTTTATTGGAACATAGTTGCTTTACAATGTTGTATCAGTTTCTTTAAATGGCAAAGTACATCAGTTATACATATACACACATCCACTGCTTTCTAAATTTCCTTCCCTGCTTAGGTCACCAGAGAGCATTAAGTGGAGTTGCCTGTGCTGCACAGAGCTTCTCATCAGTTACCTATTTTATCTATAGAAGTGAGTCATTCTAACTCTGAAAGGAGTCAGTGAATGTTCACATTCTGCAGAATTTAAACTGCTTCAGAACTACTTTGAATGAATTTATAAAATTCTCAGCTACTTGGCAGATAAAGTAGCTTTCTCATTTTTTATTCTTATAAGTGTGTTTTATATTCATAAAGATTTAATTTCTTAATAAACTCCACAGAGCTGAGATGATAACAATTAATTTAAAACAAACCAAGGGAATACCACTTTTTAATAGTTTTATATTCTCAATAATTGAAGGTAACTTGTTAGCAAATGAAAGACTAATAAATTGCTTTAATTTAAATAAATGATTTTCCATTATTTCCTAGCATGAAGACCTGTGGAGTGGTTTCATTTCACCCTGGAGAAGAAAAAAAAGAACAGAAATTAGGATAATGAAGCTCTGTCTTCTTATACGATTTCAGAAGCTTGAAAGGTGCTTGCTGATTAATGCCAATTACTGGCTTATAGAAAATAGTTTGCAAAGGTGGAATATAGATGTTGATTTGTCTTTGTAGGGAATCCTTGTTTAGCGAATGACTACATTGCTAAAAGTAAATTGCTAAAGGTGGCTGTCGAGTTGCTATCACTGTATCTCTGCCTCCTAGAAAGTTCTCTGGGATTACACGATGTAGAGATGAGTGGTCCTTTCCTGAATTGGAGTGTGTGGAACGGTTGGTAAGGTGGAACAAAGTCTTCCTTTGGAAATCTGTAAATTTTTGAGATGGAACCAGGCTACTGGTCAGTGGGTTGGCTAAGGCGTTATTGCTCAGAATTCTACTAAAAAGTCAATGGACTGTCCTTGTATCTTGATTTCTATTTTCTCTCATCTCTGTCTGGTCAAGTAGACTCTGTGTGTGTGTGTGTGTGTGTGTCCATATAGAACACTCACTTTAAAATATGGAGTAAAATACGCATCCGATCACTCTATCACACTTTGGTTTGAAAGTCCAGTGTTGGCTCTATCTGGCAACTTCATGCATTGGAGAAGGAAATGGCAACCCACTGCAGTGTTCTTGCCTGGAGAGTCCTAGGGACGGCGAGCCTGGTAGGCTGCCATCTATGGGGTCGCATAGAGTCGGACACGACTGAAGTGAATTAGCAGCAGCAGCAGCAGCAACTTTAATTTCAAGAGGAGTTAGAATTTAACTTTTCCAAAGGAACACATTTCCAAGTGGAATTAAAGTTAATATTTTTCAAGGCTATACATCCTATTAATTAGATGGTATTGGTTAAAAAAATAAAAAGTATTGTTAAATAACAACAAAATAAGAAAAAAAAGTCCTCAGTGGTCTGTAACAAAAGCATTATTTTCTTCATGTGTGTCTGCAGGGCAGCCTGGAGTCAGGAGGTCTAGACTGGGATTGGCCAGTCAGCTTTGTTGATCTCAGCTAGACTCACTCACGTGTCTGTGGGTTGCCTGGGGGCTAGCTGATCCAGGCTGGTGGGTTGGAGCAGCTTGGCTGGATGGCTCTGTTCCACGAGTGACTCATCCTTGCTTGAGGTTGGCAGGCAAGCCAGGTATGAACTTCTCATATATGGCAAAAACACAAGAAGGCAAATAGAAACACTCAGGCCTTTTAAAACCTAGGCTGGACCTGGCACAATTTAGAAAAAGGTATGGAAACAGGGGGGTGGGTTTAAAGAATTTGGAGCTAATAATGCAATTTACCACAAAGACTAGGAGCATTTAATGTAATCAATTTTCTCATTTTTTATTTAAACACAGAGGCAGCATTATTTTGCAAAGTACCAGATCTGGTTCCCTTTATGTGACATTTCTTTAGAGCTTCATTTTCCCCTCTGTGTTCCAAACTCAATTTACTTTGTCTTGAGCGGGTTAGGGAAAAGGCTTCAACTCCAGGCTGTTTTTTCACTCCTTTGCAAAGAATTTTAGTCAAAATGCTTGCTGTTTTCTAACTGATAAGTTTAACTAAGGCCTTATAATTTCAGAAATATAAAAGTACAGTAATTATAGACACCTTGAAGACAATATCCAAATATTTCAGTCCAAAGGCAGCACAGTAAGCTCTACTAAGTATATTATAAAAGTAAAACCAAATAAAGCAGCAGTCTAGAATTTAGGCCTAGACCCATGACAGGCATTTCCCTAGCTCATAGCTATGTGAAATTTGAAGATAACGGGCTGATTTCCTAGTAGAGGGGACGAAGGATTGCATATTCTAGTGTAGGTTTATAATCTCATGAAGTCTTTGGCCTCAGTCTTTGGCCTATATTTGGATCAAATATAGGAGTATATGCTCACAGGTCATCTGTGCACCTCAGGAGGGCTTCCCTGGTGGCTAGACAGTAAAGAATCCACCTGCAATGAGGGAGGCCTGGGTTCAATCCCCAGGTTGGGAAGATCCCCTGGAGGAGGCATGGCAACCCGCTCCCGTATTCTTGCCTGGAGAATCCCACGGACAGAGGAGCCTGGTGGGCTACAGTTTACGGGATCACAGAGAGTCGGACATGACTGAGCGACTAAGTGCCCACACTTCAGGCAGTGTGAACAGTTTAGTGAGCTGGTTATAAAGGTAAATGTGACTATAAAGGTCAGTGATAGGTCTTGCTTTCAGCAGAGCCAGGGTTGTGCTCAGCCTAGGTGTGTTGAGGCCCGTCTGGAGGGCTGGAAGGGTGGGATCACCAGGAATCCATCTGTATGGATGAGAGGAGACCCCTTGGGAATGACTCCTCCTGAGCAGGGAGAATGTGTATGTGGGTGTAATCATAGCCCCAAAACACTGGCAGGGAGAAGGTGATTTTAAACGCTGTGCAGAGCGTCCTCAACCAGCGCCTGTGTGGACTGACCTTGAGTTTCAGAGGGAGGCAGGAGACCACCAAAGACACTGAAGGTGAAGTTTCTCCAAAACTTGAAATGATACAGAAGGCACCATCCACTCTTCTGAAATCTGTAGAGAAAAACACTTAGCGCCTCTCTTCTCAAACTCCTATCTTGGTATATTCTGGGCTCGAGGACTGAATGAACTTTTCTTCCAAACCCCTTAGGCAGGACAGAGAAGCCCTCTGGTTTCTCTTTCTCCTGCGGAGGGAGGTGGACGAGCTGATCTCTTTAGGCAGAGCTTTGTTCACCGGCATTTATCCGTCAGAGAGCGGGGTGCTCACACGTGACCTCCCAGCTACATGCGTCCTGGTCTGTATGCATTTATCCAGGGAAGGGCCTGCAACCCATATTCTGAAGAAGGTCTTGTGAGCTAGACCACGCCCAAAAGGTGAATCTACACAGATGTAGAAAACACACTTTTGGTGACCAAAGAGGAAAGAGAAGTGGGCAGCGTTAAGCATTAAGTCACTTCAGTCATGTGCGACCCTGTGCGACCCCATAGACGGCAGCCCATCAGGCTCCGTAGCTCCGTAACTCTTGCCGGATTCTCTAGGCAAGAACACTGGAGTGGGTTGCCATTGCCTTCTCCAATGCATGAAAGTGAAAAGTGAAAGTGAAGTCGCTCAGTTGTGTCTGACTCTGTGCGACCCCATAGATGGCAGCCTTCCAGGCTCCTCCATCCATGGGATTTTCCAGGCAAGAGTGCTGGAGTGGGTTGCCATTGCCTCCTCTGAGAAGTGGGTAGGGCAGGATAAATTAGGGGTGTGGGGTGAGCAGATACAACCTACTCTGCGTAAAATAAATTATAAACTTTATACTGCACGCAGAGGGCATTCTAGCCGATACCTGTAATAACCTACAGTGGAGTCTAATCTGCAAAAAAAAAAAAAAAAAAAGCCTGAATTACTATGCTGTATACCTGAAACTAATATAATATTATAAATCAACTGTACTTCAGTGAAAAATAGGTGAGTCTAAATTTAAGGTGAGCACCACTGATTGTTGTCATTAGTCCTTGGTCGCTGCTCCTTTGCTTTCCTGGGTCTCAGCAAGCAACAGAAGAGACGCACCTGAACTCGGGGCTGCCTGGAAGTCCAGGCAGAGGGAGCTCCGTGCTTCCTCCTGTGTCCTCATGGAAGCGCCGGGAGCTCTGTCTCAGCCCAGGCAGAGGGAAGGCCCGGCCAGGTCAGAGGGACTCAGGGGGAAGACAAGCGCGGGCCCAACGAGCTAACGAGAACGTCTTCCCGGCTACCCGTGTTTACTGTCACGCGTCCCGCTGTGTCTTTGGGGCACGCCTTCTGTACAGCTGTCCTGGCCGCCGCCGGCTTCCCCTCATTCTCGAAGCCCTGTCTGTTCTGCGCGCACCCGGGCGTGTACGGTAGGGCTGTCGGAGTAAGTGTAGGAGTCTGGTTTGCAGCCCCGCCAGGCCTCTGCGTGTGCCAGTCACGCCGGCTTGCAGGTCTGTTAGGGGAGGTGGGAGGCTCGGCCTTGGCCTCCGACTCAGCCTGCGACAGTCCCCCAGAGGCCCGGCGTTCTGCAGATCCGCACATAAATACGCCAGGCGTTTGCTTCTTGCGTGGGCTTTGTGTGCGGCAGCACTCTGAACTACTAACAAGGTATGTTTCGTGGAGAGCAACAGGGGGAGGCTGTCTGTTCTGTCCATTCCTCTGCTGAGGGCACTGGGCAGTCCGCAGGGGAGGGCGCTGGCCGTATTGGAGATCGGGCAGCTTTAGCAAAGCACAACCCGGGCTCAGCGTGACCTCAGACAACACGGCTAGAAGCTGTCATCAGAGGCAGCGACGGTGAAACCGCACGTCCCCAGCTCCACGGAGCTTGGAGGCTTGCTGCCCGTGCCCCGCGGAGGCAGGACGGAAGCCAGAGCAGACAGTAGGGAGCAGAGACTGTGAGCCCGTGGCTCTTCAGTCCCAGCCGGCTGTGTCGGGGGCCACGCAGAAGTGCTCGGGGGAGCGTCCAAGGGGTGCTGGAAAACACTCAACAGTAGGCCGGGGAGGAGTTGAGAACCACTGTGTTTCTATAAACGTGACTCTCTCACTCCCACACGCGTGGGGCCTGGGGACACACAGGTGCTAAGGAGTTTGCACAGGTGTTTGGCTCACTTTTAAAATTCTAGTTATAGCTAATCTGATAGCCAGTTCGGGTGCTTGGAATGCGCTGTTTGATTGGTTTGATTATTTAAAGTCTTTCTTTCTGCTGTTGTTGACTGTGAACAGAGAGCGCAGGCATCTATTTTTAGCCTTTTGAGGCTTTGGCGTTACTGGTTCCTGAACATGTCAGTTAAAATAAAACCGTTTCCTATGTCCTTCGTGTTTGTGACAGGAACGAGTAAGGGGCAATTAATACTTTCAAGGGGCAAAGTGATGGATGGACAGATGGATGAAAGGAGGGAAGCTTTAGTAGTGACACAGGAATTTCAAGTTTTAATTCCCATTACTAATAAACCCCACAAATATATATTTTTTGGTTAACATGTGTCTGTGTGTTAGTCACTCAGTCGTGTCTGACTCTTGGCGACCCCACGGACTAGTGCCCAGCAGGTCCCTCCATCCATGGAATTTTCCAGGCAAGAACACTGGAGGGGGTTGCCATTTCCTTCTCTACTGGTTAACATAGTAATTCCAGTTTCTAGCACAGTATATGATATATTGGAAACTCAGTATTTTTTGATGAGTAAGTGTTTACTATATCCGTATATTATTGTCAATGCAATATGTAAAAGATGTAATATGTAAACTGTAGACTTTTACAATCTGTAAAAGTCATGAGGAAGTTGTGCTTGGGGGAGAGCCTGAGAGGGAAAGAGTGAAATGAGGCCAAGGCAGAGAAAAATTGAATTGAAGACAAGGGATTTATTTTGTTTTTTACTGAAGTATATGACTCACAACATGTTAGTTTCAGGAAGTGTACAGCAAAAACACTCGGAGTGTATACGTGTGTATGTACACACACATATCTATTTTTCATATTCTTTTCCGTTATACGTTATTATAAGAAACCGAGCCTAGTGCCCTGTGCTAGACAGTAGGTCTGTTGTTCATTTTACATATAGTAGTGTGTATGTTTTAATCTCAAACTCTTAATTAATCCCTCCTGTCAGCTCTGTAACCATGAATTTGCTTTCTATGCCTGTGGGTCTGTTTCTGTTTCGTAAATACGTCCATTTGTGCCGTATTTTTGGATTCCATGTATCAGTGATATCATATGATATACATGCATGTTTAATTTGGAAGACAAAGAGTTTTTAGCATTTATTTGACTGAGGAGTCGTTGCCCTGCAGTGTCGTGCCGGCCCCTGCCGTGCACCAACGCGGATCAGCCATCGCTGTGCAACAGCCTCCCTCCCACCTCCCACCCCGCCCCGGCTGTCCCAGAGCCCTGGCTTGAGTTCCTGGGGTCCCAGAGCAGATTCCCGCGGGGTGTCTAGTTTGCATATGGTGACGCACGCGCTGCCTTGCCACTGGGCCACTTGTCCACTTGTCCAGCCTCGCCGTCTCCACCCTGCCCATGAGCCTGCATCTCCATCGCTGCCCTGTTCATCAGCGCCGTCTTCCCAGAGTCTGTATTTGTGTGTTAACACACAACATTTGTTTTTCTCTTTCTGACTTACTTCACTCTGTATAATAGGCTCCAGGTTCATCCTTCTCATTAACACTGACTCAAATGGGTTCCTTTTTACGGTTGAGTGATATTCCATTGTGTATATGTACCGTAACTTCTTAATCCGCTCATCTCGATGGACGTCTAGGCTGCTTCCGTGTCCTGGCTACTGTAAATAGTGCCGCAGTGAACACTGGGGTACGTGTGTCCTTTTCAATTATAGTTTTCTCAGGGAGTATGCCCAGTAGTAGGATTTCGGGGTCATATGATAGTTTTATTCCTAGTATTTTAAGGAAACTTTGTACTGTTTTCCATAGTGGTTATAACAACTTGCACTCTCAACAGTGCAAGAGGGTTTCCTTTTCTCCACACTCTGTCCGGCAATTATTGTTTGTAGGTTTTTTGATGATGGCCATTTTCACTGGTGTGAGGTGATACCTTGTTGTAGTTTTGATTTGCATTTCTCTAATAATGAGTGATGTGGAGCATCTTTTCCTGTGTTTATTAGCCATCTGTGTGTCTTCTTTGGAGAAATTAGAACACAAAGGATTAAAAAAAATTTTTTTTTTATTGAAGGATAATTGCTTTATAGAATTTTGCTGTTTACTGTCAAACCTCAACATGAATCGGCCACAGGTATATGTATATCCCCTCCCTTTTGAACCTCCCTCCCATCTCCCACGCCATCCCAGCCCTCTAGGTTGATACAGAGCCCCTGTTTGAGTTTCCTGAGCCATATAGCAAATTCCCATTGGTAAAGGATTTTGAAGACGGAGAGTGACGTGGATCTGCCACTTTAAACTCTGAAGTGCCCGCCCATCAATCTAGGGGCTTTTCTTGGGTTTTACTCTGTCTTTGCTCAATGATGCCACTTCAAATGGTAAGAAACTGCATGCATTTCCCAGGAATGTTTATTGAAAAAAAGTAGTTCAGAGCATAAGACAGAACAGACTCTTGGCTGCACATGAACAATTTGTTCCAAAAAATCAGATTTAAATGCTATCATGGTGATAAAATGAAAACGTTTGGCGGATCTGCCTTCCTGAGGCCTGGCTGCTTAGCCTAACTCATATCCCTCCATCACAGAGCCGGCCTCGGGCCCTTTGATGAGGCCGCTGGAACTGGAGCGCTGGGGGCGGTGCCAACGTGGCCCCCGCCCAGTGGTGCCGTTTCCAGGTCGTCATTTCAGAGCAGCGGAGAGCTGCCAACAGGGGCCGTCAGAGTCGTCAGAATCCTGTATATCAACAAAAAGACATCTTTTTCAGAAAGGAGAGCCACACAAGCTGTCCGTAGGGAACAGAGCTATAGGCAGCCCGGCATATTTTCAAGCTGAAAGCTGGGTAGTGCTTTTCCTTTCTTAAAAGTGACCTTTGCTATAAAATCAAATGCCACAATCAGTCACTAGATTTCACTGTGATAACTGGCTCAGATCCTTTAAATTAAATTGTGGCTAAAACCTGAAACAGACATGCTTTTTAAAAAAATAAGATGAGAGTACACGACTGATGAGGAGAGAGAGGCTGTGAGTCGGCCTGCCCCTGACCTGATGCTCAGAACAGTGACCGCGCGCTCTCCAGAAGCGATCCGGTGCGTCTCATCACCTCTGTGTGCTCGGAAGACATCTCTTCACGTCCTGCTTTCTGTGATATGGTTATTTCTCACAGATTCTTGCTATAACATTTTTTCCCCCTTGAGAGTATATTATAAACTGTTGCAATAAAAATATGCTTTTCCAGAAATACACACAGATACAGAAAACAAACTTATGGTTACCAAAGGAAGAAGGGAATGGGTAGGGATGAGTTAGGAGTTAGAGATTAACAGATACACACTACTATATATAAAATAGATAAAAAGTAAAGTCCTACTGTACAGCACAGAGAACTCTACTTAGTATCATTTAAAAAGCTATTAATATATGTCTTCTGTTTGCAAGATTTTATTGCAGGCTTCCTGCCCCTCATTTTCTCTAATCTGTTTTCCTTGGACGTATTGGGAGGACTGACTGTTTCATTTTTCTCTCTTTTCTCCCCTCTTTTCTGCTTCTTTGTTCTTTGCTTCTCTCTCTCAGACACACACACACACACACACACACACACACACACACACACACACACACCCCTTTGGCTTTGTCTTCCACTCTTCTCTTAGCTTCTTCATTTCTGCTATGTTTTCTTCTCTGAGGTTTATTTTTGTTCCCTGAATGCTCCTTTCTGATAACACCTTGTTCTTATTCCACGTGTGCCATGTATTTTGTGGTCTCTGACTCCCTTGGTGTATGTTTGTGTGAGAAGTCTTCTCCAAGCAATCTTGGGTTTTTTTTCCCCCTAGTTTGTTCTTTTTTTCTATTTACTTTGTTGTAGCCTTCTGTCTTTTGGGTTAGAGACTTCCCTCAGTGGTTGGCCATCCGTATTTGCCACCTTTGTCAAGAGTCGGGGATGAGAGCTGCTTTGGGAGCTCTGAGGACATTCTTAGAGCATGCTGGCTGAGGGCTGCAGTGTAGAGCAATCTGATTGGAAGTCTGTCGGGAAGCCATGCCTCAGTCTTGCCTCTTAGGCTTCTTGGCTTCCCAAGTGGCTCAGGGGACCCGCCTGCCAATGCAGGAGATGAAGGAGATGTAGGTTTCATCCTTGGGTTGGGAAGATCGCCAGAGGAGGAAATGGCGACCCACTCCAGCATTCTCGCCTGGGAGATACCATGGGCAGGGGAGCCCGGCGGGCTATCGTCCCAGGGGTTGCAGAACTGGGCACGACTGAGCAAATGGACATGCACCCTTGGGCTGCTCAGATTTCAGCAAGAAGACTCTCTGGCTTCCTGCTTGAGAGCCCGGTGAAGAAAGAAACCGGCTTTTGTTGTCTCAGCACAATTCTGCTGAGCTCCACCTGAGTTGTTTTGTGTATCAATAGTAGTATAAAGGGACTATACAGTATGCAGCCTTCTGAGATTACCTTTTCTCGTGCAGCATAAATCCTTTGCACTCTCCCCAAGTGGCCGCACGTATCAATAGCTCATCCACTCTTATTGCCGAGGAGTATTCCTGACGTGGAGGTACCGCAGTTTTAACCGTCCACCCAGAGAACATTTGGATTGTTTCCAGCTTTTAGCTCTTATGAGTAAATCTGCTGTGGGCTTTAACACATAGGTTTTTGTGTGAACATGAATTTTACTTTCCTGGGAATGCCGATCAGTACAATGACTGGATAATATGGTAAATGCACATTTAGTTTTTTAAAAAAGCTGCCCTTTTGTACTTCTGCCAGTAACATGTGGGCGATCCAGGTTGTATGTTCTCCAGCATTTGGCGGTTTTTCAATGTTAATTAGGTTGTTTGTTTTCTAGATTGTACTTTCAGGGTCTTCTTTCTGAATGATTAGCTTAACCCAAGGTCACAAAGATTTTACCAATTTTCTTCTAGAAGTTTTAGAGTTTTAGTTTTATGTCTATGTCTTAGACCCATTTTGAGTTAATTTTTATGTACAGTATAATATAATGTATGGATCAAAGTTCTTTTTTTTTATAGGTAGGTACTGAATTGCTTCAGTATCATCTATTATAAAGGCTAGCCTTTTCTCATGAAATTGCTTTGCATCTGTCAAAATCACCTGGCCGTGTTTTTGAGAGTCTGTTCCTAGACTGTCTATTCAGTTCTGTGCATCTGTGCATGGTTTGCCAATTCCACAGCTCTGTAGTGAGTCTTGAAGTCAGGTTGTGTGAATCTTCCAACTTTCTGATTCTTTTTAAAAATTACTGTGACTATTCTAGCTCCTTTACCTCTCCGTATACATTTTAGAATCAGTTTATCAACATCTGCAAACATCTTATTAAGATTTCGATTGGGATTATAGTAAATCTGTGGGCCCACGGGGGAGAATTGACATCTTAACTCTGTCGAGTCTTCTAATCCACAAGCTTGGTGCCTGATTCCATTTCCTAAGGTCTCTTGTGACTTCTTTTATCCATGTTTGGAGTTTTCAACACAGAGATCTGGAGCATATTTTGCTAGACTTATACCTAAGTGTTTCATGTTTGTGATGCTATTATAAGTGGTTGTGCCAGGTATCAATTTATTTTCCATATCCCAAGTGATATTTTTCAGTTCTTCATCCCCAATGGCTAGCTCATTGTCCAGTGTGGACTAAGAACTTAATAAATATTTGTTGACTCTTGGTCTTAATGTTAGAAAATTTGAGTTCTATCCCTGGCTCCACTCACTGTGATATCTTGGGTGATAGCACAGCCTCCCTGAGCTTCACTTTATCCATCTGAAAATACACTGGGTATAGATGATATATATGCATACTTGAGTCCTATTTACTCTGTGAGTCTAACACTGAGTCAGCTTGACATGAATTGCCAAAGCCTGTTCCCCCGCCCCTCCATACTGCTTACCTGAGCTAAGCAGGATGAGAGGAAAAATGAACTTAGCTAAGGTTTTTCTAACCTACTCTACTGGCCAACTGAATTGAATGCTCTTGACACTGAACATTCAAAACTTTAAAAATAAGTATTTATTGGGATTAATGGGTCTATATGGAAAGAGAAGAAAGTCATGGTGGTTCCTGCTTATTTCCTCCTATATTTCACAGTCCTTGGAGTTTAATTTAGGTTGGAATGTTCTCATAATCTGTGCATCTCCAAGAGGGATGTGTCTGGCATTAAATGCCCTGATAATGATCATCCTATGTCACCAGCTTGATTTTACTTGGTACTCTTTACATTAGAAGGAATCAGGTTGGTCTTATGAAATCATGCAAAGTAAAAAGTTATGGCCACCAGAGCAGTTCCACTCACCTTCTCCTCCCCCTCATCTGTGTGAAATGGTGCCTATTTCATTCCTCACTGGCATCCATTGCCTCAAGTAGTTATAGCAGAAGAAGGGATTTGATTTTCAAGGGCTATTTACTCCTAAGACTATTATTTTAGAGAAATGGTGGCCTAATTATTGTGGGCTTAAATATTTTATCATGCTTAGGGAGATAAAATTGATAATGCAAGATTTTAATAACCCAGTGACCAGGTCTCACTGGCCAGTGTATGAAGTTGTCTCCTTTCATGTACTCAAATTATTGCATTGTGTGTTAAGACTTCGACTACAACTGTCACCCTTTTCCGAAGTGAAAATGTGTGTGTTCTCAGTCGCTAAGTTGTGTCTGACTTTGCGACCCCGTGAACTGTAGCCCACCGGACTCCTCGGTGTGTGGATTTCCCAGGTAAGAATATTGGAGTGTATCTCCATGTCCCTCTCCAGGGCCTCTTCCCCACCCAGGGACTGAACCTGTGTCTTTTGTGTCTCCTGCATCGACAGGTGGACCCTTTACCGCTGAGCCACCCGGGAAGCCCCCAAAGTGAAGATTGTTTCCATCAATCAGGGTTTAGAAATGCGCTTAAGGGACTTGCCGCGCTTGCTGTCAGTGTGCTTTCTCTGTCTCTGCAGCTAGGACTCTGTTTCTGCCACTCAGTGGAAACTCCCTGAAGAAGTTACCTGTAGCTTTGTTCCGGTCTTCCGTTACTTCTAGACTTCTCTGAATCACTTACAGCCTTTGCGATTTTTCCTGGTATTTTCTCTTCCTTGTCTTCTATACACATCTTAAAATATTAGACTTTTTTTTTTTTAAACTCTCTGGCCCTTTTGTTTTTCTCTTTGTCCTTTACTCGTTTTGTCTTGGAGCAGCTTTGAAGTTATGAAGAAGGATGACCTCGAGGGATTGTTGGCCAGAAGCCAGCTGGGGGCAAAAGGGGGCATCATGGCAGATGTCAGTAAGCACAAGTGAAAAATGGAGACCACCCTGTGCGTTGGCACCACGTAGCCCTTCTGGGATTGTGGGCACAGACACAGCTGAGGTATGAAGTGACCTGAACTGATGAAGGTTAACTTTTCATACCTAGTAGAATGAGAGCTCAAAACAGAAATCAAATTAATTTGTAGAAATAAAGTTATAGCTTGGAAAATACTAGTTTGTGGCCTGAGATTCAAGTTTACCAAATACAGCACTTTCAAATTGCTCTCTGTTATGTGTATTTTGACCCCGAAAATATTATGAAGAAGACAAATCAATTATGGTTGCTTTCTAGAGTTACGTGACTTTCCCAGTGTCTGTGAAATCCAGTGGCGGTGAGGCAGGAATTGGCTTTCAGGGCCTCTGCTCCGCCGTGCCACACTCTTTCCACTAGACCACACAACCTCAGGGGTTAACTGCTTATTTAATAACTGCAAAGGAATCAAATGATCTGTCGTCAGAGGGGCTAATGCCAAGGGAGAGCCAGGAGGGAAGAAGCTGCCCTCAGTAGCAGTAGATACTATGTTAATGGGAAACACTTTCGAGTCAAAACAGCTGACACAGCCATCAGTAGAGCTGATTGCTATGCGATGTGATCTGAGTCATGGTACTTTGCCATTTTAGTGTCTAAGAATGATTGCTACAGGGTTCGAAAGAGGATTAATAACTGTTGAAGTTAACCTCTTGTGCAGCCTGGCTCATTTTCCAGGTAAGAGAACAGAGGTCCTGAAGAGTTATGCCTTTTATCTGGTGACAAAGTTGGCCAGTGGCAGAAACAGTCAGAACCCAGGTTTCAAACGGTGTGCACTCCCTCAAGCAGAGATGGTGCAGGTGTTTCTGTTTAGGCTGCAGAGGCTGGGGGAAGGGCAAGGACCTGCAGAGCAGGTCAGATTTACTGCATCCCAAGCAGGTCAGGAAGCAACAGTTAGAACTGGACATCGAACAACAGACTGGTTCCAAATAGGAAAAGGAGTACATCAAGGCTGTATCTTGTCACCCTGCTTATTTAACTTCTATGCAGAGTACATCATGAGAAATGCTGGGCTGGATGAAGCAGAAGCTGGAATCAAGATTGCCAGGAGAAATATCAATAATCTCGGATATGCAGATGACACCACCCTTATGGCAGAAAGTGAAGAAGAACTAAAGAGCCTCTTGACGAAAGTGAAAGAGGAGAGTGAAAAAGTTGGCTTAAAGCTCAACATTCAGAAAACTAAGATCATGGTATCCGGTCCCATCACTTCATTGCAGATAGATGGGGAAACAGTGGAAACAGTGTCAGACTTTATTTTTTTGGGCTCCAGAATCACTGCAGATGGTGACTGCAGCCATGAAATTAAAAGACACTTACTCCTCTGAAGGAAAGTTATGACCAACCTAGATGGCATATTAAAAAGCAGAGACATTACTTTGCCAACAAAGGTCCATCTAGTCAAGGCTATGGTTTTTCCTGTGGTCATGTATGGATGTGAGAGTTGGACTGTGAAGAAAGCTGAGTGCCAAAGAATTGATGTTTTTGAACCGTGGTGTTGGAGAAGACTCTTGAGAGTCCCTTGGACTGCAAGGAGATCCAACCAGTCCATCCTAAAGGAGATCAGTCCTGGGTGTTCATTGGAAGGACTGATGCTAAAGCTGAAGCTCCAATACTTTGGCCACCTGATGCAAACTGACTTTTCAAATGCTGACTCATTTGAAAAGACCCTGATGCTGGGAAAGATTGAAGGCAGGATGAGAAGGGGATGACAGAGGATGATGTGGTTTGATGGCATCACCGACTTGATGGACATGGGTTTGGGTGGACTCCGGGACTTGGTGATGTATAGGGAGGCCTGGTGTGCTGCGGTTCATGGGCTTGCAAAGAGTCAGACATGACTGAATGACTGAACTGAGCTGAACTGAAGCTTCCTTGACTGGCTCATCCCTCCCTGAACTCTGCTACCCATCGCCACAGCATTTTAGCAAGCCTGTTAGAGGGTGTTCATGCTGTTAACCTTTCCTTGGACAATCTGAATATTTTTAGCTTCTGAAGGAAGAGTTTGTCTCAAGAAGCACTGGCTTATGGTGTGGTGGGTGGTAAATATATCTTTAGTCTGTTAGCTTCTGGCTTTCATCATCTTTTTCAAATATATGGTTTTCTGTAAAAGACTTGGAGATCATAGAATTTTGGCCAGTCTTATAAGGCATCCAGGTCTTAGACCCAAATAGTATTCTATTTCAGGATGACCATCTAAATTGCTGGAGTTCCCACTTGCCCATTACTCTTTTTTTTTTTCATTTACTAATGCTTTTCGTTACCTTTAATTTGAATCTCAATTATGTTTCCCCTGTTTCTTCTCCTCAATAGCCCCCTCAGACTGCATAGAGAGCTTACTTCATTCCAAACAAGGATTCTGTCTTCATTCATCAACCATGTGGTCAATTAATTAGCCTAAATCCTTGAATACCTGTCAACTCTTGCTGAGTTGGCAGGTTCTTCTCCTTCCTTCCTTTCCTTTTTTAATGCTTTGTCTTTCTGACTTGTCATTTGGTTAAGTTCCAGTGATGAATAATGTGGTTTTGCTGCAGGTTAGAGTGTTTTAAATTGAAATCTGAGCCTGTAGTCTCCTTCAGTGTTTTATTAAAAAACAAGCAAACACATTAACAACCTTTCGTCTATCTCTATCTAGTAATCTACATAATTTCCCAAGACCCAGGTGTTGTTGGGGGGTGGGTTTTGGCTGTCATGGCTGAAATCCAGGCGCTTAGCCCTAAACAAGGCTGCTTCTAGTGAGGAGAGTTCAGACCATGATTAGAAAACTGAGCAATCCCTCTAGGGTCATTTGTGTAAATTAACTACATGAGCTCTAAATTCTGTAAAGCTAATCTGAATGAGTGTGAGGTCTTTCACAAGGTCTGTATTACTTTCCTATATAAGTTTACCCCCAAATATTCAAAAACAGAATGTTCTGTGTCCTTTTATGATTCCAAGAGTAAGAACTATCCAAAAACTAACCATCTCCCTCAACTTCTCGATGGCTATTACCTTCAGAATATTTCTGATTTCGTTTCCAAATGTAAACATTTATACTGTGATTAATATTCTTCTGCAAGTTCAGTTCAGTTCAGTTCAGTCGCTCAGTCGTGTACAACTCTTTGTGACTCTATGAATTGCAGCACGCCAGGCCTCCCTGTCCAACTCCCAGAGTTCACCCAAACTCATGTCCATCGAGTCGGTGATGCTATCTAACCATCTCATCCTCTGTCGTCTCCTTCTCCTCCTGCCCCCAGTCCCTCCCAGCATCAGAGTCTTTTCCAATGAGTCAACTCTTCGCATGAGTTGGCCAAAGTACTGGAGTTTCAGCTTTAGCATCAGTCCTTCCAAAGGACACCCAGGACTGATCTCCTTTAGAATGGACTGGTTGGATCTCCTTGCAGTCCAAGGGACTCTCAAGAGTCTTCTCCAACACCACAGTTCAAAAGCATCAATTCTTCGGCACTCAGCCTTCTCCACAGTCCAACTCTCACATCCATACATGACCATTGGAAAAACCATAGCCTTGACTAGACGGACCTTTGTTGGCAAAGTAATGTCTCTACTTTTTTAATATGCCATCTAGGTTGGTCATAACTTTCCTTCAGAGGAGTAAGTGTCTTTTAATTTCATGGCTATAATCAGAAATAGATGTTTTTCTGGAACTTTCTTGCTTTTTCCATGATCCAGCGGATGTTGGCAATTTGATCTCTGGTTCCTCTGCCTTTTCTAAATCCAGCTTGAACATCTGGAAATTCATGGTTCACGTATTGCTGAAGCCTGGCTTTGAGAATTTTGAGCATTACTTTACCAGTGTGTGAGATGAGTGCAATTGTGCGGTAGTTTGAGCATTCTCTGGCATTGCCTTTCTTTGGGATTGGAATGAAAACTGACCTTTTCCAGTCCTGTGGCCACTGCTGAGTTTTCCAAATTTGCTGGCATATTGAGTGCAGCACTTTCACAGCATCATCTTTCAGGATTTGAAATAGCTCAACTGGAATTCCATCACTTCCACTAGCTTTGTTCGTAGTGATGCTTTCTAAGGCCCACTTGACTTCACATTCCAGGATGTCCAGCTCTAGGTGAGTGATCACACCATCGTGATTATCTGGGTCATGAAGATCTTTTTTGCACAGTTCTTCTGTGTATTCTTGCCACCTCTTCTTAATATCTTCTGCTTCTGTTAGGTCCATACCATTTCTGTCCTTTATCGAGCCCATCTTTGCATGAAATGTTCCCTTGGTATCTCTAATTTTCTTGAAGAGATCTCTAGTCTTTCCCATTCTGTTGATTCCCTCTATTTCTTTGCATTGATCACTGAGGAAGGCTTTCTTATCTCTCCTTTCTATTCTTTGGAACTCTGCATTCAAATGCCTATATCTTTCCTTGTCTCCTTTGCTTTTCACTTCTCTTTGTTTCACAGCTATTTGTAAGGCCTCCCCATTTTGCTTTTTTGCATTTCTTTTCCATGGGGATGGTCTTGAGTCCTGTTTCCTGTACAATGTCTCGAACCTCCATCCATAGTTCATCAGGCCCTCTATCTATTTAGTCCCTATCAGATCTAGTCTCTTAAATCTATTTCTCACTTCCACTGATTTGATTTAGGTCATACCTGAATGGTCTAGTGGTTTTCCCTACTTTCTTCAATTTAAGTCTGAATTTGGCAATAAGGAGTTCATGATCTGAGCCACAGTCACCTCCTGGTCTTGTTTTTGTTGACTGCATAGAGCTTCTCTATCTTCGGCTGCAAAGAATATAATCAATCTGATTTCGGTGTTGACCATCTGGTGATGTCCATGTGTAGAGTCTTCTCTTGTGTTGTTGGAAGAGGGTGTTTGCTATGACCAGTGCAATTTCTTGGAAAACTCTATTAGCCTTTGCCCTGCTTCATTCTGCATTCCAAGGCCAAATTTGCCTGTTACCCCAGGTGTTTCTTGACTTCCTATTTTTGCATTCCAGTCCCCTATAATGAAAAGGACATTTTTTTGGGGTGTTAGTTCTAAAAGGTCTTGTAGGTCTTCATAGAACTGTTCAACTTCAGCTTCTTCAGCGTTACTGGTTGGGGCATAGACTTGGATTACCGTGATATTGAATGGTTTGCCTTGAAACGAACAGAGATCATTCTGTCGTTTTTGAGATTGCATCCAAATACTGCCTTTTGGACTCTTTTGTTGACCATGATGGCTACTCCATTTCTTCTAAGGGATTCCTGCCCACAGTAGTAGATATAATGGTTATCAACAACCAGTGAGACAGATGACAAGTCTGAAAAATGTACTGTTAAAATAGCAAAGGCTATTTGTTAAGAACTTTTGAAGTTTTCAAATCCACTGTGAGATCTTTGTTGGGAACTGGCTAGGCCGGGCCTCCCTCTTGTAGCACACATTGTACAGATCCTTCTGACCTGGTGGAGGCACGTCTGCCGGAGATCAATTTCCCACTTGAAGTTGAGAGCAAAGTCATTTATCCTTCCTTCTCGTCCTTGGAGAAAATGGTCCTTCTGTTCATGTTTTAATGTAAGGACTTCCCACCTCGTCAGTCTGACTGATTTCATCCTTTCTGTAGTGTGTTTTGGTTTCTTGCTTCATGAAAGGCAGGTCCATTGAAGAGACTTTGGCAAGGAGGTCAGGTCAGAGACTTAATCTCCCTTTTTATTAGAGTGTCAGTATGGACAGGGAAGCCCAATCTAAAATCTCCACGTGACTTCCTGGGAAACTTCTGAGGGAAGAAACCAACAACAGAATGCTATTGCACTTCTTTCTAATGAAAGCCTTTATTTCTTAATACCTAGAAGAGAGACAGATCATATCTTAGGGGTTTAGTTACCAACAACTTAATTTACGAGACTTGACTTTCTACATTTTGGGAAGATGCAACTTTACAGGAGGGAAGAATATTTTCTTAGGGATATGAAAATCTGGTTTGTCCTTAGATACGTATTAGCTGCATGACATAGGATGAATTAATACTCCAGGCCTTTAGGTTAGATTACTGCAAATTTTCCTGACAGCTATAATGTCCCATGACTATTCCACAGTCAGGGGGAGTATGGCAGGGCCCAGGCAAGAACATGCCCCTTGTACAACACAGAACAAATAGGCTCAGTAAACTTTCTGTGTGTCTAGCTCATTCCCACCTCCTCCACCCAGTCTTGTTTGAGGGAACAAGATCTCAAGAGGACCCTGTAGGTATCTGCAAAACAATTTCCATATGCTATTTAGAGTTACACTATTATCATGGTCTTTAATTGGAAGGATTACTTCTTCTCAAGTCATTCTTTTTGACTTCTAACAGTGGTATTTTTTAGTTTTGTCCCTTGAAACACTTAATAAATGTTCTTCATAAAAAAAGTTATGTGATGAAATATATTTAGTGAACAATGTATCATGCAGTCCTTTGCCAGTTCACTTCGTTCTTTGGGTACCCAAAGTTCATCAGCGTCCTTCTGTAAAGATCCCTGCTTAATTGTATCTAACACAGCATGATGGGCAGAGTAATATCTCCACGTTTGCTTGTGTTCTAATCTCAGAACCTGTTAATGTGTGTTACATGACAAGGGAAAATTAAGGTTACAGATGGATTATTGTTGATAGTCAGCTGAGCTTAAGATGGTAAGATTGTCATGGAATATTAAATGGGGCTAGTGTAATCACAAGCATCTTTAAAAGTGGAAGACAAAATCAGAAGAGACAGTTTCAGAGTCAGATGAAGACTTGACTGGCTGTTCCTGTTGAAGACGGAAGGGGGTGACTTCTAGAAGCTGGAAAAGGCAAGAAAATTACTCTACCCTGGATCTTCTGAAAGAAACGTAGCCCTGCTAACACCTTGATTTTAACTCAGAGAATCCGCCCCCCACCCCCCCACCCTTGGACTCTGGCCACCGGAATTGTGAAATAATAAATATGTGTGGTCTTAACCCACCAAGTTTATAATCACTTGTCACCTCAGCCTTAAGACTTCGATACAGATAACGTTTTCCAAAGTTATATGATCATCTTGTGTCCTGGCTCTTGTGTCCAAATTTGGGGCAAAATTTAAGGGGAATGCTGGTCCCAGCCATTTCTTTTTCTTCTTTAACCACATCCAATAGAAGTTTCTGTAATGATGAAAGTGTCATGTCTGAGGTGTCCATTAGTTCTCAACTTTAGGAGCTTCCTGGGTATGAACCAGACCCTGTACATGGAGGGCTAGAAGACCCTGAAGAAAGAAGAGAATTTTGCATAATAATAAGCAAGGAATTTTACATCTGAGGCTTGCATTGGACATCACAAGACAAGTAGACCTTGCCACGTGCCTGCTGGACCTTGAAAGTTTACACAGAGGACTTAACTGGGTTTAGCCACATACCCTGTCCAGATGGTCTCAGCAGCACCTCACTCTCTCAAGGCTTCGTCTTCAGGACAGGATGTGGGGGCAGACTCTACCTTCCAAGGACAGGGGAGTGGTCAGGGGCTTTCGATTGTTTGGGTCCAGGTCTCCAGTCAAATGGTGGCCATGTCCTCTTGACGACCTTCTCCAGCAGCTGCTGAGGACTTGAATTGTGACTTGGTAAAACTGAGGAACAGAAACTTAACTTTTAATTAACTTTAATTTCAATAGGTACACGTGGCTAGTGGCTATCATATTGGACAACACAACATTTCCAAGTTCAATTGCCAGGCAGGATATATAAATATGAGAAGTTGACCGAATAAAAGCAAGACAATGGTGGAGGTGTTATGATGAACGATGCTGATCTTTGGCCTCAGTGTTCCAGAGACTCGCGAGGAATAGTGGAGACTGGAAAAGACCCCGATGCTGGGGAAGACTGAAGGCAAAAGGAGAAGGGGGCGACAGAGGAGGAGATGGTTAGACAGCATCCGCATCTCAATGGACTTGAATGTGAGCAAGCTTGGGGAGGTGGGGAGGGACAGAGGAGCCTGATGTGCTGCAGTCCAAGGGGCCCCAAAGAGTTGGACACAACTTAGCGACCGAAGAAAGACAACAGTGGAGAATGGGAGGTGGTGTCCTCTGAGCGTGTGCTTGACTCAAGGGGCAGGGCTACTCTGCTCCCTCGTCCGTGGGATTGTCCAGGCAAGAACACTAGAGTGAGTTGAATTTACTTCTCCAGAGGAGCTTCCCTGACCCAAGGATCGAACCCACGTCTTTTCCATCTCCTGCATTAGCACTTCAGCACTGAGCTACCAGGGGGAGCCCTCTGCTCCTGCTGGCTATTGCAATGAGGGAACAAAACTTATGATCAGAACAAATTCTGCAAGAGAAACCAAAAATCTGGGTTCTTAGCTACTTCGATTTCTCAGAGTTTCAGATAAAACAAGCAGAAGTCTGGGGCACATCAACCTGCAGGCTTCTCGCTGAGAAGTCCTGAACACGGACGATCCAGAAGTTGCAGAAGTATTTCCATTACTTTACTTCTGAGACCCCAGCCGGGGGGAGAGGGGTATATTGGCATTCAGGGCAGGGCTGCTGTGTGTGGTTGTGTAGGCTGGGCAGTGACCGGGACACATGCACCACGAGTCCCTGTTGACATAGTCCAATGAAAGATGTTTATCTTTATTAAGATAGTTTTTTCAGCAGATAGCAGTATTTTGTTCTTAGAAGACCGCACATTATGACAGTTTTCCAATAACGGAAGTAAATCGCCTTGAAGAAATCTTTTATTGCTAGCTTTTTACCAGTTGACTGGACTTGTGGCCACTCTGATAAAGAGAAGTATGAGTTCAAAGGACAGTGTGCAGGAAGGCTGAAAATCAGATGAAATTCAGCCTTTTGAGCCTACTGTTTGTAAACTACTTTTTGGACACATTTATTAGGAGGAAAGGGCTGTAGCTTTCCCCAGAGGGTGCCAGACCGCTGATCCCAGCTGAGAATTCCCACTTTGTCCCTCTTCTCAGGGAGCGCCCAGCTCTGCCGGTCTCTGCAGCGGCTATGTGCTGGATTCCCCTTCAGTCCCGCGGCCTGCCAACACGGCCCCTCACAGAGGAGCTGCTCGGTAAGTATTCCTTTTCTCACGGCCCCACTACGGGTATCCTTCTTCTTTCCACTTCTGCCTGTTCTCCCCTCTCTGTCCCTGCCCCTCTGTGCCCCCGCCTGCCTCTGCGGCTGCCTCGTCTCTTCCTGCTTCCCCCCCCCCGTTTCCCTGCCCCGCTCCCCTCTCACCGTCACCCCTGAGCGGCTCCCTCCTTCCCGTCTCACTTTTCGCTCACGTTTTGCTCTGCTCACTATTTCTGGCCCTACCTTCGCTGTCCGTTCCCCACCCCGGGGGCTTTAGAATCTGCAGAGCTGAGGCAGCAGGCGCTGGCACACACTGACCTTAATTCTCCAGTTGTTTCTGTATCAGAGGCTTTCCGGCTTTGCCTCTTCCGCAGGTGTGGACCCAGGTTGGCGCGTGAGTGACAGGCGCTCACTGAGACAGAAGTCCTTCTCAAAGCGCCAAGGAGGCCCCTACAAGGCAGTGGCCTTCAGCGGCAGTGACTCCAGGGAAGGCTGCCTCCTCTTACCCTCTCTCACCTTTTAATCTTAGGGAGTAAGCTAGTTTTATCAAAGCAGAATTCCCTGCTGCAAATGAGAGTCAAACAGCTACTTATTTTAGTTTCCATGGCGTTTACTCTTCTCGGGTCAGAAGAACCATCCGGGTCGGTGAGTCTGGTTGTGGTAGCTTACGGTGAACGGTGTCAGACTTGAGATCTCTGAAGAAGAAGAGGCCTTCGGGACCGGGGACCCGGCTTGATCACTCAAGAGCTTCTGTGCAGCAGAGTTTTATTACAGTATGAAAAGTGACGGGGCAAGCTTGACGGAGACATCAGCAGCGGGCGGGCGTGCCCCCTGCCAGTCTTGAGCGAATGTCTCCTGTCTGTTAGACGCTGTTGATCAGATAAGAGAGGCACCTCAAGGCTGAGCAGTTCCACCAGGCCCCTCCCCCACAGTGTGCGTTTTTGAGATAGGATGGCACGAGGCATGTCATCCCCCAGCCATAAAACAATGGAGAAGAATACTGGTCTGTTGAGCTTCATCAGCCAAAAGTTAGCCTTAGGTGGAACCATTTTGAGGAAAGGCAAATTCCAAAGCAAATACATGGTTTCATTAACATAGCTTAGGAAAAACATTTCCATAAGAAAAACACATTGGTTAGCTCACAATTCGAGAAAAGTTAAGTTCAGGTGAAACCAGGTGTCGTCATGGCAACACAATTTTAAGAGGAAAAAAAATCTGACGCTTGTAGTTGGTTGCCTCCTGCTGCTTAAGGGAGAGATAACAAGTGGCCGATGCTTGCTGCCCGGTTCCTCGGTCTGGAGATCCCGGCCTTCCTGCCTGTTGCCCTCTCAGCTGTAACTTCCCACCAGCCCCGCGGGGCAGACAGTTGGGCTGAGAACAGATGAATGAGGAAGGGAAGCCAGCCATGCCTGGCTTGCTCCCAGCCTTGCTTCCAGATCGTCAGCTGCGAAGAAGCCATCCTGCCTGACACAAGCTACTTCGCTTTGAATTATTCTACACTGAGTTGCGTGGACCAACCACAGGCGTTTGAGGGAAAGGCTTGCTTAATTTCTCTTCAGGCTGGCTTGGAAACTTAGAATGTTCCAGAAGCAAATGTTCTTCATTTTTAATTAGGCATCTATTATTCTGGCATCAGATTTATGCTTGTGCTGGCGACGGAATGAAACACCAACACTGCAGAGTGGTTTAAATCTTTATATTTTAACACTTGCTTCTTACAGCTGCTTTATTTTATATCCCTTGCACAACAACCTACAGGGCAAGCTGCCAAGCACTATGATTCAGAGGCTATACAGTGCGCAGGCGCAGGGTGAGATAACCTTTACCTTGACTTATTTACTGCAGCTAAGACTTTGTTTTGGGGAACTTCCTTATCAACTTAGAATCCGTTTTGTCCCAGGGTCTGTTCCTTTTGAGGAATCAGAGAAACATCCTTGTGTGCAAGAAATGTTCTTTTCCCACGGGAACAAACAGGATTCTTAGCTGAACATCTCGTTTGTAAGAATGCTCAGCCCTGGTTGAGAGTCTCGTTTGCAAGCACTTCTCAACCTTCTTTATACCTGTTCCCTACATGCTTGGACTCAGATGTATGGTTGGTGGTGATGACAATAATTGAAACGTCCCAGAGTGCCCTTTCTCTGGCGAGGTACGTACAAATTAGCTAGTCACAGCAACTGAACTTGGGAAAAAAGTGTATTTGCAGGTGGGGATGCCAATTATACTTACATATAATTTACGAATGTAAATTATAAACAGAGCTATTTCTGGGCCATCTAGGGGACCTCTTGTTTAAATCATGATTGAGTTTGCAAGAGACTCTGACCACTGCCTCAAGTTGGCCTCTATACCTTCCTTGTAAGCAGCCAAAGGACTTCTTCCCTTGGTTAATCAAAATGTTTGCCTTGAAAAGATACATGCATCCTGATGTTCATAGCAGCACTATTTACAATAGCTGAGAGATAGAAGCAACCTAAATGTCCATTAATGGATGGAAAAAGATGTGTGTGTGTACACATATATACACACATACGTACATATTTGCATTCATAACACACAGTAGAAGGTTGCTCAACCATAGAAGGAATGAAATAGCACTATTTGCAGCAACACAGATGGACCTGAAGCTTGTCGTGCTGAGCAGAGTAAGTCAGAAAGAGGAACACCTCATGACATCACTTAAGTGTGGAATCTAAGAATAATGATGCAGGTGAACTTTTTTTGCAAACAAATAGACGCGTAGACATAGGAAACAGACTTATAGTTACCAACGGGGAGAGGTGAGGTAGGCGTAAATTAGGAAGCTGGGCTCAGTATATGCTATTGTGTATGTAATATATGTTCCCTGGTGGCTCAGAGGGTAAAGAATCTGCCTGCAACACAGGAGACCTGGGTTGAAGATACACATATATATATACACACATATACGTATGCATAAAAGCAAGCACCTACTGTATAGCGCAGGGAACTATGTTCTATATCTTGTAATAAGATATAGAGGAACCTGCAGAAGAGAATAGATACAGATACATAAACACAGGTGCGCTGTGCATGCTTAGTCACTCAGTCGTCTCTGACTTTTTGCAGCCCCGTGGACTGAAGCCCACTGGGCTCCTCTGTCCATGGGATTCTCCAGGCAAGAATACTGGAGTTGGTTGCCATGCCCTCTTCCAGGGGTCTTCCCAACCTAGGGATTGAACTCAGTCTCCAGCATTGCAGGCGGATCATATGTATAACTGAGTCACCTGAAAGTAACACATTGCAAATCAATTATACTTCAAGGAAGAAACCACACCCACCCTGCCCCCACCACCACACACACAAAACTCTTGCCTTGACTTACATGTGGCTGAACAGAGCTAGAGATTCAGGACTTAAACACGTATGCTGCCGCTCACTCTTTCTGCTTCAGCCCCCTGGCCTTTTTTATTCCCTTAGATTCAATGCAAAACAATGCTCAAACGACCGCACAACTGCACACATCTCAAAATTCTCCAAGCCAGGCTTCAGCAATGCGTGAACCATGAACTTCCAGATGCTCAAGCTGGTTTTAGAAAAGGCAGAGGAACCAGAGATCAAATTGCCAACATCCACTGGATCATCAAAAAAACAAGAGAGTTCCAGAAATACATCTATCTCTGTTTTATTGACTATGCCAAAGCCTTTGACTGTGTGGATCACAAGAAACTGTGGAAAATTCTGAAAGAGATGGGAATACCAGACCACCTGACCTGCCTCTTGAGAAATCTGTATGCAGGTCAGGAAGCAACAGTTAGAACTGGACATGGAACAACAGACTTGTTCCAAATAGGAAAAGGAGTACGCCAAGGCTGTATATTGTCACCCTGCTTATTTAACTTCTATGCAGAGTACATCATGAGAAACGCTGGACTGGAAGAAGCACAAGCTGGAATCAAGATTGCTGGGAGACTTATCAGTAACCTAAGATATGCAGATGACACCACCCTTATGGCAGAAAGTGAAGAGGAGCTAAAAAGCCTCTTGATGAAAGTGAAAGAGGAGAGCAAAAAAGTTGGCTTAAAGCTCAACATTCAGAAAACAAAGATCATAGCATCCAGTCCCATCACTTCATGGGAAATAGATGGGGAAACAGTGGAAACAGTGTCAGACTTTATTTTCTTGGGCTCCAAAATCACTGCAGATGGTGACTGCACCCATGAAATTAAAACATGCTTACTCCTTGGAGGGAAAGTTATGACCAACCTAGACAGCATATGAAAAAGCAGAGATATTACTTTGCCAACTAAGGTCCATCTAGTCAAGGCTATGGTTTTTCCAGTGGTCACATATGGATGTCCGAGTTGGACTGTGAAGAAAGCTGAGCACTGAAAAACTGATGTGTTTGAACTGTGGTGTTGGAGAAGACTCTTGAGAGTCCCTTGGACTGCAAGGAGATGCAACCAGTCCATCCTAAAGGAGATCAGTCCTGGATGTTCATTGGAAGGACTGATGTTGAAGCTGAAACTCCAATACTTTGGCCACCTGATGCAAAGAGCTGAGTCATTTGCAAAGACCCTGATGCTGGGAAAGATTGCGGGCAGGATGAGAAGGGGACAACAGAAGATGAGATGGTTGGATGGCATCACTCACTGACTCAATGGACATGGGTTTGAGTAAACTTCGGGAGTTGGTGATAGACAGGGGGTCTGGTGTACTGCAGTCCGTGGGGTTGCAAAGAGTCAGATATGACTGAGCGACTGAACTGAGCTGATCTGAAATCCCCCACACTTCTTCCTGCCGCTGTTGTGCACTTTTGGAATGCTCCTTATTCTCCTCAAGTGCTTCCCTTCTGCTCAGCCCTCAGCTCTCCCCAGGTCCCCTCAGAGAAAACTTTTACTGATGTCCTGAGCACTGGAGCAGAACGATAACCTGCCAAATACAGGACGTTACATGATGTAAGCTCTCCTTCATAGATTTGTCCATGTTGTGACTTCATGTTTCTTTCCGTGATCATTTAATCAATGCCTGTCTCTCTTCTTAGACTGCACGACCCCAGATATGGGGGTGGTTTTGGTTACTTTGCATCTGCAGTATTTGTCAGTGAGCTTAACGCACGGTGAGCAGTAAATAAATGTTTGTTGGGTGAATAAGTGGATGAATGAATAGGAGGACTGTAGCACTGCAATGCCATATGAGTCACCTTAGCCATGATCCTGTCTCGTTATCATTTAGTAACTTCGGGAAACAAATTAGCAAGTAGCTTCAGGCCAGCAGGACACAGACAGAGAAGAAAGAGAGAAAAATCCTTGTGGTGGGCCGGGGATGCTCCGCGGGCCACTGGATGCAACTCTTGAGAGGAAAGGAGAAGGGAGAAGGTCACAGAAAGAAAGGCCAGTGGCTCTGGTGAGACCAGTTGAATTCCTCCCCACTGATGGGATTAGTAGAGTTGCCTGCAGTGGTTAGAGACTTCTAAGCACCCAGAGCCGCTGCATCCCTGGTGTGGATTTTGAGAAGGAAGCAGTTATAGTAGGAGTGCAAACCTCCAGGAGAGAGGCTCACAGAGGCTGTGGAAATGGATCCAGGCGGTGTGAGGATGGATCGGGGTCCTCTGACCACATCCAGTGTTTGCTGCACTGTGCAGCCGAGGGCCACCGAGAGTGGCGAAAACCTGCTGGAGCCTGCAGTGGAGAACGGTGCCGAGTCACAGCGACACTGAGGGACGCCCGCAGCGCCAGCACCAGGGCATTTCCAGGGCAGCAAGCATCCTGTGGCTGTGAGCCCAGTTCAGGTCAGGTCAGTTCAGTCACTCAGTCGTGTCCGACTCTTTGCGGCCCCTTGAATTGCAGCACGCCAGGCCTCCCTGTCCATCACCACCTCCCGGAGTTCACTCAGACTCATGCCCATCGAGTCAGTGATGCCATCCAGCCATCTCATCCTCGGTCGTCCCCTTCTCTTCCTGCCCCCAATCCCTCCCAGCATCAGAGTCTTTTCCAATGAGTCAACTCTTCCCATGAGGTGGCCAAAGTACTGGAGTTTCAGCTTCAGCATCATTCCTTCCAAAGAAATCCCAGGGCTGATCTCCTTCAGAATGGACTGGTTGGATCTCCTTGCAGTCCAAGGCACTCTCAAGAGTCTTCTCCAACACCACAGTTCAAAAGCATCAATTCTTCGGCGCTCAGCCTTCTTCACAGTCCAACTCTCACATCCATACATGACCACAGGGAAAACCATAGCCTTGACTGGACGGACCTTAGTTGGCCAAGTAATGTCTCTGCTTTTGAATATCCTATCTAGGTTGGGCATACAGTAACAGCATCCTAATCAGACTTTCCTGTGCTAAAGTACTGGACAAAGGGGACAGTCCCTTGGTTGGCAACCATTTTCCGAGTCTGCTTTTCCGGTCTTCCTGTTGGGCTGGGAGTTCGCACATGATGCAGGTGGGTTTGTTGGCTCACACTGTGCACTGTGGGAGCAGAGACTAACCACTGGGGTGAGCATGAGAGTGTGGATCGGGGCGACTGCAAGTCCAAGAGTGGTGAGCAGAACGAGAGTAATGCAGTGAAAAGACGCTCACCCCCGGACAAAGCTATGACCCACCTAGACAGCACGTTCAAAAGCAGAGACATTACTTTACCAACTAAGGTCCGTCTAGTCAAGGCTATGGTTTTTCCTGTCGTCATGCATCGATGTGAGAGTTGGACTGTGAAGAAGGCTGAGCGCCGAAGAATTGATGCTTTTGAACTGTGGTGTTGGAGAAGACTCTTGAGAGTGCCTTGGACTGCAAGGAGATCCAACCAGTCCATTCTGAAGGAGATCAGCCCTGGGATTTCTTTGGAGGGAATGATGCTAAAGCTGAAACTCCAATCCTTTGGCCACCTCATGCAAAGAGCTGACTCATTTGGAAAGACCCTGATGCTGGGAGGAATTGGGGCCAGGAGGAGAAGGGGACGACAGAGGGTGAGATGGCTGGATAGCATCACCGACTCAATGGACATGAGTTTGGGTGAACTCCGGAAGTTGGTGATGGACAGGGAGCCCTGGCGTGCTGTGGTCCATGGGGTCGCAAAGAGTCGAACAGGACAGGGCAATTGAACTGAACTGAATGAAATCTTATTAGGGCCAGGGCTTTTCCTTGGATTAGATGGATTAATAGGTGAGTGGCCATAATATTAGCTGTTAGCCATATGGCCAGAGCTATTGATTGAACAAATAAGCTAATAGTTTCAACAATTACAGGCATGGGGATAAAAGGAGTTGGTGTTCCTTGTGGTCGAAAGCGCCTTAGAGATGCTTCTGTTCTATGGTAGAAGCCGGTGATTGCCGCTCCTGCTCGTAGAAAAACTGCTGCACCGAAATTTATTGAAGGTTGCTTCATGGGCATAGTTGAGTGTGGTAAGAGGCCTACTAGGTTTGTTGAGCCAGTAAATGAGTGACATGAGTATGTGTTCAAGTTTGTCCCTTCTAGTTGCAGACAGTCATGATCTGTTTTGATATGAGCTGAACTAGTCACTGTTGAATAGAGATTATGCAGTTATTAATCAGTCAGCTGAGTGTGGTAAATAGAAAGCTTAGAAGTATAATGATTAAACATGTCAATAGGTAATCCTGTTATGGTTGAGGTGATAAAGAGGCAAATGAATTTTTATGCATTTTGTTTCTCAAGGGGCAGAGTGTTTTTGTGTTTTAGTTGATTTTAGTTATAGGCCTGAAGGATAAGTATATTTAGAAATTTTCAGTGAAATACAGTAAACAGGGCTATAATTATCAATATAATAGTGATAATCCATGCTGATGTATCTAGTTGACATGTCATTAAGGGGAGATTTTAACTCTCAGTCTTTAACTTAAAAGGTTAATACTATTCAGCTTCTTAATGAGCTTATAGTATCATTGCAGATCCATTCTCAAAGTATTTTAGAAGGCAACCTTCCTGTTAACCTCCCAATAAATTATTTTCTGTTTACCCGGAATCAATCAATATTGCTTACAAGCAGGAAATATTGGACTGCTGTATGAAATGTGAAAGAAAGTGCAAGGAAATGTCTCTTTCTGGTGCACTCTCTGGAAAAATACCAGTCAAGACAAATGCTGTGTCCCACAGTGGCCACAGGTAGGAAGGTGTGGGTGCTCTTGGCACATAACAAAGCCTCAGCAAGCAGAGATTCCAGAGCTAAAGTGGTTCCCAAAGCTTAAAAGGATAGTCAAATTCAGAGGTTTTCAAAGGGGCAGTTTTACCACCAGGAGACATTTGGCAATGCCAAGAGACATTTTTGATGTCACGCTGGAGGAGAAAGTTGTTAATGAGTTGAGGCCAGCAATGCTACTGGACATTCTACAAAGCACAAGACAGCCCTCCAAAACAAAGACGTATCTAGCCAAAATGTCAACGTGTCGCTGGTGAGAAATCCTGATCTAAATAATATGTCTGAGGCTCTCTTGCTTCTTCAGTTCAGTTCAGTTCAGTTCATTTTAGTCGCTCAGTCGTGTCCAACTCTTTGCAACCCGATGAATCGCAGCACGCCAGGCCTCCCTGTCCATCACCATCTCCCGGAGTTCACTCAGACTCACGTACATCGAGTCCGTGATGCCATCCAGCCATCTCATCCTCGGTCGTCCCCTTCTCCTCCTGCCCCCAGTCCATCCAGCATCAGAGTCTTTTCCAATGAGTTGACTCTTTGCATGAGGTGGCAAAAGTACTGGAGCTTCAGCTTCAGCATCATTCCTTCCAAAGAAATCCCAGGGCTGATCTCCTTCAGAATGGACTGGTTGGATCTCCTTGCAGTCCAAGGGACTCTCAAGAGTCTTCTCCAACACCACAGTGCAAAAGCATCAATTCTTCGGCACTCAGCCTTGTTCACAGTCCAACTCTCACATCCATACATGACCACAGGAAAAACCATAGCCTTGACTAGACGGACCTTAGTCGGCAAAGTAATGTCTCTGCTTTTGAATATACTATCTAGGTTGGTCATAACTTTTCTTCCAAGGAGTAAGCGTCTTTTAATTTTGTGGCTGCAGTCACCATCTGTAGTGATTTTGGAGCCCCCCAAAATAAAGTCTGACACTGTTCCCACTGTTTCCCCATCTATTTCCCATGAAGTGATGGGACCGGATGCCATGATCTTTGTTTTCTGAATGTTGAGCTTTAAGCCAACTTTTTCACTCTCCTCTTTCACTTTCATCAAGAGGCTTTTTAGTTCCTCTTCACTTTCTGCCATAAGGGTGGTGTCATCTGCATATCTGAGGTGATTGATATCTCTCCCGGCAATCTTGATTCCAGCTTGTGTTTCTTCCAGTCCAGCGTTTCTCATGATGTACTCTGCATAGAAGTTAAATAAGCAGGGTGACAATATACAGCCTTGACGTACTCCTTTTCCTATTTGGAACAAGTCTGTTGTTCCATGTCCAGTTCTAACTGTTGCTTCCTGACCTGCATACAGATTCCTCAAGAGGCAGGTTAGGTGGTCTGGTATTCCCATCTCTTTCAGAATTTTCCACAGTTTCTTGTGATCCACACAGTCAAAGGCTTTGGCATAGTCAATAAAGCAGAAATAGATGTTTTTCTGGAACTCTCTTGCTTTTTCCATGATCCAGTGGATGTTGGCAATTTGATCTCTGGTTCCTCTGCCTTTTCTAAAACCAGCTTGAACATCAGGGAGTTCACAGTTCACACATTGCTGAAGCCTGGCTTGGAGAATTTTGAGCATTACTTTACCAGTGTGTGAGATGAGTGCAATTGTGCGGTAGTTTTAGCAATCTTTGGCATTGCCTTTCTTTGGGATTGGAATGAAAACTGACCTTTTCCAGTCCTGTGGCCACTGCTGAGTTTTCCAAATTTGCTGGCATATTGAGTGCAGTGCTTTCACAGCATCATCTTTCAGGATTTGAAATAGCTCAACTGGAATTCCATCACTTCCACTAGCTTTGTTTGTAGTGATGCTTTCTAAGGCCCACTTGATTTCACATTCCAAGATGTCTGGCTCTAGATTAGTGATCACATCATCATGGTTATCTGGGCCGTGAAGATCTTTCTTGTATAGTTCTTCCGTGTATTCTTGCCATCTCTTCTGAATATCTTCTGCATCTGTTAGGTCCATACCATTTCTGTCCTTTATCAAGCCCATCTTTGCATGAAATGTTCCCTTGATCTCTCTAATTTTCTTGAAGAGATCTCTAGTCTGTCCCATTCTGTTGTTTTCCTGTATTTCTTTGCATTGATCACTGAAGAAGGCTTTCTTATCTCTTCTTGCTGTTCTTTGAAACTCTGCATTCAGATGCTTATATCTTTCCTTTTCTCCTTTGCTTTTCACTTCTCTTCTTTTCATAGCTATTTGTAAGGCCTCCCCAGACAGCTGTTTTGCTTTTTTGCATTTCTTTTCCATGGGGATGTCTTGATCCCTGTCTCCTGTACAATGTCATGAACCTCATTCCATAGTTCATCAGGCACTCTATCTATCAGATCTAGGCCCTTAAATCTATTTCTCACTTCCACTGTATAATCATAAGGGATTTGATTTAGGTCATACCCGAATGGTCTAGTGGTTTTCCCTACTTTCTTCAATTTGAGTCTGAATTTGGTAATAAGGAGTTCATGATCTGAGCCACAGTCAGCTCCTGGTCTTGTTTTTATTGACTGTGTAGAGCTTCTCCATCTTTGGCTGCAAAGAATATAATCAATCTGATTTCAGTGTTGACCATCTGGTGATGTCCATGTGTAGAGTCTTCTCTTGTGTTGTTGGAAGAGGGTGTTTGCTGTGACCAGTGCATTTTCTTGGCAAAACTCTATTAGCCTTTGCCCTGCTTCATTCTGCATTCCAAGGCCAAATTTGCCTGTTACTCCAGGTGTTTCTTGACTTCCTACTTTGCATTCCAGTCCCCTATAATGAAAAGGACATCTTTTTTGGGTGTTAGTTCTAAAAGATCTTGTAGGTCTTCATAAAACCATTCAAATCAGCTTCTTTAGTGTTACTGGTTGGGGCATAGACTTGGATTACTGTGATATTGAATGGTTTGCCTTAGAGACGAACAGAGTTCATTCTGTCATTTTTGAGATTGCATCCAAGTACTGCATTTCGGACTCTTTTGGTAACCATGATGGCTACTCCATTTCTTCTGAGGGATTCCTGCCCGCAGTAGTAGATATAATGGTCATCTGAGTTAAATTCACCCATTCGGTGGTGGTAAGGAGATACCCCTCTTGCTTCTTAGAGTCTTGTACTGGAAAAATGTTAGCTTCACATTTTGAGGTAGCATACAGAACTAAATTGTCTGGTGGAATACTGATTAACTACATATGGCTATTAAACACTTGAGATATGACTAGTCTGCATGTGTATAACACACACTGGGTTTCTTAGTATGAAAAGAATGATGCAGAATGCATGCGTGTTATGTTGCTCCAGGTGTGTTAGACTCTTCACGACCCCATGGATGTAGCTTGCCAGGCTCCTCTGTCCATGGGATTCCCCAGGCAAGAATAATGGAGTGGGCTGCCGTGCCCTCCTCCATGGGATCTTCCCAACCCGGGGATCAAACCCGTGTCTCTTATGTCTCCTGCACTGGCATGTGGGTTCTTTACCACTAGCGCCATCTCAGAAGCCCAAAATGTAAAATACTTCATAATAATTTAAAAATTTTATTTACATGTTGAAATCATAATTTTGAAATATGGAATTAAGTAAAATAGGTGATTCCATTTGTTTCGTTTTCCTTTCTTTGTGGTTACTAGATAATTTAAAGTTGTATATGTGGTGTCTATTTCCGTTGGACAGCTTCGGTCTAGAAAAAGGAGGATCAGTTGAGTTAGATTTTGGACATAAACTACCCTGCTCACATTGAAAATAACGAAAGCTAAAAGAACTGGTCTTTCATTTATTCTTCAGTCGCTGCATCTAATAGACACTTTTGAACATATGTTATGCGCTCATCATTGGGCGTAACAAAGACAAATACATCTTCCTTTGTGAAGAGCTCATAATCTTTTGTAGAAGTCAGAGAGTTAAAGGAAGGAACTGCAGAAAAGTGTGTCCATTAGTGTGTGTTGCTCTTGTTGTTGTTAGTCTCTAAATTGTGTCTGACTCTTTGCAACACTGTGGACTGTGGCCTGTGGCCTGCCAGGCTCCTCAGTCCATAAGATTCTCCAGGCCAGAATACTGGAGTGGGTGGCTGTTCCCTTCTCCAGGAGATCTTCCCAACCCAGGGATCGAACCCAGATCTCCCACACTGCAGGCAGATTCTTGAAGAAAATTAAACCCTGAGGGGAGTGAGATACAAAATGTTAAGTATTTGTACACAGTTTAATGTAAATTTTGTGTAGTTTTCATCAACTATTGTATATAAAAATACTATTTTTATATAGAAAACACTATTGGATATAAAAATAATGCCAAACAAACATTTTGTGTGAATAAAAAGGGGAAGGGCAATATTTAAGGTAGCAGTGACAACATGCATATGCCGTTCTGCTGAAAATTAAAAGGTATAAGATCAATGTCATTTTTCAGAAGGAAGAAAGAAATCTTGAACAGCTTCAAATTTAGAAAAATGAAGACTCCAATAAGCATGTTAAACTCTATTAATAAGAGTAACCTCTAGTTTTCTCTGGAAGAGGGGAGAAAAGGGAGAATCTGCAAGTTTATTAATCCAACAAAGTGCAGCAGAAGAGGAAGCAGCTGAATAGGAAGATGGTGGAGAGAGGAGAGTCGTGCTTGCAACACACACACCTGCTGATTGCTCTGATGCCGCTGCAGCCTCTCAGTGTTGCCTGTGAGAGTCTAGAATCAGATCGTGCGATCTCACACACCACCGTGTTCTTAATCATCCTGATAGCCCTTTGACTCTGGTCTCGGGGAGAATGCTCTAGCATCTCTCCATAATCCTACTCAGAGATGCACTATCAGTGGAGTCTGAAATTAAGACCTAAGAACTTGGAAACTTCTTATTCTCCTTCATCTGCCTTTCTTTTCCATCTCCCACCTCTCTCCTTGGGATCTGCGATCAGGTTCCCAGGAAAGCTCTGCAAATCAACCCCCTGGAGGGGCATATTCTTTGAATCCCAAATCAGATCATGTGATCTGAAAAATGGTTCCTATATGGGACTATGGAATCATGTAGTCTTAACAGGGGGTTTCCCTGGTGGGTCAGTGGTAAAGAATCTGCCTTCCAATGCAGGAGACATGAATTTGATTCCTGGTTCACAAAAGTCCCCTGGAGAAGGGAATGGCAAACCACTCCAGTATTCTTGGCTGGGAAATCCCATGGACATAGGAGACTGGTGGGCTACAGGCCATGGAATCACAAGAGTCAGACATGACTTAGCGACTGAACATTAGACTCATTCTTAGTAGAGATGAAAACAGAACAGTATTGGACATAATGTTTATCATAAACTACAGGAAGAAAATGAAATTATATCATGTTGTTAATATGAAAGAGAGATAAATTGTACCTAACTTTTTAGATGATCAGTAAACTTACTGAATTGTTGTGTGACCAATTTTCTGGCCTCCTACACTGGATACCATAGAGATATATTTACCTGTACATATGATTTTCATCTCATCATGCTATTTAATATCATATCACTTAATTGAAAATGTGATATCCTTTTTTAAACTATAACATTTTTAATTCACTGCATTTTACTGATTATAAAATTAAGCATGTCTTGGCAGAAATATAGATCAAAGAGGTAAACTAAAGTACTACTTGCGATAATCACTAGTAACATCTTGGTCTATTTTTTAAGTCCTTGAAAAAATGTTGGCTCTCCCTTTTCTTGGAAACAAATTTAATCTTCAGTGGGTTTCTGTATTATTCTTGGAGTCCCTAGTGACAAGCGTATAGCAAGCACTCAATAAAGCGAATGGATAGATGCGTAAATGAAGAGAGTCATGAATGAATGAATGAACTTCACCAGGGAGAGTTTATTAAAATTCAGGGTGCAAATATAGAGATACTAGTGTGCAAAGGCTCAAAAGAGAGCACATTATGAAGCTGAGGTGTGGACGGTAATATAAACCCTAAGAAATAGCAGTGTTTATTTTACTGCGAGAAGCGACTGCCATCGACCCCGAATACAGAATTCATACATTGGGTAAAAAGTGGAGTGACTTTCAAAGGAGTACTAACGGCATCTACGTCATCTTAACGGACCTCAGCTTATGGAGTTACAAATGACATACGCCAACAAATGTAGGTATAATTGGGGGTTTCCACGTTCTGTGCTATTACTGTTAATTGGACCTTAACTCAATGGACAGTTGAGTTAAGCTCAGCTTCTCAGATTTTTCCCCCCAGGCTTCAATGAGCTATAATTGGGTGAAACATGGTGTAAATTTGAGAGATACAACATAATTGTTTGAAATGTATGTATATTGTGAAATGATTACCACAGTACATTTAGCTAATCCATCCATCACCTCACATATTTGCGTCTGTGTGTGTGTAAAGAACTCTTCAGATCTACTCTTTAGCATTTTCAAGTACCGTTGGTCACTGAGCCCTGTCTGACGCCCTGCAACCCCGTGGATGACAGTGTGCCGGGCTCCTCTGTCCTCCACTGTCTCCTGGAGCTTGCTCAGACTCATGTCCCCAGCACAGTGCTCCTAGCTGCAGGCGCCATGCTGCGTGTCACCTCCTGGCGCTGCCCTGTCTCACGCCTGGACCTCTGTGCCCTCTCTGCCCGACCCCGGCCCCCAGGCTTGGCAACCATCAGTCTGCTCTCTGTGTTTATGAGTTTAGTCTTTTGGATCTCACCTCTAGGTGAGCTCACGCAACATGTGTCTTTCTTTGTCTTATTTCACTTAGAATAACACTCTCAAATTTCATCCATATTGTTGCAAGAGGCAAGATTTCTTCTTTTTATGACTGAATGCTGTTCCATTTTAAATATTGATAAATACTTTGGCCACCTGATGTGAAGAGCTGACTCATTTGAAAAGACCCTGATGCTGGCAAAGATTGAGGGCAGGAGGAGAAGGGGATGACAGAGGATGAGATAGTTGGATGGCATCACCGACTCAATGGACATGGGTTTGGGTGGACTCTGGGAGTTGGTGATGGACAGGGAGGCTTGGCGTGCTGTGATTCATGGGGTTCTAAAGAGTCAGACACGACTGAGCGACTGAACGGAACTGATACCTGTATATAGCCACATATAGAATACATCTTTATCCACTCGTCCACTGTGGATACTTCAGTCGTTTCCATGTCTTGGCCATTGTAAGTAATGCTGCAATGAACGTGGGATGGTAGATCACTCTTCAAGGTAGGGATTTCGTTTCCACTGGGCATGTACTAAGACATGGGACTGCTAGATCACATGACGATCCTGTTTTCAATATTTTGAGAAACCTCCGTGTTGCTTTCTGCAGTGACTGCCCTGGTTTACATTCTTACCCACAGTGCCTGAGTGTGCCCTTTTTAACATTTAGCCAGCACTCCTCTCTTATCTTTCTGAGGACAGCCATTCTAACAGGTGTGAGGTTATGTCTTATTGCGGTTTTGATTTGCATGTCTCTGATGGTTAATGTTGTCGAGCTCCTTTTCACGTACCTTTTGGCCTTTTGAGAATCTTCTTGGAGTAATGCTGATTTAAGTTTTCATCCATTTTAAAAAAGGACATCTTAAATATTGAGTTGCACAAATTCCTTACACTATGGATATTAATGCCCTATCAGATATGTGCTTTGCAAACACTTTCTCTTCTCTTTTTTACCTTGGTTAGATTAGGTAAACATTTGTCATTAAAAAAAATCTTCTCAAGAACCAGCTTTTAGGTTTTAAAAGTTTTTCTATTACTTTCCTGTTTATTTCTGCTCTAGTTTTTACTATTCCCTTTCTTTTGCTAACCTTGGGTTTAGTTTGTTCTTTTTCTTCTCCTAGAGCCATGAGGTGAAAAGTTAAGCTGGTCATTTGAAATTTTTGTTTTTGAAATTTTCATTTTTTACTATAAACTTCATGCACTACTACTTCTGGTGCACCCCGTAAGTTTTGGGGTGCTGTATTTTCATTTTTATTTGTCAAGACATTTCTAAAAATTTACTCTTGCTTTTTAGTCCTTGATCCGTTGGTTGTTCAAGAATGTGTTGCTTAATCTCCATAAATTCATGTGTTTGTGAATTTCCTGGCTCTTCTGTTATGGGTTTCTAGTTTTTTTTTTTTTAACTTTGTGGTCAGAAAAGATGCCTTATATAATTTCCATCTCCTTGACTATGTTTAGACTTATTTTGTTGCTTTACATATAATATATCCTAGCAAATGTTCTGTGTGTACTTGAGAAAAATGTATATTCTGCTGATTTTGAATAGAATGCTCAATATATGTCTTTTAGGTTCATTTGGTCTATATTTAATTCCACTATTTCTTTACTGATTCTCTGTCTGGATGGTCTATCCATTGTTGAGAGTGTGATGTTAAAGTCTCCAGTGCTTATCATGTGGTATTATTTTTCCTCTTAGTTTTGTTGATATTCGCTTTATATATCTACATGATCCAATGTTGGGTAGATAAATATTCATAATTGTTGTTTCTTCATGATGGATTGATTCTCTATAATTATCAAATACCGTTTTTTGTCCCATTTGTCTGTTTTTAGCTTGAAATCTAGAGATGTAAGCACATTACTATTTGTCTGAACTCTTTTTTTGCACCTTCACTCTCAGTTTATGAGTTTCCTTAAAGTTAAGTGAGTTTTTTAAACAATTTTAATTCAAAACCAGTTACATTGCACTGTTTATTGCACCCTAGGCAGTATTTCAATAGTTTAATTTATAGAGAGAGCTGACCAGATAGGTCAGCATATGACAGGCATGTAGACACCCTGGTGTGTCATTGTTTTACTACAATTCTTTTTTAAAAAAATTATTTATTTTTAATTGAAGAGTAATTGCTTTGCAGAATTTCTATTTTCTGTCAAACCTCAACATGAATCACCCACAGGTGTGCATACGTCCCCTCCCTTTTGAACCTCCTTCCCATCTCCCACCCCGTCCCACCCCTCTAGGTTGATACAAAGTGAGTTTTTTTATAAGCAGCTTATTGTTGGTCTTGTTCTTTTTATCCATTTTGCAATTCTATGTCTTTTTATTGGATAATGTAATCAGTTTACATTTAAGATAATTATTGACAGGTGAATACTTAGCTGTTGACATTTTCTTGTTTCCTGTTTCGTAGATCCTTCTTACCTTGCTTCTTTTGGGCCTTGTGAATCTGATGTTAATTTCTTTCCACATGTTTGAGGAGTTTTTAGCTATTATTGCTTTAATAGACTTTTTGTCCCTTCTTTTTCTTCTCCTTTATGCTAGGTAGTTAGTTAAGGTCCTAGAACAGTACTATGAACTCTTGGCTAATGTGGTTGAATAAACGTGTAGCTCTAGTGTCCTGGAGAATCCCAGGGATGGGGGAGCCTGGTGGGCTGCCGTCTCTGGGGTCGCACAAAGTCGGACACGTCTGAAGCGACTTAGCAGCAGCAGCAGTGTCCGGCCATAGTCCTATTCTCCTGTTATTTTTCTGTTAGAAGCAAAACTGGAGGACTCCCCTTGTGGTCCAGTGGTTAAGAATCCACCCGCCAATGCAGGGCACACGGGTTCAATCCCTGGCCTAGGAAGTAGGACCCCGCTGCTGTGGGGCAGCTAAGCCCATGTGCCCCAGCTCCTGAGCCTATGTGCTGCGACTGCCGAAGCGCAGGTGCTCTGAGCCCGGGCTCCACATGAGAGAAGCCACTGCAAGGAGGAGCCTGCTCACCACAAGTGGACGGGAGCCCCTGCGTGCCCCAAGTAGGGACACCTGCTCACGGCAGCAAAGACCCAGCACAGCCAAAAGCGAAACAGAAATAAAGCATGTGGGAGGGCGTGTGTAGGTTATATGTGAATATCACACCATTAGCAAGAAACAAAGTTAGATGGATATGATTAACCCCTACACCCCTATGTTACCATTGTGGGTAATGCCAGTTAGTATTGAATAAACTGAAGTTGAAATTGATCATAAGAAGATGACTGTGGATCAAAATGATCCGTATGAAATTTAATTTTAAAACCTAACCATTAAAGAAAAATAACAGCAGTACAGTCCAAAGACGGGTTTAAATAGACTTGATAACAACTCATATGAAAGATTTCTGGGTTTCAGAGGCTATCTGGCCACCATAAACTGACAATATGCTTGAATGCTGAAAACCTAATATGGTCTTAGGAAAGAGAAATATTATATTACTTTATGAAGCATATCTAAGAATTGTTTGCCTCAATTTAAAGAAAAACAGCTAAATTGCTGTTGATGGCCTGTCTGAAATGCAGTAATGCCTCCTGAGGCAGTGAGCTATTTGTTACTGGAATCGTTCAAAGCAAGCCTGGAAGTTCATCTAAGAAGGATGAAATTCATTTAGAAGGAAGGTTGAACTAGGTGATCTAAAAGTGTTTCAGTTCACAGTTTCTAGGATTCAAGTGAAAACTCTTTGAGCTTCAATTTATGTTCTCTGTACAAGAAAAAAAAAGAGGGGTTTCAGAACAGATAAGGTATCAGTTCAGTTCTGTTCAGTTGCTCAGTCGTGTCCGACTCTTTGCCACCCGATGAATCGCAGCACGCCAGGCCTCCCTGTCCATCACCAACTCCCGGAGTTCACCCAGACTCACGTCCATTGAGTCAGTGATGCCATCCAGCCATCTCATCCTATGTCATCCCCTTCTCCTCCTGCCCCCAATCCCTCCCAGCATCAGAGTCTTTTCCAGTGACTCAACTTTTTGCATGAGGTGGCAAAAGTACTGGAGTTTCAGCTTCAGCATCATTCCTTCCAAAGAAATCCCAGGGTTGATCTCCTTCAGAATGGACAGGTTGGATCTCCTTGCAGTCCAAGGGACTCTCAAGAGTCTTCTCCAACACCACAGTTCAAAAGCATCAATTCTTCTGCGCTCAGCCTTCTTCACAGTCCAACTCTCACATCCATACATGACCACCGGAAAAATCACAGCCTTGACTAGACGGACCTTAGTCGGCAAAGTAATGTCTCTGCTTTTGAATATGCTATCTAGGTTGGTCATAACTTTTCTTCCAAGGAGTAAGCGTCTTTTAATTTCATGGCTGCAGTCACCATCTGCAGTGATTTTGGAGCCCAAGAAAATAAAGTCTGACACTGTTTCCACTGTTTCCCCATCTATTTCCCATGAAGTGATGGGACTGGATGCTATGATCTTTGTTTTCTGAATGTTGAGCTTTAAGGCAACTTTTTCGCTCTCCTCTTTCACTTTCATCAAGAGGCTTTTTAGTTCCTCTTCACTTTCTGCCATAAGGGTGGTGTCATCTGCATATCTGAGGTTATTGATAAGTCTCCCGGCAATCTTGATTCCAGCTTGTGCTTCTTCCAGTCCAGCGTTTCTCATGATGTACTCTGCATATAAGTTAAATAAGCAGTGTGACTATGTAAAATTTTATGCGTAGATATTGGACATATTTAGGCAAGTTCAAAATGAAAGAGCAAGATACGTGGTTTGTTACACTAAAGATTTTCTAAATTATGCTGTCATCTTAATTTTTGTTCTTATCTATTTCACTGTTTATAGAATTCTATGCATAGTGATGTACAATTTGGTAAAACAGTAATGGGGCTTAAAAATTTTAAATAATGTAATGACTCAGTTGTTTTGTTTTTAAAAATGAACTAAGTTTTTGTATTTTGTATTTTTCTGACTTGAGAATCCCTGAGTATCTCATATCATCAGGCAACTAGGGGCCCAGTTTTTTGGTTCTCAGCTAGCTCATGAAAGGATAGCTGAAACTGAGGACATCAGGCCCTTCTTAACAGGCTTTTAAAAACTGGTCCCACTGAATAGAACTGGAATTCTCTAGAACAACAGTTCTCAAAATATGGCCCACAGGGGTCTGGGGTACTCGAAAGTCTTTCAGGAAATTCGTGAAGTTGAAGTTATTTTCAGAATAATATCGATACAAGACAACGTTTACCTTTTGCATCGTGTTGGCATTTGTGCAAAGCTGTGGTGTGTAAAGTGACTTGTATTAAAGTGCAAATCAAGGCGGGTGTACCAAACTGTATCAGTTAGCAGTCATTGTGTGCTTCACGGCTACACTCACAAGCATCAACTTTACTTAAGAATGTCCTTCGTTCAGTGTGTTAGTTACTGGTGTCTGACTCTGTGACCCCGTGGACTGTAGCCCACCAGGCTCCTCTGTCCATGGAGTTCTCCAGGCCAGAATACTGGAGTGGATAGCCATTCCCTTCTCCAGAGGATCTTCCCAGCCCAGGGATCAAACTCAGGTCTCCTGCATTGCAGGTGGATTCTTTACCCTCGGAGCCACCAGGAAAGCCCAAGAATGTCCTTTATGAACTAGTAAAGTTATTAATCTTATTAAATCACCCTGGACAACACTCTTAGAATATCCAGAGTGACATAATGGTAAGTATCCATAAAACACATGTGTGTTTTGAGTTTAAAACTGTTTTCATGAAACTGGAAATTCCACTGTTACTTGAAAGATCTATTGACAGGCAAACCATGATTATTCTGACTTGGGTATTTGGCAAATATTTTTGCAAAAATCATTGAGGTAAGCTGTCACTCAAGTTTTCACATGAAAATCAGAGTTTTAGAAAACTTGCATTTGATATGTGATCTTGACAGTTTCCCAAGGACTTTACTGATGAGATCAGTGGTGTTATCAACTAGTATTATTTTGATATTCTATAATAAAATGTGTTAACATTCTGGAGATGTGCAAAAGTCAGAGAACAAGTATTTTCCAAATGACCATCTCGTGCTACAAACAATTCATGATTAAAAGGTCCACTCAGAGTGCAGGGTGGACCAATGGGTTTTAATGTCACAGAGCAAGCAAAGGTAGTTAACTGAGAAATTTTTCAGATTCCTTATTGCAGCTTGTTTGGTTTTGACTTTGCATCAAAGAGGCAAATCCAAAATTCTCTGAAAAGGCTATTAAAATACTCCTCTTTTTCTAATTACATATTTTGGTGAGGCCTGATTTTCTTCACATACTTCAAAAACACATAATATTTGGCTAAATAAAAGAAGCTGATATAAGAATCCAATTGTTTTTATTAAGCTGGACATTAAAGGGATTTGTAAAAATGTGAAATGATGCTAATCTCCATCTTTTTGTTTGGGAAAATATAGTTATTTTTCACACAATGTGTTATTTTTTCCATAACATAACATAATGAATGTATTCTAAAGTCAATTAAAAATACTTAAAATATTTCCCTGTTCTAATTTCTAATACTATAAATATTGATGGATATAACTCACATAAACAAAAATTTGGGTTCAGTTCAGTTCATTTCAGAAGCTCAGTCATGTCCGACTCTGTGCGACCCCATGAATCCCAGCATGCCAGGCCTCCCTGTCCATCACCATCTCCCGGAGTTCACTCAAACTCATGTCCATCGAGTACGTGATGCCATCCGGCCATTTCATCCTCAGTCGTCCCCTTCTCCTCCTGCCCTCAATCCCTCCCAGCATCAGAGTCTTTTCCAATGAGTCAACTCTTCACATGAGGTGGCAAAAGTACTGGAGCTTCAGCCTTAGCATCATTTCTTCCAAAGAAATCCCAGGGCTGATCTCCTTCAGAATGGACTGGTTGGATCCCCTTGCAGTCCAAGGGACCCTCAAGAGTCTTCTCCAACACCACAGTTCAAAAGCATCAATTCTTCGGCACTCAGCCTTCTTCACAGTCCAACTCTCACATCCATACATGACCACAGGAAAAACCATAGCCTTGACTAGACGGACCTTAGTCGGCAAAGTAATGTCTCTGCTTTTGAATATACTATCTAGGTTGGTCATAACTTTTCTTCCAAGGTGTAAGCATCTTTTAATTTCATGGCTGTGGTCACCATCTGCAGTGATTTTTGGAGCCCAAGAAAATAAAGTCTGACACTGTTTCCACTGTTTCCCCATCTATTTCCCATGAAGTGATGGGACTGGATGCCATGATCTTCGTTTTCTGAATGTTGAGCTTTAAGCCTACTTTTTCACTCTCCTCTTTCACTTTCATCAAGAGGCTTTTTAGCTCCTCTTCACTTTCTGCCATAAGGGTGGTGTCATCTGCATATTTAAGGTTATTGATATCTCTCCCAGCAATCTTGATTCCAGCTTGTGTTTCTTCCAGCCCAGCATTTCTCATGATGTACTCTGCATATTAGTTAAATAAGCAGGGTGACAATATACAGCCTTGACGTACTCCTTTTCCTATTTGGAACAAGTCTGTTGTTCCGTGTCCAGTTCTAACTGTTGCTTCCTGACCTGCATACAGATTTCTCAAGAGGCAGGTCAGGTGGTCTGATATTCCCATCTCTTTCAGAATTTTCTACAGTTTCTTGTGATCCACACAGTCAAAGGCTTTGGCATAGTCAATAAAGCAGAAATAGATGTTTTTCTGGAACTCTCTTGCTTTTTCCATGATCCAGTGGATGTTGGCAATTTGATCTCTGGTTCCTCTGCCTTTTCTAAAACCAGCTTGAACATCAGGGAGTTCACGGTTCACATATTGCTGAAGCTTGGCTTGGAGAATTTTGAGCATTACTTTACCAGTGTGTGAGATGAGTGCAATTGTGTGGTAGTTTGAGCCTTCTTTGGCATTGCCTTTCTTTGGAATTGCAATGAAAACTGACCTTTTCCAGTCCTGTGGCCACTGCTGAGTTTTCCAAGTTTGCTGGCATATTGAGTGCAGCACTTTCACAGCATCATCTTTCAGGATTTGAAATAGCTCAACTGGAATTCCATCACCTCCACTAGCTTTGTTCATAGTGATTCTTTCTAAGGCCCACTTGACTTCACATTCCAGGATGTCTGGCTCTAGATTAGTGATCACATCATCATGATTATCTGGGTTGTGAAGATCTTTTTTGTACAGTTCTTCTGTGTATTCTTGCCACCTCTTCTTAATATCTTCTGCTTCTGTTAGGTCCATACCATTTCTGTCCTTTATCGAGCCCATCTTTGCATGAAATGTTCCCTTGGTATCTCTAATTTTCTTGAAGAGATCTCTAGTCTGTCCCATTCTGTTGTTTTCCTGTATTTCTCTGCATTGATCACTGAAGAAGGCTTTCTTATCTCTTCTTGCTGTCCTTTGGAACTCTGCATTCAGATGCTTATATCTTTCCTTGTCTCCTTTGCTTTTCAATTCTCTTCTTTTCACAGCTATTTGTAAGGCCTCCCCAGACAGCCATTTTGCTTTTTTGCATTTCTTTCCAATGGGGATGGTCTTGATCCCTGTCTCCTGTACAATGTCACGAACCTCATTCCATAGTTCATCAGACACTCTATCTATCAGATCTAGGCCCTTAAATCTATTTCTCACCTCCACTGTATAATCATAAGGGATTTGATTTAGGTCATCCCTGAATGGTCTAGCGGTTTTCCCTACTTTCTCCAATTTAAGTCTGAATTTGGCAATAAGGAGTTCATGATCTGAGCCACAGTCAGCTCCTGGTCTTGTTTTTGTTGACTGTATAGAGCTTCTCCATCTTTGGCTGCAAAGAACAGAATCAATCTGATTTCGGTGTTGACCATCTGGTGATGTCCATGTGTAGAGTCTTCTCCTGTGTTGTTGGAAGAGGGTGTTTGCTATGACCAGTGCATTTTCTTGGCAAAACTCTATTAGTCTTTGCCCTGCTTCATTCTGCATTCGAAGGCCAAATTTGCCTGTTACTCCAGGTGGGTTTTCTTCATAGTTTCAAGTGTAATGTAGTTAAGAATATACTGCTGCTGCTGCTAAGTCGCTTCAGTTGTGTCCGACTCTGTGTGACCCCAGAGACGGCAGCCCACCAGGCTCCCCCGTCCCTCGTATTCTCCAGGCAAGAACACTGGAGTGGGTTGCCATTTCCTTCTCCAATGCATGAAAGTGAAAAGTCAAAGTGAAGTCGCTCAGCCGTGTCCCACTCTTAGCGACCCCATGGGCTGCAGCCCACCAGGGTCCTCCGCCCATGGGATTTGCCAGGCACGAGTACTGGAGAGGGGTGCCATTGCTTTCTCCGAAGAATATACTGGCGCTACAAAATGGCAATTCTGTCAGAACCTCCTTTTTAGAATAGACTCTATTTGCCCTGACACAGTCTTTTCTTGGCTTTGTTTCTAGCTTTAAAAACAAGATGCCAAAGTTGAGGTCTTGATCACTGTTAAAGCTTCACTAAGTTTTCTCCAAATCCATGAACTTCACTGCCCTGACCAAATCCCCTTTGGGAAATTAACAGCTTGTGTGATCGAAAGTCCTCTCAGCCTCTCTTGGCTGTGAAAAGTTCACTTCAGAGGCTGCACTTCTATGTGATGGGAAAAGATCCTTACAGTGGACCCCTGCTGCATGAACCTTTATCAATCTGACAAAGAAAAAGAAGGCCAAAAATGGGGCATAAATGGGTGCTACCAAAAAAAAAAATTACAAGAAAATGCAAGCTTGAATTATTAAGGGCTGGTTGTCTTTACTAAGACCCAAATTTAAAATGAATGTTTACAGATTTCTTTTATATGTAGTTGGTTTTTTTTTTTTTTTTTTTTTTTTTTCTGGGCAGGTAAATGGTTGCTTACTTGCTCAGTGTTCAATCACTAAGTAGAGATCTTAAGTGTAATGAATAGAAGTCACCATCAACAAGCCACTAGAAAGGGTTTGCATGGTTCTAAAATTATAATGTAAGTCAAGATAATTTGATTTAAAATAACTTGATAGGCAAATTCCTTTGGAAATTTCTCTACTTTTTAAGCAAAAATGTATATGTAAGATGTACAAACTCTTCACAGTGTCTAGCCTTTGATAATGATGTTAAAATAAGGCTACTCAGAATGACTTTGCTGCCAGCTGAAATGACTTCATATATCAGAAATTTCAGTAAGCTACGAATTATGGAGGAAATGTAGTATCGTTTTATTGAGAAATTGTTTAAATACTCACCAATATCATTCACGCTAACGACTAGATAAAGTCGAAGTGACAAGCCTGGTGTAGCGCGGGTTCCCACTGTGGCTAACATTCCGTCAAATTTATACTTGATTGATTCAGGCACTGCACACAGAGACTTCCATGTAAGTTAGAAGCCCCAACTTTCAGTAAAAAATGGAAAATTTTTATGAACCTAGAAAATTGAGAACAAGAAGCAGCATTGGTTGACTGCTCGGTGTACATTAAGCTGCCGCTCTGCCACTCGACAGACACTGATATATCTATTGTGCCCTGTCCTTCTCCCCCAGCTGAGTCTTTTGACAATACTCATGTTTGGACTTACTAATTTTATTTTATGTTTTGGTTTCATTTTTCATGGTTATTTTTCTCTTTCTTATTCTGCCCCATCAACAGCAAAAAATCATTATATTCCAAAGTCACAAGACTATGACTTTGTCAGGGTCAGACTGGTAATTCACCGAGTCAGGGCTCAGGTTCAGTCTCCCCAAGCCCGTGTTCTTTCAGCAAGACTGTGTTGTCTTTTTAAAATTGAGGATAAATGGAGGTCTCTGAGCTCATTAAAGCGCCTTCCCTATAACGTATCCTTCCATGGTTAATAGTAATAACCACTTTATCAATGACATGGTTTCTGAGTCAGCCAGAAGGTATTTTTGTTATCTTCCACGTTATCAAGATGATCTCGGGCGATCCCAGCCCTGTCAGTCATGGCCAGTGTGGAAGGAAGATGAACGCTCCGTCCCGCCGCCCTTGTGAACGATAAACGTATGTGTGATGTCCCCAAGTGGGCTGGACTGGAAATAACAGGGCCACCCTGTCTAATTCTTCTTCCTAAAATCTGTGAAACTTTGAGCATTTCTTCCAATTACTCACTCCCAAGCAAGACAACTATAACCTGACTTTCACAAAGCTCATTTCTAAAGGTGGCAACATGCTTTGTGAACATGGTAATTATGTCAGAAAGTTGTTTTTCTACTAAGAAGAGATTAATGCAAACTGTATAACAGGTAATTTCACAGTTTTTTCTCTTTACATTTGTCATATTTTTAATTTGACAAGTCAGTCTGAATTTGCCAACATTTTCGTAAGTAACTCTCTCTACTAAATGCTTTGGTGCCCAAGTTTTCATCTCACACGAACACGTTTTTGTGTTTCCTGGGATGGAAATATCCTTAATGGTAGGAGGAGTAGAAAAAACAGTGGTGTTTCCCTCTTAGTTTGAGTCTATGAAACATTATAAGCAAACTTGAAACCAATAGTCCTGGCATGAGAAGGGAAGGGGGCACAGAGCTGAAATCTGAGGCATGTGGTTTATTTCATAACTGTGAACAGTGTTTAGGATCTAATTTCTAGCATCAACCTACATGAATTTAAATATGGACTCTATAGCTTTCTGGCCATAAAAATCTTGAAAATTTTGTATTAATTTGTCTCAATTTCTTTGTCTAGTAACAAAGGAAAATAAAAGGACCTACATTGTAGTGTTAGAGTGAGGATTCAATGACGTAACATAAACATGGAGCTTAGTACAGAAACTCTCATATCAGTGTGCAACGAATTTTAGCTATAGGTGATAAATCTTGTGGTATTTCGGATGTCATCTGAGGCTGTTGGAACTATTGCTGTGAAAAAGGATGAAAACTGAGTCGGTAGCTAAACCAAGAGGTGTTGACCACACAGATGTTGTCAGGGGTTGAAATTCAAGGGGCCAAATTAACAGTATGCTTAATTGGCCTTGGGAAGAGGGATGGTATTTGAGGCATATCAAGGTAAAAAAAAATTATCTTGTGATGTTGGACAGCAACAGGCTGTGGAGAATAAGCGTGGAATCTATAACAGACCAGAGGTGGCGTCAAGTGTGGTGTGGGGAGCACTCTGGTGAATGAGAGGAGACTGAGTTTGGAATGAGAGCTGATCAGAGAAAAAGAAAGGAGAGTCATAAGAAATATCTGAGATCAGCCTACCTTTTACCTTTATCAGATGATGGGAGTGTGGTGCATGGATTGTTCAGCTGCTCTATAAAGTCAGAGGCAACCCACATTCATCCTAGTTTGAGGAATCCCATTGGCGGGACATTGATGATAAGGGGTTAACATAATTCGCCTTTGTTTCAAACTCTGCATTATATAGCTGCATTATCAGTTTTGCGGTCAGAAAACCAGACTTCAGTGAGGGGAATGTGATAGTGATTGCAGATCACAAAATCCCAGTTTGAACTAATATAGGCAAAATGGGGAATTAACTGGTGTAAATCCCGGACTATGTAAAGGGCAAGGACAAGGCTGAGCCCCAGCGTTTTCTGGAACAGAGAGAGCAGTGTTGCTGGGACAGGTCTCCTGCTGGCTCTTCACTCTCCCTGCGTCTTTCTGCGTATGAGCTTCAGTCTTTCACACCGGCTTCTGTGTATAGCTGGAAACATGGCTCTTGGCTGCTTTTTATCCCATAATTTTTTCTCTCAAGAGAGACAGGCGATAACTCTGAGAGGCTGATCTGATCCATGTGCCCATTTCTGGACCAGTGAGAGTGGGTGGGGATTGGGCACGAAGACTGATTGCTTCCACTGTAGCCTCAAGTTTGGAATTAGGAAAGAAAGGGTCCACAAAGAGTCGGACATGACTGAGCGGCTGAATGAACTGAACTGTGCATGGATTTTGTTGTTGTTTAGTTGCTAAGACTTTTCTGATTGTTTTGTGATCCCATGGACAGTAGCCCACCAGACTCCTCTGTCCATGGGATTTGCCAGGCAAGAATACTGGAGTGGGCTGCCATTTCCTTCTCCAGGGGATCTTCCCAACCCAGGGATGGAAGCCTGTCTCCTGTGTTGGTAGGCAGATTCTTTACCACTGAGCCACCAGGGAAGTCTGTACATGGGTTAGTGGTGGGTTACTTCTCTTTCTTTTTCTGACTAGAAACTGCTGGAGGAAGAGAAGCCCTGTCACATGGCACCTGGAATAGTCCCCTGCTCTGATTTAGTGCCTCATAAATATTTGAATAACTTGGTCTTCCCCAAACGGGTGGGACAGTGATGTCAAGTTTACATCATTTGTTTGCTTTTAGTGACATGTTTGTTGAAGTATGCTGTGCATACAGGAAAGTGCACAAATCATAAATGTACACTTGATGTAGTCTTGGAAATGGAAAGCACCCGTGTTAGCAGCCTGGACCCAAACGACGTCACAATGTCAGCTGAAGCCCTTCTGTGCCCTTTCCAGTCACTATTCCTTCTAGCAGTAGCCATTGTAAGACACTATTGCTTTTAACAGTGTGTAACAAAGGCAGCGTATCTTTTAATATATGTTCTCTAATGATAAAAAATCCCTATGTCAGCATGCTCAAAAGACCCCCAAGATGTAACCTTTTGACACTCTGCTTCACAAGCATCAAAGGGTGTGTTTCAGGGCAGAATCTGGCAAGGAGTAAAAACCTAATGAGGTGTTCGAGAGTGCTCTTGTGAAAAGGTATTAAAGTTGCGCAGATCATGTGGCTCCTGGGGTGGACTTCTATACAGGCAGGAAAACAAGCCAAAAACAAATGAGAAAGCAAAACAGTCTGAATTAAAGACAGACGAGCACAATCCCTAACTACAGGATACAAGCCGTAGCCTTCAAATTTGAGGGCCAGGTCTCCTGGTTACTAACCAGTCTCTAAGGGAGTGGTGATGGACAGGGAGGCCTGGCGTGCTGCGGTTCATGGGGTCGCAAAGAGTCGGACATGACTGAGCGACTGAACTGAGCTGAACTGAAGGTGCTGTAAGTGCCCAAACTGAAAAAAGGAGGCGAAATCTTCCAGGTAATTTCCATGCTGGTTTCTCTTCTTCTTACTCAATGTTTTCTGCAGAATGGAAAAAAAATTATTTCAAAGGATACATTCTTATCTCCCCTCCTCTTTTTTCACGAACTCAGCTGCGACTTTACTTTGCCATTGTTGTTCAGTCGCTCAGTTGTGTCTGAGTCTTTGCGACCCCGTGGACTGCTGCCAAGACGGAGTCCTTAGTCGTTTTGTTACCTGCGTGTGGAAATGACATCACGTCACCTTTGCCATATTTTACTCACTGATGCAGCACTGGGTTCAGCCACTCTCAAGAGGAGAAAGGGCGTGAAGGAGGCAGGGATCACGGGACTGCCACTGGCCCTCTAACTTCCGTCAGCTGTGCTCGAAAATCTTTCCTTCCGTTTCTAATAGACAGCAGAAAGTGAAAGAAAGAAAAGAAAGAAAGTGGAGTCACTCAGTCGTGTCTGACTCTGCGACACCGTGGACTGTGGCCCACTAGGCTCCTCCGCCCATGGGATTCTCCAGGCAAGAGCACTAGAGTGGGTGGCCATTCCCTTCTCCAGGGGATCTCCCCAACCCAGGGATGGAACCCCGGTCTCCCGCACTGCAGGCAGACGCTTTAGCCTCTGCGCCCCCAGGGAAGCCCAGTAGACAGCAGACTGCGACTGACTGAATCGAACTGAACGTACTATAAGTGCCCAAACTGAAAAAAGGAGGCAAAATGTTCCAGGTAGTTTCCATTTCAAGGCCCAAAGGGAAACTAAAGCTCAAATGTCTCAGTGTGCTGGGGTGGGCAAGAGACAATCCAGTCTCAAGTTATCTGCCTTTGCACCTCACTTCTTCCAGGAAAAAAAAAGGACTAATTTCCTAAGAAAGTTATAGATCTTTGATTAGGTCTAGGTTAAAACCCAGTTTTCAAGAGGCAATTTCATGAACAAATTTTTAGACTTCCATTAATTTAGAGAATTCATATAATGCTACCTCCATCTGGTTTTCTATCAAGAACATGCAGTTTAAAATGATGTTCTTTCCCAAACTGTCAGTCTGGGCTTGCAATGATATTCCCAGAACCCTCACAGTGTATGTTTGGTGTCTGACACGATCTGATGGTCTTTGGCACTATTTTTCTGGGAGTTGAGTTAGTGCAGTTGATGGGGCACTCTGGGGCTTGGATCTTTGCTGTGTTTTGTCTCAGCATATGCCAGGACTGGGCCTACGTTCATACTGCCTGTGTGGTGGCCCCAATATACAGCCAGTGCAGTCCTGGTCACCTAAGGATTCATGTTACTCTAAAGGAGTTACTGTCCATTACTGAAGCTTGAAAGAATCATGTCCCTCAGCGCTGCGGGTTTTCAAACAGAAGCACAAGCACTTTCACGAAGATGCAAAGCTTTCTATAAATATCCTCTTTTGATCTCTCTCTGTCCCCGAAACTTTTCCCTACTATGGCCACTGCTTAAAACCTCCTCCCACCAGCCCCGCTGTCTCTCTCACTGATTCCATCAGCACCCTCCTGTGTTTCATTGACCTTCTCCTCCCCAATTGTACTCGGTGTGCAACACGCTTTCCCAGAACAACTGTGTGTGGCCCTTGAGAAGATAGTTTGGTCCCTGTCTGAAGGCCTGTCTCATGATAACCAGGCATCAACCCTGCTTTGAAACAGTGATGAATAAAGTCATCTCTCTAGAAAGGGCTGGCAACAAGAAATCAAAGTTTGGATCTCGATGTCTTTCTCCTTTGGTTCCTTTCTCCCAAACTCAATTAGGAAGGAATTGTAGAGGAAACTTTTTCATGGGCAATCTTAGGAATAAAGAAAGGCTCTGGAAGTGTAGTATTTATCCTAATAACCAGTCTTAAATTATTCAGTTTAGAATCTCTGAGCTGTTCTCCCAGTTCCCCACCCCTGTCCACTGAGTCAACAGAGCCAAAAAACAAACAAACAAAAACCAAAAACAAAACCCCCCAAAAACCAACAGCTCTCAATATTCAAGTCATATAAAGTTATATTTAATATCAACATTTCTTCTTTACTACTGAATATTCTGTATGTGTGTGGTTTTTGAGATGGCTAAAAGATGTTTTGGGTAAAAATACTGCTGTAAATAAAGTCACAAAGAGGATCTAGAGAGCCTCTTGATGAAGGTGAAAGAGGAGAATGAAAAAGCTGGCTTAAAACTCAACATTCAAATAAACCAAGATCATGGCATCTAGTCCCATCACTTCATGGCAAATAGATGGGGAAACAATGGAAACAGTGACAGATTTTATTTTCTTGGGCTCCAAAATTACTGCAGATGGTGACTGCAGCCATGAAATTAAAAGATGCTTGCTCTTTGGAAGAAAAGTTATGACAAAGCCAGCCAGCATATTAAAAAGCAGAGACATTATTTTACAGACACAGGTCCATGTAGTCAAAGCTATGGTTTTTCCAGTAGTTATGTATGGATATGAGAGCTGGTCTGTAAAGAAGGCTGAATGCTGAACAATTGATGCTTTCAAACTGTGGTGCTGAGGAGACTCTGGAGAGTACCTTGGAGAGCAAGGAGATCAAACTAGTCAATCCTAAAGGAAATCAACCCTGAATACTCATTGGAAGGATTGATGCTGAAGCTGAAGCTCCAATACTTTGGCCACCTGATGCAAAGAGCTGACTCATTGGAAAAGACCCTGATGCTGGGAAAGAGGAAGGCAGGAGGAGAAGGGGGCGACAGAGGATGAGATGGTTGGATGGAATCATTGATTCAATGGACATGAGTTTGAGAAAACTCAGGGAGATAGTGAGGACAGGGAAGCCCGAGGTGCTGTAGTCCACGGGGTTGCAAAGAGTCAGACATGACTGAATGCCTGAACAACAAAATAAAGTCGCAGTTGAGTTCACTGAAAAAAGAGGAGAGTAGATGAGAATGTATCTTTGAAATATTTTCTTTTTGTTCATTCTGCAGAAAACATAGAGAAAAAGAAGAGAAACCAACATGGAAATTACCTGGATGGTTTTGCCTCCTTTTTTCAGTTTGGGCACTTACAGTGCCTGAGTTAATACCCGGGAGACCCGGCCCTCAGATTTGAAGGCTATGATTTCTATCCTGTACTTAGGGACTGTGTTCATTCGTCTCTAACTCAGTGTGTTTTGCTTCTCATTCGTCTCTAACTCAGTGTGTTTTGCTTTCTCATTTGATTTTGGCTTGTTTTCCTGCCTGTGTAGCAGCAGGTGTTTGGGTGATAATAACGTCTAAAATAATTCTAGGAAAATGTGCAAATTGGCTGGAGAGCAGCAGGAGCTATCACAATATTTCCTCCCCACGACCCCCTGGTAATTCAGTTTAACTAATCAGCTTGCAGCACCAAAGCTGTGATGTGCCTGGGACACGGCATTTTTTGGTGCATAATTGTGTTGCTGCTTTAACCACAAGGAGTGGCATATGGGAACGTTCTATAAATTGGGAGATTGGGATAGACACACGTATGTGAGCTTAGTCACTCAGTCGTGTCGGACTCTTTGTGACCCCATGAACTATAGCCCACCAGGCTCCTCTGTCCATGGGATTCTCCAGGTAAGAATACTGGAGTGGGTAGCCATTCCCTTCTCTGAGGGCTCTTCCCAACCCAGGGATCAAACCCAGGTCTCCTGCATTGCAGGCAGATTCTTTACCCTCTGAGCCACCAGGCAAGCCAACTACATATAAAATAGATAACTGATGAGGACTTGCTGTATAGCGCAGGAGCTCAACTCAGTCCTCTGTAACAACCTATATGGGGAAAGAATCTAAAAAAGAGTGAAAGTGAAAAGTGAAAGTGAAAGTGAAGTCGTGTCCGACTCTTCCAGACCCCATGGACTGTAGCCTACCAGGCTCCTCTGTCCATGGGACTTTCCAGGCAAGAATACTGGAGTAGATATATCTAAAAAAGAGTAGATATCTGTAAATGTACAACTGATTCACTTTGCTGTACAGCAGAAACTAACATTATAAATCAACTATAACTCCAGTAAAATTTTCATAATAATTACTATTAATACAAGATTTTCCCACGTGATTACTATTAGGATTACATGTAATATCTCAAACTTATAACAATAAAATAACAAATAAAGCAAGAAAACAAGGAAGAAAAATCTTATAGTTTGGAAGCAGTACTGCCACATTCTAAAAGGGCCCACTACTGAAAGGTGGTTGCTGAGCCGTGAAAGACACCCAGATTCTTGGCCTTGGAGAAGAATTCAATCTGGGGCCAGTGTGAGACTTGACCGCTTAGAGCTTCTGTGTGATAAAGTTTTATTAAACTACAAAAGAGATAGAGAAAGCTTCTGACATAGACGTCAGGGGAGGGCAGAAAGAGTGCTCCTTTGCTAGACTTTAAGCAGATGTTATATAGTTACAGCTCCCCTGGTAACTCAGACGGTAAAGAATCTGCCTACGATGTGGGAGACTGGGGTTCGACCCCTGGGTCAGGAAGATCCCCTGGAGAAGGAAATGGCAACCCACTCCAGTACTCTTGCCTGGAAAATCCCATGGACGGAGGAGGCTGGTAGGCTACAGTCCAGGGGGTTGCAGAGTGAGACACGACTGAGCAACTTCACTATCAGTTCAGTTCAGTTGCTCAGTCGTATCTGACTCTTTGCAACCCCATGAATCGCAGCACACCAGGCCTCCCTGTACATCACCAACTCCCGGAGTTCACTCAAACTCATGTCCATCGTGTCCGTGATGCCATCCAGTCATCTCATCCTCTATCGTCCTCTTCTCTTCCTGCCCCCAATCCCTCCCAGCATCAGGGTCTTTTCCAATGAGTCAACTCTTTACATGAGGTGGCCAAAGTATTGCAGTTTCACCTTCAGCATCAGACCTCCAATGAACACACTGGACTGATCTCCTTCAGAATGGACTGGTTGGATCTCCTTGTGATCCAGAGGACTCTCAAGAGTCTTCTCCAACACCACAGTTCAAAAGCATCAATTCTTCAGCGCTCAGCTTTCTTCACAGTCCAACTCTCACATCCATACATGACCACAGGAAAAACCATAGCCTTGACTAGACGGACCTTAGTCGGCAAAGTAATGTCTCTGCTTTTGAATATACTATCTAGGTTGGTCATAACTTTCCTTCCAAGGAGTAAGAATGTTTTAATTTCATGGCTGCAATCACCATCTGCAGTGATTTTGGAGCCCAAGAAAATAAAGTCTGACACTGTTTCCACTGTTTCCCCATCTATTTCCCATGAAGTGATGGGACTGGATGCCATGATCTTCATTTTCTGAATGTTGAGCTTTAAGCCAACTTTTTCACTCTCCTCTTTCACTTTCATCAAGAGGCTTCTTAGGTCCTCTTCACTTTCTGCCGTAAGGGTGTCGTCATCTGCTTATCTGAGGTTATTGATATTTCTCCTGGCAATCTTGATTCCAGCTTGTGCTTCTTCCAGTTCAGCGTTTCTCATGATGTACTCTGCATATTAGTTAAATAAGCAGGGTGACAATATACAGCCTTGTACTCCTTTCCCTATTTGGAACCAGTTTGTTGCTCCATGTCAAGTTCTAACCATTGCTTCCTGACCTGCATACAGGTTTCTCAAGAGGCAGGTCAGGTAGTCTGATATTCCCAACTCTTTCAGAATTTTCCACAGTTTCTTATGATCTGCACAGTCAAAGGCTTTGGTATAGTCAATAAAGCAGAAATTGATGTTTTTCTGGAACTCTCTTGCTTTTTCCATGATCCAGCAGATGTCGGCAATTTGATGTCTGGTTCCTCTGCTTTTTCTAAAACCAGCTTGAACATCAGGAAGTTCACAGTTCACGTACTGCTGAAGCCTGGCTCGGAGAATTTTGAGCATTACTTTACTAGAATGTGAGATGAGTGCAATTGTGCGGTAGTTTGAGCATTCTTTGGCATTGCCTTTCTTTGGGATTGGAATGAAAACTGACCTTTTCCAGTCCTGTAGCAACTGCTGAGTTTTCCAAATTTGCTGGCATATTGAGTGCAGCACTTTCACAGCATCATCTTTCAGGATTTGACATAGCTCACCTGGAATTCCACCACCTCCACTAGCTTTGTTCGTAGTGATGCTTTCTAAGGCCCACTTGACTTCACATTCCAGGATGTCTGGCTCTAGGTGAGTGATCACACCATTGTGATCATCTGGGTCATGAAGATCTTTTTTGTACAGTTCTTCTGTGTATTCTTGCCACCTCTTCTTAATATCTTCTGCTTCTGTTAGGTCCATACCATTTCTGTCCTTTATCGAGCCCATCTTTGCATGAAATGTTCCCTTGGTATCTCTAATTTTCTTGAAGAGATCTCTAGTCTTTCCCATTCTGTTGTTTCCCTCTATTTCTTTACATTGATCACTGAGAAAGGCTTTCTTATCTCTCCTTGCAATTCTTTGGAACTCTGCATTCAGATGCTTATATCTTCCCTTTTCTCCTTTGCTTTTCACTTCTCTTATTTTCACAGCTATTTGTAAGGCCTCCCCAGACAGCCATTTTGCTTTTCTGCATTTCTTTTCCGTGAAGATATTCTTGATCCCTTTCTCTTGTACAATGTCATGAACCTCCATCCATAGTTGATCAGGCACTCTATCTATCAGATCTAGTCCTTTAAATCTATCTCTCACTTCCACTGTATAATCATAAGGGATTTGATTTAGGTCATACCTGAATGGTCTAGTGGTTTTCTCTACTTTCTTCAATTTAAGTCTGAATTTGGTAATAAGGAGTTCATGATCTGAGCCACAGTCAGCTCCCGGTCTTGTTTTTGTTGACTGTATAGAGAGTCTTTATCTTTGTCTGCAAAGAATATAATCAATCTGATTTCAGTGTTGACCATCTGGTGATGTCCATGTGTAGAGTCTTCTCTTGTGTTGTTGGAAGAGGGTGTTTGCTATGACCAGTGCATTTTCTTGGCAAAACTCTATTAGCATTTGCCCTGCTTCATTCCGCATTCCAAGGCCAAATTTGCCTGTTACTCCAGGTGTTTCTTGACTTCCTACTTTTGCATTCCAGTCCTCTATAATGAAAAGGACATCTTTTTGGGTGTTAGTTCTAAAAGGTCTTGTAGGTCGTCATAGAACCGTTCAACTTCAGCTTCTTCAGAATTACTGGTTGGGGCATCGGCTTGGATTACCATGATATTGAATGGTTTGCCTTGGAAACGAACAGAGATCATTCTGTCATTTTTGAGATTGCATCCAGGTACTGCAATTCAGACTCTTTTGTTGACCATGATGGCTACTCCATTTCTCCTAAGGGATTCCTGCCCATAGTAGGAGGTATAATGGTCATCTGAGTTATATTCACTCATTCCAGTCCATTTTAGTTCGCTGATCTGTAGAATGTTGACGTTCACTCTTGCCATCTCCTGTTTGACCACTTCCGATTTGCCTTGATTCATGGACCTAACATTCCAGTTTCTTATGCAATATTGCTGTTTACAGCATCGGACCTTGCTTCTATCACCAGTCACATCCACAACTGGGTATTGTTTTTGCTTTGCTTCCATCCCTTCATTCTTTCTGGAGTTATTTCTACTGATCTCCAGTAGCATACTGGGCACTTACTGACCTGGGGAGTTCCTCTTTCAGTATCCTATCATTTTGCCTTTCATACTGTTCATACTGGGCATCTCCTTTCTGTTATAGAAAGGAGATGCCTGAAAACTCAGAGAATGGCACCAGGCCCCTCACCCACAAGCATGCATTTTGAGATAACATTGGCACCAGGTGAGTCATCCCGGGCCATAAAATGATGGTCATGAGCCTTCAAGAGAGGCAGATTTCCAAGTAAACATAGAGTTTCATAACGTAGATTAGGAGAGCAATGTATTAGAAAAGCATACAGGTTTGTCAGGTCGGTTCTGAGTCTTAGGAGGAACTGACTTGAAGACAGAGTCTAGGGTAAATACATAGTTCATTAACATAGCTTAAGACAAACATTTCAGTAAGAAAAATGCATTGGCTAGCTCAAGGCTTGAGGAAAGTTAAGTTCAGGTGGAGCCAGGTGTCGGCAAGGCAACGCAGGATTTTGAAAGCAGCCTCTTCTTAAATTTGTGTAGAGAAGGGGAAAAATACAGCAGCGGTTTGTTTCCTCTGCCACTTGAGAGAGAGGTAGAGAATGTCTGACACTTGCAGCCTCTTTCCTCCGTTTGGAGACCCCTGGCTTTCCTGCCTGTTACCCTCTCACTACCAAGTAACCCCCCTGAAGCAAGACTTAGGAAAGAAGAGCTTTTAATTCTCAAATTTGAGCTATCAAATATGAGACTAGTGTTCATTAATATTTACATCGATTAGGAGTACATTCTGCTTAAAGCAGAAGAAAATCCATGAAACAATGATTTAAACAAATAAGAGTTTTTATCAGACAAATTTGAGAAAGTGTTCAGTAGGACTCTGGTGCCATCGGGGCCTCGAGTTTCTTCCAATGCCCCGCTCTACCATCCTGAGTTTTGCTTGTGCCTGAAGAATCTAAGCTACTCCATTTTGTTAACAGAAAAACTCCATTTTGTAAGGTTCCGGGAAAAGAGCCTTTGGAAATCCAAGAGCCTTTGGAAATTCCCTGACTTCACCCCACCGCCCACGAGCCAATTGGACCCCAGACCAAAATCTCCTGACTTAACGCTCAGGAACTTGTGGTCTACTTAGACAATAGGGACCAATCAAGAACCAACACACAACCCTTCGAAAGAAAGTGGCCAATCAGACGTTCCCCTACCTAGAAATCCTTTTTCTTCCATGTATACTCCCTATATAAGCAATGTAATCCAAAACCCGGGGCTCCTCCCTATAGCCACTGTGTCGGTATCGGTGGGAGCCCCAGCTCGAGCTTGGTAATAAAAACTCTCTTGCTTTAGCATTGGATATTGGCTCCCTGGTGCTCATTTGGAGATTTTGCGACTTGGGCATAACAGTGTCCTCCAAAAGTCAGTTTCCCCAGTCCTTTGTAAGTTCTGTAATCAAATCCCACTGGCCTCTAAAGTCAGATTCGGTAGCAGTTCTCAGTCCCCTTGCCAGATCCCCAGCTTGGGAAATCCGTTGTGGGTCCTAGACCTTTCTTATCAGTACGAGACTTTCCTTGGTATCATCTTTCTGCAGTTTGCGGGTCATCCGCTCAGCAGCTCACGGGCGACTCCTCCAAGAGGGCTTGTGCCACAGGCTGTGTGCCCAGGGAGCTGCACGCAGAGCCCCTGCCCCTGTGGCCACTGCCGACTCGTGCCTCCGCAGGAGACTCAGACCCAGGCCTGGCCAGTCTCTGTGGGGTCTCTGGGTCCTGGTGTGCACACAAAGTTCTGTTTGAGCCCGACAAGAGTCTCTGGAGGGTAAGGGGTTTGATTCTGAATGTGATTCTGCCCCTCCTACCATCTTACTGGTGCTTCTCCTTTGCCTTGGACGTGGGGTATCTTTTGTTTGGTGGGATCCAACATTTTCCTGTGGGTGGTTGTTCAGCAGTGAGTTGTAACTTTGGAGTTCTTCCAAGAGAAGATGAGTGCATATCCTTGTACTCCATCATCTTGCCAGCTTCCACCAGCTTAAAGGGAAGAAAACAGGGAAAACCACGAGACAATTCAGGTATGACCTAAATCAAATCCCTTACTATTATACAGTGGAAGTGAGAAATAGATTCAAGGGATTAGATCTGATAGACAGAGTGCCTGAGAGCTATGGCCATAGGTTCATGACATTGTATAGGAGGCAGTGGTCAAAACCTTCTCCAAGAAAAAGAAATGCAAAAAGGCAAAATGGTTGTCTGAGGAGGCCTACAAATAGCCGAGAAAAGAAGATAAGCTAAAGGCAAAGGAGAGAAGGAAAGATATACCCATCTGAATGCAGAGTTCCAAAGAATAGCAAGGAGAGATAAGAAAGCCTTCCTCAGTGATCAGTGCAAAGAAATAGAGAAAAGCAATAGAATGAGAAAGACTAGAGATCTCTTCAAGAAAATTAGAGATACCAAGGGAGCATTTCATGCAAAGATGGGCTCAATAAAGGACAGAAATGGTAGGGACCTAACAGAAGCAGAAGATATTAAGAAGAGGTGGAAGAATACACAGAAGAACTGGACAAAAAAGATCTTCATGCCCCTGATAGCTACAATGGTGTGATCACTCAGCTAGAGCCAGACATCCTGGAATGCAAAGTCAAGTGGAGGTGGTGGAATTCCAGTTGAGCTATGTCAAATCCTAAAAGATGATGCTGTGAAAGTGCTATACTCAATATGCCAGCAAATTTGGAAAACTCAGCAGTGGCCACAGGACTGGAAAACGTCAATTTTCATTTCGATCCCAAAGAAGGGCAATGCTGAAGAATGCTCAAACTACCGCACAATTGCATTCATCTCACACACAAAGTAATGTTCAAAATTCTCCAAGCCATGTTTCAACAATATGTGAACTGTGAACTTCCAGATGTTCAAACTGGATTTAGAAAAGACAGAGGAACCAGAGATCAAATTGCCAACATACGCTGGATCATAGAAAAAGCAAGAGAGTTACAGAAAAACATCTACTTTTGCTATATTTATTATGCCAAAGCCTTTGCTATGTGGATCACAACAAACTGTGGAAAATTCTTAAAGAGATGGGAATGTCAGACCACCCTGTCTGCCTTCTGAGAAATCTGTATGCAGGTCAAGAAGCAACAGTTATAACCAGACATGGAACAACAGACTGATTCCAAATTGGGAAAGGAGTTTGTCAAGGGTGTATGTATATTGTCACCCTGCTTATTTAACTTCTATGCAGAGCACATCATGGGGAATTCTGGGCTGGAGGAAGCACAAGCTGGAATCAAGATTGCCAGGAGAAATATCAATAACCTCAGATATGCAGATGACACCACCTTTATGGCAGAAAGTGAAAAGGAACTAAAGAGCCTTTTGGTGAAAGTGAAAGTGGAGAGTGAAAAAGTTGGCTTAAAACTCCTCATTCAAAACATGAAGATCATGGCATCTGGTCCCATGACTTCATGGCAAATAGATGGGAAAACAGCAGAAACAGTGGCAGACTTTCTTTTCCTGGGCCCCCAAATCACTGCAGATAGTGACTGGAGCCATGAAATTAAAAAGCACTTGCTCCTTGGAAGGAAAGGTATGACCAATCTAGACAGTATATTAAAAAGCAGAGACATTACTTTGCCAACAAAGGTCCATCTAGTCAATGCTATGGTTTTTGCAATAGTCATGTATGGTTGTGAGAGTTGGAAAATAAAAAACCTGAGTGCTGAAGAATCGATGCTTTTGAACTGTGGTGTTGGAGAAGACTCTTGAGAGACTTGCAAGTCTCCAAGGGACTGCAAGGAGATCCAACCAGTCAATTCTAAAGGAAATGAATCCTGAATATTCATTGGAAGGCTGATGTTGAAGCTGAAACTCCAATACTTTGGCCACCTGATGCGAAGAAATGGCTTATTGGAAAGGACCCTGATGCTGGGGAAGATTGAGGGCAGGAGGAGAAGAGGACAGAGGATGAGGTGGTTGGATGGCATCACTGACTCAATGTATGCAAGTTTGTGCAAGCGCCGGGAGTTGGTGATGGACAGGGAGGCCTGGCGTGCTGCGATTCATGGGGTCTCGTCGAGTCAGACACGACAGCACCTGAACTAACTAACTAACCATCCTTAGTGTGTGGAAACCCTCCTCCCCACAGTTTCTGAGTAGCTCCATTACCTCCAAGTGTCAAATGCATATTCTAGCCTGAATGACTTTCATAGTACATTCCCTTTCAGTGATGTCTCATTGAGTAAGACTGAAGGATCACCCACAATTGCAAAAATGGCTAGGAAACCAAAATTTCTAGTTTGGCAAATTTGACACACTCCCCAAATCAGGCTTTTGGTTATTAAGAAAGTAAGGGAGAATGGATATTTAGTAGGTTAGTAGAGAGTCTTGAAAAATCTCTTTTCAGAGAATAATCTTCCTCATCTGTATATGATGGATATATGTATATGTAAAATGTCTGTGTGTTTCCACACCATGTTTAAGAATGTGGTCTTTCATATCTGATGGAACTGAATTTCAGCTTTCTTCTGCTACTCACTTAATATGTGACATCAGGGAAGTTATTTCAGCCTATCCATCTCATATTCCTGAGATTACAATAGTATCTACTTCACAGAGTTTTTGTGAGAATAAGAAAGCTAGTATATGTAAAGCGTGTGGCGTGGTGCTTCAGTCAGTCCAGTCACTCAGGCATGTCCGACTCGTGTGACCCCGTGGACTGCAGCACGCCAGGCCTCCCTGCCCATCACCAACGCCCGGCACCTGCTCAAACCCATGTCCACTGAGTTGGTGATGCCACCCACTGTGGCTGGAATATAATAAACTTTCAGTAACGTCTCTTATTGTTTTGATTATTTTGCAGTACTATCTTACTGCTGTTATTATCAACCCCTGAATTTCCTGAACTGATAGGCATTTGTGACACTAGGCAGGAGCCAGGGTTGAGACCTGCCCTCACCTCCTCTGAACAGTAGCCACAAATGGTGGTTCAGCTGCAGGAACATGAAGGTGTGGCAGGTCCCTGTCCAAGGAAGGGAGAGAAAAACCCATGAATATATCTGCTTATTCCTTCTCCCTCTTGGTGTCTCTCAAGCAGGCCCATTGCAAGTAGTGGCAAATATGGGAGGGAACCCAGGTGCAATTCGCAGTGAGATAGGTTGTGTGGTACAAGAGATTCTTCCCGCACCACAGGGAAATCCGCCCTGTCCCCTGGTGGAAAGGAGCTAGTCAGGTCCAGTTCTGCTATCCCATTGTCCCTCAACCTGGAACCATTTCTGCAGCTTTGCAGGGCAGTTACTCCAACAGAGTGCAGCCCGTGATAACAGGAGGGGCCTTACTTCCTGGCTGTCCACCATATGCAAAGCCTGCCTCTACAGGGCTTCCCATGCAGGCCTTCTGCTGGGCTTACTTGAGAAGCCGTCCTCATGTGGACTTCTGGTTTCAATATTTCTGTAGCAACTGGGAAGCCATTCAAGAAATGACATCTGAATACCCAGAAATGGAATATCTATCTTCAGTCCAGCCAACAAGTCTACACGATGCCAAGAAGGTATTGGCTGTGCTTGCATGTTCTCTGTTGCATACTTGATGGACACCCAAAGTCACCAGGTGGATATCTTGTTTGATGGACACCCGAAGTCACCAGGTGGGTATCTTGTTGTTTAGACTGTAATATTTAGGGTCAAGTGAGATAGTCTCACCACAAGAAGGTCTCTTCACGGGTATTCACTAGGATATCCCAAGTGTCCATGGGCACCAGTGCCTCTGGGTCAGAGATGACAGAGACGGCCCTTGACTAGAAGATACTTGCATGGAAAGGCTGCTTTCTTCATTGCTATAGCCTTGTCGCCACCACTCTAAAGGGGTATGTCTGTCTGTGGAACACTCATATCATGCACAGATGCTCACACCCAATACGACATCTCCAGCACCGCAATAAGGAGGCCTGAGCTCGCTGTGGACTCCTTCATGCAATCCTTAGTCCAACAGGATCATGATAAATTGTATTTCGCAGCCATGACCTCATCCTGGAGGCACTGGACCCTGACCAAGGTCCTGCACACCATCCTTGGCTTCATGTTCATCACCCGGAAGAGCCACTTCTGTCCTGTTTATATAAGGCATTTATCCCATCTCAACAGTGTGATTCTAACAGGATTTTTATCCCCAGAAAGTGCAGGAGGAAGTTTTGTCTCAGACTGGGTCCTGGAGTTTACCCTCCCAGCCACTTCCACACCCTTCTCTGTAGTGGAGTGCCTTGTTAGAATTCTCTGAATCTTGAATTTTGTTTCTTTCTTTTCTTTGCCTCTGAGTCTTTACCCCTTTCATTCCTTGTACTATCCATGAAAAATGAAAGCTTCTCTCAGCTATATGATGAATATGAAATATGAATTCATGTAGCAGCTTGAGAAAAAATGAAATAGATCAAAACTTCTGCTTAATGACATGGCAATCAATTAGGTACATACAAAAAATAATTCTGAAAGGAAGCTGCCTTATAACCTTTCAGACATAATGGAAAGTCATGTTCTGATTGCTCAGCCCTCCTTCTTGCTCCTGCGTTGTCATTCTCTGTTCTCATCCTTTTTATTTTCCTAGGTCCTTTCAGCAATGACAGTCATACTGAAGGAAAATTCTAGAGAAAAGGAATGCTGAAAAAGGAGACTACCTGTCTGAATGTCAGTGACCGTTTCCAACCACCGGAGACAGAGACACTCCAACTGCATGTGAAATTCCAGACTCAGTGTGGCCTCTGGGGATGGAGCTGGGATTGCCAGTCTTTCTGTACGGTAGAGGGTAAACTTTGGAACGAAGACTGCTTTTTCCAGCATCCAATTATCTTCCACGTCCTAGAGCTTTGGAAACCCAGTAAATGCCATGATATACTTCACATAATCATGTGGAGGTAAGGATTCCTATGATTTCAGGCCAATAATAAATATTTTAGTATCGAGTACATGTGATGGCAGATACAAACTTGATGGCAAAACATTCCATATTTTATGTATGTGCTGCTGCTGCTGCTGCGTCGCTTCAGCCATGTCAGGCTCTGTGCGACCCCATAGACGGCAGCCCACCAGGCTCCCCCGTCCCTGGGATTCTCCAGGCAAGAACACTGGAGTGGGCTGCCATTTCCTTCTCCAATGCATGAAAGTGAAAAGTGAAGTCACTCAGTCATGTCCAACTCTTAGTGACCCCATAGACTACAGCCCAACAGGCTCCTCAGTCCATGGGACAATGTATGTGTTAACTTAGCACAAAGATTTATAAATTTAACCCAAAGCAAAAGTAGTATTTTTATAACTCTCAATTTGATATATTTAATCAGGAGTATTTTAATGGTAAAAGTCCTAGAAATTAGTTCTATCACAAGGAATAATGGAAATTGATGATGTTGGCTGAAAACCACCTTCTTTAGTAAAAGTGATCTTGAGTACATTCATTCATTAATTCACTTATTACCTTACTATCATTTGCTCGCAAAACCCCTAAAATCCAAGTCTTAAATGCTGGAGCCTAAAGTGATGAAACTTTGGAAATATAGGCATAGAAGAAAATATCTGCTTGAAAGTATCCATGCCAAATCTGGATCTTTGCTTCCTGGGTCAGGAAGATCCTCTAGAGAAGGGAATGGCAATCCACTCCAGTATTCTTGCCTGAAGAATCCCACGGACAGAGGAGCCTGGCGGGCTACAGTTCATGGGGTCGCAGAGTCAGACATGACTGAGTGACTAACACTGCTACTGCTATCCATGCTAAAAAATGTATTGAAGAAAAACAGAAAATTAATATCTGTGAAGGCTTCCTGTATTACTACCTTTAATTGGAATGAAGGCTATGGCTGAATACAGAGTTCTTGCACTAAATTTGGGTTGGCTATAACCAACTGAACAAGTGTGTGTGTGTGTGTGTGTGTGTGTGTGGGGGGGGGGGGTGTGTGTGAATGAATGAATGCCCAGCATAATAAAATGTTGGATGAGTCATTGAAAATCATTATAAAATCACCATTGATGTTGTTTTAAGCATTTCTAATGGATACTGGAAAGTGGAGATTATACCACGTGTTTGCTATTTTAATTTGATTGAGATTGACAGAGAAACATTCTTCCTGACCATAATCTCCAATTGATAATGTCTAGGAAGATGGCTGAGTTCTGGAAAACACCAATAGGCTGCCTCTTCTAATTTCTCAAAAAAGCATAGGAGATCATTTAATCTGGAAGGAAAATGTTTTCACTAGCCTAAACAAAAATATTGCAAGTGAACATGTTAGTCACTCAGTCATGTCCAACTCTTTGGGACCCCATGGACTGTAGCCTGCCAGGCTCCTCTGTCCATCTAATTCTCCAGGCAAGAGTTGTGGAGTGGGTAGCTATTCCCTTCTACAAGGGATCTTCCTAACCCAGGGATTGAACTTGGGTTTCCCACATTGCAGGCATATTCTCTGCTGTCTGAACCACTGGGGAAACCCCAAAATATTGAAGAATATTTAAAATCACCAGAAGCACTGTTTATAATAGCCAGGACATGGAAACAACCTAGATGTCCATCAGCAGATGAATGGATAAGAAAGCTGTGGTACATATACACAATGGAGTATTACTCAGCCATTAAAAAGAATACATTTGAATCAGTTCTAATGAGGTGGATGAAACTGGAGCTGATTATACAGAGTGAAGTAAGCCAGAAAGAAAAACACCAATACAGTATACTAACACATATATATGGAATTTAGAAAGATGGTAACGATAACCTTGTATGCGAGACAGCAAAAGAGACACAGATGTGTATAGCGGACTTTTGGACTCTGAGGGAGAGGGAGAGGGTGGGATGATTTGGGATAATGGCACTGAAACATGTATACTATCATGCAAGAAACGAATCGCCAGTCTATGTTCAATACAGGATACAGGAGGCTTGGGGCTGGTGCACAGGGATGATCCAGAGAGATGATATGGGGTGGGAGGTGGGAGGGGGGTTCAGGATTGGGAACTCATGTACACCCGTGGCTGATTCATGTCAATGTATGGCAAAACCAATACAGTATTGTAAAGCAAAATAAAGTAAAAATAAAAAATCACCAGAAGAGATTTTTATATATTTTATCATGAAGAAGCAGGATTGAAAACATCTGCAATAGGTAATTTGATCTAGTCCCTAACTTGATGTCATCTGAGTAAAACACAAGTATAGAAAGGCTGCTACTGATCAAAGCTGAAACCCTTACTTAACTTTGCTAGCCTGATGTCATCATCTGTTGTGGGTTGAATTATATCCTACAAAAGGATGTTGAAGGCTTCCCTTGAGGCTCAGCTGGTAAAGAATCGCCTGTGATACGGGAGACCTGGGTTCGGTCCCTGGGTTGGGAAGATCCCCTGAAGAAGGGAAAGGCTACCCACTCCAGTATTCTGGCCTGGAGAATTCCATGGACTGTATAGCCCATGGGGTCGCAAAGAGTCGGACACGACTGAGCGACTTTCACTCACTCACTCACTCAAGGGTGTTGGAATCTCAGCCCCCAGTGCTTGCGAGCTTATTTGGAAACAGGCTCTTTGCAGATGATCAAGTCAGGCTGAGATGAGTAGGGTGGACCGCAATCCAGTATGACTGGTGTCCTCACAAAAAGGAGAAATTTGGACACAGAGATGGACACACACAGGGAGTACATGAAGGGAACATGAAGACAGAGATGAGGGAATGCCAAAGGCTTCTAGCAACCACAAGAAGGTTGGGGAGAGGCATGGAACAAATTCCCCCTCACAGCTCCAGAAGGAACCAACCCTGCCATCGCCGTAATCCTGGATTTCTAGCCTTCAGATGGGAAAAGAATGTTTCTGCTGAGTAGGCCACCTAGTGGGCAGCACTTTGTCGTGGGAGCGCTAGCATACAGACACAGCCCGAACCCAGGAGTGCCAGCTTCGCGCTGGTAGCTAGGGCTTGCCTAATGGCCCAGATGGCAAAGAATTTGCCTGCAATGCGGGTGGCTCAGGTTCAATCCCCGTGTCAGTCCCTGGGTTGGGAAGACCCCCTGGAGAAGGAAATGGCCACTCACTCTCGTATTCTTGCCTGGAAAATTCCATGGAGAGAGGAGCCCGACAGGCTACAGTCCATGGGGTCGCAAGAGTCAGACACGACTTAGCGACTGAACCACCATCACTACCACCGTGGTGAAACATAAGAAATTAACTAAAAGATGAATTTGAGAGAAAATAGGAGTTACTTAATAAAAAGTCAGAATAAAAGAACACATTGATAATCAATAGTATACATGAGAAACACAGATGTTAAAAAAAAACGAGACACGAATCACCGAATCACCAGTCTATGTCCGATGCAGGATACAGCATGCTTGGGGCTGGTGCACGGGGATGACCCGGAGGGATGTTGTGGGGAAGGAGGTGGGAGGGGGGTTCACGTTTGGGATCGCATGTACACCCGTGGTGGATTCATGTCAATGTATGGCAAAACCAATACAGTATTATAAAGTAAAATAAAGTAAAAATTAAAAGTTAAAAAACAAAAAAGAGCAGACAGCTAGTGGGAACCTGCTGGTTAGCATATGGAGCTCAGTCTGGTGCTCTGTGATGACCTAGAGGGTGGGGTGGGGGAGCTGGGAGGGAGGCTCGGTGGGGGGGGATATATATATGTGTGACTGATTCACTTCAGGTACAGCAGAAACTAACACAATATTGTAAAGCAATTATACTTTAATAAAAAATAAATTTAAAAAATGAATTGAAAAAAAAATGAGACAATAATGTCTTACTCTCCTGGAGAAGTATTAGTTGCTCAGTCTTGTCCAACTCTTTGCAACCCCATGAACTGCAACACGCCAGGCTCCTCTGTCCACGGGATTTTCCAGGCGAGAATACTGGAGTCGATTGCCATTTCCTTCTCCATGGCTGTTCCCAACCCAGAGATCTAACTCAGGTCTCCTGCATTGCGGTCAGATTCTTTCCCATCTGAGGCACCAGGGAAGTCCTTACTCTCTCAGATGAGTAAAAAAGAAAAATATAAGACATACGCTGGCTATTTCATATGTTTCTTTCAGAGTAGAAAATTTTTTTATTCCCTTCCCATCTTAAAATTAAAGACCAAAGGAATTAAAATTTGTCTAGCTTTTACTTCTGTATCATACTATCAAAATCAAAAGATAACACAACAATATTTAAATATTGTGAGGGAAAAGAATGAAATGCAGGAATGTCATGCCCAGTGAAGATGTGACTACTGTGTCAAATGTCCCAGGGATTTGTTGCTCTTAGGTCTGTGTTGAAACAAACGGACCAAATGTATAAAGGGGTATCAAAAATGACAGAGTCAAGGGAAAAGCTATCATAAGTGAAATACAATCATTGCAATGTATGGTATTAATTATAGTGAGTTTATGTCACTAATGCACTAACACACGCACAAGTGAAACATTCACGCATGCACAAAATAACGGCAGAAAATTGTGTAAAATAAAAGGAGAAGGAGAGGATTGTAATTCATTGTATTTAATCTGCTACAGATCTAATGAGAAAAAGTCAGATCATGGTAAAACAAAGCACTTGTGGCAGAGTGAAAGGCATGTTGCAGAGCTTCTTTTGGAAGCTAGAAGTTTCCACAAGTATTTTCTACAGAACAAATGTGATCTTAGATGTGTGACCTCACAAAACATCACAGTGAAGGAATAAAAAGAAGAAACCCTGGAATGATGGAAATCCTTGGAAAAGTGACTAGAAAAATCTTGTATGAATATATGTATGAATGTCCACATATAGGTAGATGTCCATATAGATGTAATATAGACATATACAAAACGAATTTTACAACTACACTCATCTTGCATGCTAGCAAAGTGATGCTCAAAGTTCTCCAAGCCAGGCTTCAACAGTACATGAATCGTGAACTTCCAGATGTTCAATCTGGATTTGGAAAAGGCAGAGGAACCAGAGATCAAATTGCCAACATCTGTTGGATCATCGAAAAAGCAAGAGAGTTCCAGAAAAACATCTATTTCTGCTTTATTGACTATGCCAAAGCCTTTGACTGTGTGGATCACAATAAACTGTGGAAAATTCTGAAAGAGATGGGCATACCAGACCACCTGACCTGCCTCCTGAGAAATCTGTATGCAGGTCAGGAAGCAACAGTTAGAACTGGACATGGAACAACAGAATGGTTCCAAATCAGGAAAGGCTGTACATTGTCACCCTGCTTATTTAACCTGTATGCAGAGTACATCATGAGAAATGCTGGACTGGATGAAGCACAAGCTGGAATCAAGATTGCAGGGAGAAATATCAATAACCTCAGATATGCAGATGACACCACCCTTATGGCAGAAAGTGAAGAAGAACTAAAGAACCTCTTGACGAAAGTGAAAGAGGAGAATGAAAAAGTTGGCTTAAAGCTCAGCATTCAGAAAACTAAGATCATGGCATCTGGTCCCATCACTTCATGGCAAATAGATGGGGAAACAGTGTCAGACTTTATTTTCTTAGGCTCCAAAATCACTGCAGATGGTGATTGCAGCCATGAAATTAAAATACGCTTGCTCCTTGGAAGGAAAGTTATGACCAACCTAGACAGCATATTAAAAAGCAGAGACATTACTTTGTCAACAAAGGTCTGTCTAGTCTAAGCTATGGTTTTTCCTGTGGTCAGGTATGGATGTGAGAGTTGGACTGTGAAGAAAGCTGAGTGCCAAAGAATTGATGCTTTTGAACTGTGGTGTTGGAGAAGACTGAGAGTCCCTTGGACTGCAAGGAGATCCAACCAGTCAATTCTAAAGGAAATGAATCCTGAATATTCATTGGAAGGAGTGATGCTGAAGCTGAAACTCCAATACTTTGGCTACCTGATGCGAAGACTTGACACATTTGAAAAGACCGTGATGCTGGGAAAGATTGAAGGTGGGAGGAGAAGGTGAGATGGTTGGATGGCATCACTGACTTAATGGACATGAATTTGAACAAGCTTCGGGAGTTGGTGATGGACAGGGAGGCCTGGCATGCTGCAGTCCATGGGGTCACAAAGAGTTGGACACGACAGATTGACTGAACTGAACTGAACAGATTGAATATTACTGATGATTAAAAGGGGCTTCCCTGATGATTTAAGGGCTTTCCTGGTGGTGCAGAGGTTAAAGCGTCTGCCTGCAATGTGGGAGACCTGGGTTTGATCTCTGGGTCGGGAAGATCCCTTGGAGAAGGAAATGGCAACCCACTCCAGTATTCTTGCCTGGAGAATCCCATGGACGGAGGAGCTTGGTGGGCTATAGTCCACGGGTCACAAAGAGTTGGACACGACTGAACGACTTCACTTACACTTTCTGATGGCTTAGCTGGTAAAGAATCCACCTGCAATGCAGAAGACCCGGGTTTGATTCCTGGGTTTGGAAGATCCCCTGGAGAAGGGATAGGCTACCCACTCCAGTATTCTTGGACTTCCCTGGTGGCTCAGAAGGTAAAGAATCTGCCTGCAATATGGGAGACCTGGGTTCAATCCCTGGGTTTGGAAGATCCCCTGGAGAAGGGAAAGGCTGCCCACTCCAGTATTCTGGCCTGGAGAATTCCATGGACTGTATAATCCATGGGGTCACAACGAATCGGACATGACTGAGTGATTTTCACTTTCACTTCACTTTCAGTGATTAAAAGCTCGAAAACTTTCCAAGTCATGGTGGAAAAAATGAATTACCACGTTGCTCTGAGAAGTATTTAAAGTTTTTTTTTTTTTTTAATTCTGTTGAAGTATAGTTGATTTAAAATCTTGTGTTTAACCTCTATTGTACAGTGAAGTGACTCATTTACTGAATATTGCTTTTCATATTCTTTTCCGTTATGGCTATCAAAGCATGTTGACTACAGTAGAACCGTGTTTACTCATCCTGTGTGAAATAGTCTGAATGTGCTAATCTCAGACTCGCAGTCCTCCCCCCTTCCGCCACCCCGCCCCCCTTCCGCCACCCCGCCCCCCTTCTTCAGCCACCTCTCCCCCCTTCCGCCACCCCTCCCCCCTTCCGCCACCCCTCCCCCCTTCCGCCACCCCTCCCCCCTTCTTCAGCCACCTCTCCCCCCTTCCGCCACCCCTCCCCCCTTCCGCCACCCCTCCCCCCTTCCGCCACCCCTCCCCCCTTCTTCAGCCACCTCTCCCCCCCTTCCGCCACCCCTCCCCCTTCTTCCGCCACCCCTCCCCCCTGGCAACCACAAGTTGGTCTCCCTTTCTGTGAGTCTGGTTTCGTTCGTTTGCGTCGTATTTTAGATGCCACCTGTAAGTGATGTCACATGTATCTGTCTTTCTCTGTCTGACTTGCATCCCTCAGGGTGGTAATCTCTAGGTCCATCTGTGTTGCTGTGCATATGGCACTGGTTCTTTCTTCCTTCTGGCTGTGAAGTGAAAGGTACTCAGTCATGTCCACCTCTTTGCAACCGCGTGGCCTATACAGTCCGTGGAGTTCTCCAGGCCAGAAAACTGCAGTAGGTAGCCTTTCCCTTCTCCAGGGGACCTTCTCAGCCCAGGGTTCAAGCCCAGGTCTCCCACATCGCAGGAGGCTTCTTTACCAGCTGAGCCACAACGGAGGCCCTTTTTATGACTGAGTAGTGTTCAGTTCTTCTTTATCCATTCATCTGTCAATAGACATTTAGGTTGTCTCCATGTCTTGGCTATGGTAAATTGTGCTGTTATGAACATAGGGGTGCTTATATCTTTTTGAATTATAGTTTTTACTGGGTATATGCCCAGCAGTGAGATTGCTGTATCATCTGGCAACTCTATTTTTAGATTTTTGAGGAACCTCCGTACTGTTTTCCATAGTGACTGTACCGATTTACATTTTTTCCATCCTGTAATGTGGTTTCCTTTCCTCTACACCCTCCCTAACATTTACTGTTTGTAGACATTTTAATGATGGGCATTCTGACTGGTGTTAGCACCTTATTGTTATTTTGATTTTCATTTATCTAACAATTAACAATAATGGGCATCTTTCCATGTGCCTGCTGGTCATTTGTATCCCTTCTTTGGATGAATGTCTTTTGAGGTCTTCTGCCCATTTTTTTTTTTTTTTTAATTGGATTGTTTGGTTTTTTGTTCTGGAATTGTAGGAATTATATATTTTGGAAATTAAGCCCCTGTCAGTCACATCATTTGCAACCCAGTCCATAGGTTGTCTATTTGTTTTGTTTATGGTTTCCTTTGCTATGAAAAAGTTTATAAGTTTGAATAGTTCCCATTCGTTTATTCTTGTTTTTATTTCTATTGCCTTGGGAGGCTAACCCAAGAAAATACTGGTAGCGTTTATGTCAGAGAATGCTTTGCCTATGTTCTCCTCTATGAGTTTTATGGTGTCTTATCTTATATTTAAATCTTTCAGCCATTTCAAGATTACTTTTTGTGCATTGTGTGAGGGTGTGTTCTAGTTTCATGGATTTACATGCAGCTGTTCAGCTTTCCCAAAACACTCGATGAAGAGACTGTCTTTTCCTCATAGCATATTCTTGCCTCCTTTGTTGAAGATTAATTGTCCATAGGGATGTGGGTTTATTTCTGGGCTGTCTATTTGGTTCCATTGATCCATATGTCTGCTTTTGTGCTGGTGCCATGCTGGAGAATCCCAGGGACAGAGGAGCCTGGTGGGCTGCCATCTATGGGGTCACACAGAGTCGGACACGACTGAGGCGACTTAGCAGCAGCAGCAGCAGCAGCAGCAGCCGTGTTGATTACTGTATCCCAGTAGTATTGTCTGAAGTCAGAGCAGATAATACCTCCTGCTTTGTTCTTTATCCTCAGGATTATTTTGGCAATTCTGGGTCTTTTATGTTTCCATGAAGATTTTAGAATTGTTCGTCATAGTTCTGTGAAAAATATCATGGATATTTTGAGAGGTATTGCATTAAATCTGTAGATTGCTTTAGGTATTATGACCATTATAAGAATATCAATTCTTCAAAACATTTAAAGTGTTTTAAAACAAATATGTAAAATGATGCAAGAAAACATAAATATCAAATCATTAAAAATATATATTGTTCAAAAAAGTTAACTATGTAGAATTTATAAAGTGTAAATCTTTATTGACATATTTAAAATAAGACTTGAATAAAGATATCACTGATTCTTAGAAGAATCTCCCTTCCTTGGCCTTTTGTATATTTAAAAAATTATATTCAGTTTTAAGAATCTTTGTACTTAACTTGTAAGCACAAAGCCACCATTGTATTTGAGTGAAGTATAGACATTCCTTTAAACTCAAGGACAATATAATAATGATGCCCAATTTTATCTTTCCTATTTCCTAATGCGCTGCACATTGAAAGATGGAGAAAAGGAATGAGAAGTCTTCCACATATTGGAAGCAATTAACTAATTGTCTTTAATAGGTAAATGGATAAACACTATGGCATATCTGTACAGTGAAATATTATTTAGCAATAAACAGAAATGAGCTCTCAAGCCATTGAAAGGCATCTTAAAAGCATAAAGCAAATTAAAAGAAATTGATATGAACTACATAAAATGTATAATTCCAACTATATCACATTCTGGAAAAGACAAAAGAAGTAGAGATAACAAAATAGTCAATGGTTGTTAGGGGTTCTGGGAGAGGGGATGAGGGTTGTATGAACAGAAACATAGGGGATTTTTAGGGTAGTGAAATTATTTGTTTGGTTTTAAATATTTGAAACCAAAGGTGCATGCACAGTGTTTCTCTAAACCTATGGAACTGAATAACACAAAGAGTAAGCCATACAATAAATGATGGACTTTGGTTAATAATACTGTATCATTATTGGTTTATTAATCATACCAGGTGTGCCACATTAATTCAAGATGTTAATAGTGGGGAAGGGGGAGCAGGGGAGTATAAGAAAACTCCCTGTACTTTTTGCTCAACTTTCCTGTGAACTTAAAACTGCTCTAAAATAAAATCTATGAATTATAACAAAACACAAGTGAAATAATAAATATAGAAGAGAATAATTAAAAAGTAATTATTTGCAAAGAAGCATTTCTCAATTTATTTTTATATTTCTCTATATGGTGCTATAATTTTCCCAACTGTTAAGCTTTTCATTGACGTGCAACTGAAATGTAACATTGGGTTAGTCTCAGGTACATAGCACAGTGATTCGATATTCATACATATTGCAAAATGTAACCCTATCTTTTTATTATTTTACGTATTTTACTATTTTAAGGGAAACAATATTTAAATTTTGACTTTACAAGAAACAAGAATATCTACTTTAGTGTTCGCTTACCATGAATGAATGGACAGAACGGCTTCACGGCATTTGCTGTTGTTGTTCAGCCACTCAGTCATGTCTGACTCTGTGGCCCCAGGGACTGCAGCATGCCAGACTCCTCTGTTATTCACTGTCTCCTGGAGTTTGCTCAAATTCATGTGCATTGAGTCAGGGATGCTGTCTAAGCAACTCACCCTCTGCTGCCTCTTCCTCCTTTTGCCTTCAATCTCTCCTAGCATCAGAGTCTTTTTCCAATGAGTAGGCTTTTTGCATCAGGTGGCCAAAGTATGGAGCTTCAGCTTCAGCAACTGTACTTCCAATGAATATTCAAGGTTGATTTCCTTTAGGATTGATTGGTTTGATCTCCTTGCAGTCCAGGAACTCTCAGTCTTTTCCAGGACCAGACTTTGAAAGCATCAATTATTTGGTGCTCAGCCTTCTTTATGGCCCAACTCTCACATTCAAACATGACTACTGGAAAATCATAGCTTTGACTACACACACCTTTGTTGGCAAAGTGCACCCAATATAGGAGTGTCTAAATACACAAATATTAACAGATATTAATATAAAAGGAGAAACTGACAGTAAGTAGTAGAGAACTATAAACACCCCACTTACATCAATGGACAGATCATTCAGATAGAAAAATCAATAAGAAAATACTGGCTTTGAATGACACATTATACCAGGTGGACTTAATAGTTATGTATGGAACATTCCACCCCAAAGGAGCAGATAACATATTCTTTTCAAGTGCACTTCAAACATTCTTCAGGATAGATCACAGGCTAGGCCACAAAACAAGTCTCAATAAACTTAAGAAAATCGAAACCATATCAATCATCTTTTTGACCACAATGAAGAGAGAATAGAAATCAGCTATAAAAAACTTGCAAAACCCACAAACATGGAGGCTAAGCAATATGCTACTAAAAAGCCAGTGGGTCACTGAAGAAATCGAATAGGAAATAAAAAATATCTAGAGACAAATGAAAATGGAAATATAATGATCCAAAATCTATGCTGCACAACCAAAGCAGTTTTAAGACGGAAGTTCTTGCTTCAGGAGACAAAAAAACCTCAAATAAGCCACCTAACTCTATACCAAAAGGAACCAGAAAAACAAGAATAAGCAAAATCCAAAGTCATCAGAAAGAAAGAACAGTAAATACCTGAGTGGGAATGTAAGAAATAGATTCTTACAGAAACAGAAAAGAGCAGTGCAACTAACTCCTGGTTCTTCGAAAAGGTAAAGAAAAGTGATAAACATTTAGCCAGACTAATCAAGAAAAAAGAGAGAAAGCCTAAATAAATTTTAAAAATTAAAGAGGAGAAGTTGCAACCAACACCACAAAAATACAGACAATGATAAGAGATTATTGTAGATAATTATATGCCAATAAGGTAGAAAACCTAGAAGAAAAGGACATTCCTAGAAATGTACTAGCTCTCAAGGCTGAATCAGAAAGAAATAGAAAATACGAACAGACCAATTACAGCTAATGAAATTACAGCTAATGAAATTGAATCAGTAATTACAAAACTCCTAGTGAAAAGAAGCCCAGGATCAGACATGACAGCTTTACAGTTGTACTCTACCAAACATTTAGGGAAGTTAACACCTATACTTCTCAAACTCTTCTGAAAAGTTACACAGGAGAAAACACTTTCAAAATCATTCTATTTGCCACAATTACCCTAATACCAAAATCAGAGAATACCACCACCACCACCACCACCACACATACACACACACACACACACACACACACACACACACAAGAAAGTTACAGGCAAACATCACTGGGGAACAAGATGCAAAAATGCTCAACAAACTATTACTAAACCAAATTCAGCTATATGTTAGAAGAGTTGTACACTCTGATCAAGTTGGATTTAGCGTAAGGATGCAAGGTGGTTTGATATTCACAAATTAACCAACATCACATTGCCACATTAGCAAATCGAAGAATAATAATCATATAATCATCTCAGTGAGGGGCTTCCCTGGTGGCTCAATGATAAACAACCTCCTTGAAATGCAGGAGATGCAGGTTTGATGCCTGGGTCAGGATGATCTCCTGGAGAAGGAAATAGTAGCCCTCTCCAGTAATCTTGCCTGCAAAATCCTGCAGACAGAGCAGCCTGCTGGCTTAGAGTCCGTAGGGTCACATAAGATTTGGATGCAACTTGGTGATAAACAACAGCAACAACCATCACAATAGAGCCAGAAAAAGCTTTTGACAGACATCAATATCAATTTATGATTAAAAAAACCTCTCTCAATAAACTGGGTATAGAAAGCACACACTTGAATATTAAAAAGACCATCTATGCAAGCTCACAGCTAACACACTCAGTGGTGAAAAGCTGAAACCTTTTCTCTAAGGTCAGGAACAAGGCAACTATGCCTACTCTCATCACTTTTAGTATTGGAAACCCTAGCCACAGAAATCAAATAAAAAGAAATAAAAAGCATCTCAGTTGAAAAGGAAGAAGTAAAGCTGCCGCTGTTTGCAGATGACATGATATTATTTGTAGAAACTTCTAAAGTTGCCAACCCAAAACTATCAGAATAAGTGAATTCAATAAATTTGAAGGATACAAAATTAATATGTATAAATTTGCTTCATTTTATATGTTAACAATGAAATATCAGAAAGGGGAATTAAGGAAACAATCCCATTTATAATTTCATCAAAGAATAAAATACCTAGGAATAAACTTATGTAAGGATGCAATCTCAAAAATGGCAGAATGATCTCTGTTCATTTCCAAGGCAAACCATTCAATATCACGGTAATCCAAGTCTATGCCCCAACCAGTAACACTGAAGAAGCTGAAGTCAAATGGTTCTCTGAAGACCTACAAGACCTTCTAGAACTAACACCCAAAAGAGATGTCCTTTTCATTATAGGAGACTGGAATGCAAAAGTAGGAAGTCAAGAAACACGTGGAGTAACAGGCAAATTTGACCTTGGAATGCAGAATGAAGCAGGGCAAAGACTAATAGAGTTTTGCAAAGAGAACGCACCTTCTTCCAACTATGCAAGAGAAGACTCTCCAAATGGACATCACCAGATGGTCAATATTGGAATCAGATTGATTATATTCTTTGCAGCCAAAGATGGAGAAGCTCTGCATCAGTAAAAACAAGACTGGGAGCTGACTGTGGCTCAGATCATGAACTCCTCATTGCCAAATGCAGACTTAAATTGAAGAAAGTAGGGAAAACCACTAGACCATTCAGGTATGACCTAAATCAAATCCCTAACGATTATACAGTGGAAGTGACAAATAGATTTAAGGGCCTAGATCTGATAGACAGAGTGCCTGATGAACTATGGAATGAGGTTCATGACATTGTACAGGAGACAGGGATCCACACCATTCTCAAGGAAAAGAAATGCAAAAAAGCAAAATGGCTGCCTGAGGAGGTCTTACAAATAGGTATGGAAAGAAGAATAGCAAAGGAGGAAAAGAAAGATGTGCCCATCTGAATGCAGAGTTCCAAAGAATAGCAAGAAGAGATAAGAAAGCTTTCTCAGTGATCAGTGCAAGGAAATAGAGGAAAACAATAGAATGGGAACGACTAGAGATTACTTGAAGAAAATTAGAGATACCAAGGGAAAATTTCATGCAAAGATGGGCTCGATAAAGGACAGAAATGGTATGGACCTAACAGAAGCAGAAGTTATTAAGAAGAGGTGGCAAGAATACACAGAAGAACTGTACAAAAAAGATCTTCATGACCCAGATAATCATCATGGTGTGATCACTCAGCTAGAGCCAGACATCCTAGAATGTGAAGTCAAGTGGGCCTTAGAAAGCATCACTACGAACAAAGCTAGTGGAGGTGATGGAATTCCAATTAAGCTATTTCAAATCCTGAAAGATGATGCTGTGAAAGTGCTGCACACAATATGCCAGCAAATTTGGAAAACTCAGCAGTGGCCACAGGACTGGAAAAGATCAGTTTTCATTCCAATCCCAAAGAAAGGCAGTGCCAAAGAATGCTCAAACTACTGCACAATTGCACTCATCTCACATGCTAGTAAAGTAATGCTCAAAATTCTCCAAGCCAGGCTTCAGCAATGCGTGAACCGTGAACTTCCAGATGTTCAAGCTGGTTTTAGAAAAGGCAGAGGAAGCAGAGATCAAATTGCCAATATCCGCTGGATCATGGAAAAAGCAAGAGAGTTCCAGAAAAACATCTATTTCTGCTTTATTGACTATGCCAAAGCCTTTGACTGTGTGGATCACAAAAAGAAACTGTGGAAAATTCTGAAAGAGATGGGAATACCAGACCACCTGACCTGCTTCTTGAGAAGTCTGTATGCAGGTCAGAAAGCAACAGTTAGAACTGGACATGGAACAACAGGTTGGTTCCAAATAGGGAAAGCAGTATGTCAAGGCTGTATATTGTCACCCTGCTGATTTAACCTATATGCAGAGTACATCATGAGAAATGCTGGGCTGGATGAAGCACAAGCTGGAATCAAGGTTGCTGGGAGAAATATCAATAGCCTCAGATATCCAGATGAGATCATCCTTATGGCAGAAAGTGAAGAAGAACTAAAGAGCCTCTTGATGAAAGTGAAAGAGGAGAGTGAAAAAGTTGGCTTAAATCTCAACATTCAGAAAACTAAAATCATGGCATCCAGTCCCATCATTTCATGGCAAATGGATGGGAAAACAGTAGAAAGTGGCTGACTTTATTTTTTTGGGCTCCAAAATCACTGCAGATGGTGACTGCAGCCATGAAATTAAAAGACGCTTACTCCTTGGAAGAAAAGTTATCACCAACCTAGACAGCATGTTAAAAAGCAGAGACATTACTTTGTCAACAAAGGTCTGTCTAGTCTAAGCTATGGTTTTTCCAGTAGTCATGTACGGATGTGAGTTGGACTATAAAGAAAGCTGAGCACTAAAGAATTGATGTTTTTGAACTGTGGTGTTGGAGAAGACTCTTGAGGGTCCCTTGGACAGCAAGGAGATCCAACCAGTGCATCTTAAAGGAAATCAGTCCTGAATATTCATTGGAAGGACCGATGTTTTGGCTAAAACTCCAACAATTTGGCCACCTTATGCAAAGCACTGAATCGTTTGAAAAGACAGTGATGCTGGGAAAGGTTGAGGGCAGGAGGAGAAGGGGACAACAGAGGATGAGTTGGTTGGATGGCATCACCGACTCAATGGAAAAGAGTCTGAGTGAACTTGGGGGGCTGGTGATGGGCAGGGAGGCCTGGTGTGCTGCAGTCAGTGGGGTTGCAAAGAGTCAGACACGACTGCATGGCTGCACTGAAGGCGGGAAAACACCGTACTCTGAAAACTATATGAAGCTGATGAAAGAAATTGAAAATGACACAGATGGAAAGATATACCATTATCATTTATTGAATGATTTAAATACTGTCAATATAATTCTGCTCTTCATGGCAATCTATATATTTAGTGCAATTCTTATAAATACCCCAATATCATTTCTCACACTGCTAGAACAAATGATTCTAATATTTGCATGGAAACAGAAAAGACCCTAAAGACTGAAAATAATCTTGAGAAAGAGTAACAAAACTGGATTGGAGGTATCACACTCCCTGATTCAAACTATACCACAAAGCTACAGTAATCAAAATAGTGTGGTACTGGTTAAAAATAAAAAACTAGACACACCACGTATGTACTCAGTTAGTGTGACAAAGGAGGCAAGAGCATGCGGTGGGGAAATACTGTCTCTTTAATAAATAGTTTTAGAAAAATTGGAGAGCCACATGCAAAAGGATCAAACTGGACTGTCTTCATGTCATACACAAAAATTAGCTCAAAACGGATTAAACACTCACCTGTAAGGCCTGAAACCAAAAAGCTCCTGGAAGCAGCACAGGGTCTACAGTCTTCGACTTTGGTCTTGACAGTATTTGGAGGGAACGTCTCCCCAGGCAAGAGAAGCAGCGGCAAAAGCTGAGCCTGCGTCAAACCCTGTGAAGCTTTTATACGCGGAAGAAAACTATCACCAATGTGAAAAGGCAGCCCACTGGACAGGAAAAGATGTTTGCTAATGATATATTCAGCAAAGGGTTGATATGCAAAATAAACAAAGAACTAAAAGAAATCAACACAAAAAATGCAGACAGCCGCAGTTGAAAATGCACAGAGGACCTGAATAGACATTTTTCCAAAGAAGATTATGGTTAACAGAATGTGAAAAGATGACCTAAATCACTAAGCATCAGGGAAATGCAAATAAAACTGCAACGGGATCCCGCCTCACAGCTCAGAAAGGCTGTTATCAAAAAGACGCCAAATGGCAAGTGCTGCTGAGGACGTAGAGTAGGTGAGATGCTTGTGCAGGTGGTGAGAAGGTAAATTAGTGTAGCCTCTATGGAAAGCGATGCGGAGGTGCCTCAGAAAATAAAAAATAGAACTACCAGTGATCCAGCAATTTCACTTCTGGATATTTACTTGAAGGAAAAAAACCCCACTAGTTTGAAAGGCTATATGAACTCTTAATGTTCATAACAGCATTATTTAAAATAGCCAAGATATAGGAGCAACTGAAGTGTTGATCCATAGATGAATGGGTAAGGAAAACGTGGCGTATATATATACATATATATTCACTTCTATGCAGAATCTAAAACACAAAATAAAGCAAAATGAAAACAGGCATACAGATACAGAGAAGAAACGGATGGTTGCCAGAGGTTGGGGAGTGAGAGGAGGAAGTGAATAAGTATAGGAAATTAAAAGGTGTAAACTTCCAGTAATATCGTGTCATAGGATTTGTTATACAGCTTAAGGAATATGGTCAATAATATGTGATAACTGAATGGGGACAGTTGTTTACTAAACTTATCATGGTAAACATTTCATAATGTATGCAAATGCCAAATCTCTAAGTAGTACACCTGAAACAAACATTATAATATTTTATTTCAACTATAAATATCAACTATTAAATTAAACTATAAACTATAGAATTAAAACTTATATCAACTATAAAATTAAAACAGAAGTACAATTGGAAAACAAAATGAGAAATTATTAAAAATGTAGACTATAGCAACACTGAATATAAAATTTTTTAAAAGTTTGTAACGCTTTGTACTGACAAAGGTGGGGTAGAATATATGTATATTTAAGTTGCTACAGCTTGATTTAAAATAAAAATAATTGGGTTGACAGTAGGTATTTACTACATCTCAAAAATACAACTTCTCTGAGAGTCTATTAAAAATATATTTGTAAGTGGTCAATAAGTGTGTAAACTGTTTTGGTCCCATCGAGAGAGCAGGCTGCAGCTTCGTGTGAAAGCTAAACTGGCGCGTATAAAGCTGCCGCAGAGGAGAGAGCGTGACTAAGCGGAAGTGGCCGTAGCGGCACAGGAAATCGGTGGCTTACACGGAGCATTTTTGCATCTTTGAAACTGTATGTTTGGGCAAACTGACTTTTCTGAAAACTGGAAGGAGCACCGGCTCTGTTATCACAGGAGCCAGGGGCCTGGTGAGAGAGCCTGGGCTGCAGACCCAGAGCCTGGCACCTCTCGTTTAGGACTGGAGTCGTCCCCCGCGGTCACCTGGGATGCTTAGGTGTGCTCTCAGCGTAAGAGTACATGGTGATGTTGAAATAACCCTGTCTCGATTCTTCAATTGTCTAGATTAGAATTCCTAGGGTATAAATCTTTCCATTTACTGGCAAGGGGTTCATGTGCTTGCTGATAAATTTTAAAGTCGCTGGTGGTCATTTTAACAAAATTTCCAGCTAGAGAGTTGGTAGAACAAAAGCTTTCATCCCTGTTACTAAAGGTTTAGACCACAAGTGAAAGCTAACCAAAGATTTTTTTCTCAAGTAGCTTTCCAGAGGCAACTTTGTATACTTAGAGAAACTTCAGCCATCTACCCCAGGTCTTGTCTGGAGTGTATTCTATAGTTTTAACCCTGAAAATCTATAAAAGCTATTTTTTTTGACATTTGGGAGTGACATTTATTTTCGGCAAGTTATGAAATGTTCCCTGTATTATTTGCCTTCATTTCAAGTGAGACTGGTCTCGTGATCTCCTTGTCATTGATGAGTGTTCTGTTCAGCAGGCTAAAACATCATTTGAGAAGGAACCCACACCCAGAATTTCTGCTACATGACTTTTTCTGACTTATTTGGTGGTGGTAGAGATATTTTTTAAATGCTTAGCTGAAAACCTTAGGAAGTGAGGATGATCAATCTTAATGAGTTTCAGCATAGAAGATATCTATATTCCAAGTTTATTTTTCATACAGTTTTTGAAATTCTATTGCTCTTTGAAATAAAATAATACAAGATGAATCTATAAATATAGGTTGCTTCTCCCTCTCCATAACACACACCGTTGGTGACCTTTCTCCAATAAAAATCTTTTCAACATTTAATAATAATAGCAAAAACTTTTCATAAACTGATACCTCTTTCTATAGAGTACTGATGATACTCATCCATTATAAAACAACTGAGACTCTCTTCTTAATGGACAAATTTGATTAAACAATTTTATATGCCATGAGGATATCACAATGCTACTGCTACTGCCAAGTTGCTTCAGTCGTGTCCGACTCTGTGCGACCCCATAGATGGCAGCCCACCAGGCTCTGCCGTCCCTGGGATTCTCCAGGCAAGAACACTGGAGTGGGTTGCCATTTCCTTCTCCAATGCATGAAAGTGAAAAGGGAAAGTGAAGTCGCTCAGTCGTGTCCGACTCTTGGCGACCCCATGGACTGCAGCCCATCAGGCTTCTCTGTCTGTGGGATTTTCCAGGCAAGAGTACTGGAGTGGGGTGCCATTGCCTTCTCCTATATCACAATGCTGCCACGTATAAAATATATTTTTATACATAAATATTTGTGGACAGTTGGTTGAGTTTATTTGTAGAATAATTTTCTAGAACCTCCATCAAATTGTGTATGTACTTTAAAAACTAACAGTCGCTGCAATGAAGATGCACTGCAACTAAGCCCTGGCACAGCCAAACAAACAAATAAGCTAATTAGCTAAAAAGGTTGACAGATGGCGCTCAACGTGCCCATTAGATGACGGCACCAGTGTAACCTACCATCCATAGATGTTTTGTTAATAATGAAAACCATCAGTCTTTGCCCTTTATCAATCTTACCGTGGGATGACTAATCTTTTATATATTTTATTTCACATTTATAATTTTTCCATATACTAAGAAAATTATCTTGTCATTGGTTGCATATATTTTGTCCATAATGTTGACATTGTTCATACTATTTTCTTTGGTACAAAAGTTTTCATTTTTATGTAATCAGATTTATCAGTCTTTTTTACTTATATTTTCAGTATTTTTGCGTTTATGGCACTAGGTTTTATGTCCTGATTGGAAAGGAATTCTATACTCGGAGATTGCCACGTCTGTGTGTATTTGTGCATTTGTTTTTCTGGCACTTTTACTATTTCATTTTTTAAAAAACCTAAAGCGTTGATCTTCTGGAATTTATGTTTTGGTGCAAGAGGTGAATTTGGATCCAGCTAACTTTTTCATGCTAGTTTTTTCATATAATTTATGGCTCATGTCATATCGTATTATATCCATGTCAATATTAACTTTGTCATATACCAGGCTTCTGCCACATTTGTGTAATCCTGCTTTCTCCATTACTGAGTTCAATAATCTGTCTCCAGCAGTGAGCTCATTTCATCACATAATGTGCGTTCAGACCTGGCAGGGCTCATTCCTATCTATCAACAACACGCGTGTATATGGAGGGAGAATGTGGAGACTGGTAGAGGTGAGGAGGATTTTGCAGTTTCCTAAGCCATACATCCTGGAACCTGGTTTCTATCTTTGAAAAATGTGGCTGTTGGTCACCAGTCCCTAGATAGCTTTTTTAGAGCACACCTGGGCATTGTGCTCTTCATTTGTTCTTGGATTACACATTCTGGGCAAACGAGATGTTGGGACTGCTTTCAACCAAGGACAAAACCTGAAACTCCTGCCTCTAGACACAGATTTAAAAGGCTAGTGCCAAGAGAAGCTGTATTTTTAACATTCATCTGAGCTTAGAACGTTTCCTACAGAGGAGTCACACTGGTTACGGCTGGTGTCAGATGTAAGAATAACATCAATTTAACACACTTTCCGTTTCAGGTGAAAGTGGTGCCATGATTTCACAGGACATTACATGAACTACAAACTGGCTGACACCAAGAGTCTCAAGAAACCTTAGTTATGAATGAACTCACGTGAGTGGCCCTCAAATACATCCAGGTTTCCTGTTAACGTTTGCTGAAGTCTTACCAACTCTCAAGGCGAAATTTTAAGATGGCTTTTCCCCCCAAAGCATCCCTGGTCCTTGGGGCAGATGTCGTCTTTCCCACCTCCATTTCCCATGGCCCACGTAGCTTCTGTTACAGTTCTCTCATCTGCCCTGATTCTAGCCTCTGTTTCCTCCTTTTGATTATAACTGACTTGAGCTCGGTTCTCTCTGAGGTCTTATTTATAACATTCACTCATTAAATCCTTTTCTCATTGAATGGAGTTTTGTCTATCTTTATTATTCTATTGGAGTATAGTCGCTTTACGATGTTGTGTTGGTTTCTGCTGTACAATAAAGTGAACCAGCTGTGTGTTTACTTATATGCCCTCTTTCTTGAACCTTCCTCCCTGCCCACATCCCAGCCGCCTAGGTCATCCCAGAGCACCCAGCTGAATCCCTGTGCTACGCAGCAGTGTCCCGCTAGCTATCTGTTTCACACACGGGCTCCAAAATCACTGCAGACGGTGGCTGCAGCCATGAGCTTAAAAGACGCTTACTCCTTGGAAGAAGAGTTATGATCAACTTAGATAGCATATTCAAAAGCAGAGATGTTACTTTGCCGACTAAAGTCCATCTAGTCAAGGCTATGGCTTTTCCTGTGGTAATGTATGGATGTGAGAGTTGGACTGTGAAGCAGGCTGAGTGCTGAAGAATTGATGCTTTTGAACTGTGGTGTTGGAGAAGACTCCTGAGGGTCCCTTGGACTGCAAGGAGATCCAACCAGTCCATTCTGAAGGAGATCAACCCTGGGATTTCTTTGGAAGGAATGATGCTAAAGCTGAAACTCCAGTACTTTGGCCACCTCATGTGAAGAGCTGACTCATTGGAAAAGACTCTAATGCTGGGAGGGATTGGGGGCAGGAGGAGAAGGGGACGACCGAGGATGAGATGGCTGCATGGCATCACTGACTCGATGGACATGAGTCTGAGTGAACTCCGGGAGGTGGTGATGGACAGGGAGGCCTGGCGTGCTGCGATTCATGGGGTCACAAAGAGTCGGACACGACTGAGCAACTGAACTGAACTGAACTGAAAAATGCTACCATGTTAAGTTTTCTAATAAGTTTTGATAATTTATACACTCACATAAGCACGCCTACAATCAACATACATAACACTTTTATCACCCCACAAATGTTCCGTGTGTGTGTGTGTGTGTGTGTGTGTGTGTGTTTAATTGGGGTATGCTTTTTGTCATTTTAAGTTCACTTACTCAGTTTGCCTCTTCCATTCAGCATAATGCTTTTAAGATATATCTATGTTGTGTATAGTAGTAGGTCATTCCTTTCTTAAAATTTATTTTTTATTGAAGCGTAGTTGAATTACAATGTGTTAGTTTCTGGTACACAGCAAAGTGATTCAGTCATACACAAACATATATATTCTTTTTCATTATAGATTATTACAAGATATTAGGTAGAGTTTTCTGTGATATACAGTAGGTGAAAGTGAAAGAGAGTGAAGTCGCTCAGTTGTGTCCAACTATTGGCAACCCCGTGGACTGTAGCCCACCAGGCTCCTCCATCCATGGGATTCTCCAGGCAAGAATACTGGAGTGGGGTGCCATTTCCTTCTCCAGGGGATCTTCCCAACCCAGGGATGGAACCCAGGTCTCCTGCACTGCAGGCAGACGTTTTAACCTCTGAGCCCCCAGGGAAGCCCATACAGTAGGTACTGATTGTTTATTTTATATACAAAAGGCAATGCCAAAGAATGCTCAAACTACCGCACAATTGCACTCATTTCATATGCTAGTAAAGTAATGCTCAAAATTCTCCAAGCCAGACTTCAGCAATACGTGAACCGTGAACTCCCTGATGTTCAAGCTGGTTTTAGAAAAGGCAGAGGAACCAGAGATCAAATTGCCAACATCCGCTGGATCATGGAAAAAGCAAGAGAGTTCCAGAAAAACATCTATTTCTGCTTTATTGACTATGCCAAAGCCTTTGACTGTGTGGATCCCAAGAACCTGTGGAAAATTCTGAAAGAGATGGGAATACCAGACCACCTGACCTGGCTCTTGAGAAATCTATATGCAGGTCAGGAAGCAACAGTTAGAACTGGACATGGAACAACAGACTGGTTCCAAATAGGAAAAGGAGTATGTCAAGGCTGTATACTGTCACCCTGCTTATTTAACTTCTATGCAGAGTACATCATGAGAAAAGCTGGGCTGGAAGAAACACAAGCTGGAATCAAGATTGCCGGGAGAAATATCAATAACCTCAGATATGCAGATGACACCACCCTTATGGCAGAAAGTGAAGAGGAGCTAAAAAGCCTCTTGATGAAAGTGAAAGAGGAGAGTGAAAAAGTTGGCTTAAATCTCAACATTCAGAAAACGAAGATCATGGCATCTGGTCCCATCACTTCATGGGAAATAGATGGGGAAACAATGGAAACAGTGTCAGACTTTATTTTTTGGGCTCCAAAATCACTGCAGATGGGGACTGCAGCCATGAAATTAAAAGACGCTTACTCCTTGGAAGAAAAGTTATGATCAACCTAGATAGCATATTCAAAAGCAGAGACATTACTTTGCCGACTAAAGTCTGTCTAGTCAAGGCTATGGTTTTTCCTGTGGTCGTGTATGGATGTAAGAGTTGGACTGTGAAGAAGGCTGAGTGCCGAAGAATTGATGCTTTTGAAGTGTGGTGTTGGAGAAGACTCTTGAGAGTCCTTTGGACTGCAAGGAGATCCAACCAGTCCATTCTAGAGGAGAGCAGCCCTGGGATTTCTTTGGAAGGAATGATGCTAAAGCTGAAACTCCAGTACTTTGGCCACCTCATGTGAAGCGCTGACTCATTGGAAAAGACTCTAATGCTGGGAGGGATTGGGGGCAGGAGGAGAGGGGACGACCGAGGATGAGATGGCTGGATGGCATCACGGACTCGATGGACGTGAGTCGGAGTGAACTCCGGGAGTTGTGATGGACAGGGAGGCCTGGCGTGCTGCGATTCATGAGGTCGGAAAGAGTCGGACACGACTGAGCGACTGGACTGAACCGAGCGTGTATACTGATCCCAAACCCTGCACTCATGCTGCTCCCCTTTCCCTTCTCGTATGTTTCTCTTTTGTAAGTTCGTTTGTATTGTGTTTATCGACTCCACATATACATGGTGTCATATTACATTTGTCATTCTCTGTCTGACTTACTTCACTTGATATGACAGTCTCTAGGTCCATTCATGTTGCCAAACGGCATTAGTATCTCGTTGTTTTTCATGGCCGAGTAATATTCCATTTATATAAAGCCCACATCTAGTGGGTCATTGCTTTTCATTGCTGAGTAGCAGTTTGTTCCTCCCCTGTCGGTGGACGTTTGTGTTGTTTTCCAGGTCAAAACTACTATGAATTAAGCTGCTATGGATTTTTGTGAATGTGTTTGTGTAGCCATGTGTTTTTCTGGTTTTGTTTTCCTTTTGTGTACTCGGTCTCCCTATTTGATTTGATTTTCTGCCGCTTCAGAGAGCCATGCCTTGAAATGGACAGACACGTATAAACATAGCAATAAATATGATAGTGTTTGTAAATTTTCCTGCCTTTCCTGTCTCTATGACGGAGACCCAGAGAGTAGTCGCTTCCAAAAAAGAATTTGACTTCATTTTCAGTTAGGGTTTAATCTTTCTAATTAACCAACAAGACAGTAGTTCCATTGAGGAAACGAAAGAAATTGGCATGAGTGTGAGAACTTGGAAGTATAAGCAAGTAATTATCTGACTCAGCCAGAGGAAGAACCAACCTTAATGGGGTGCTGCTTGCTAAAGTAAGCTGCAGGGAATCAAACATGTAAATCTAATTTGAGGTGTAACCAACTTTTTAAGCCACAGAAAGTTCAGGCTCAATTAGCCTTCTTTGTTCTCTCTCAGGAGAGCCCCTGACAGATGGTATTACTCCAGAACCATCAGTCAATCATTTGGTTGATTCTTTTTCATGCTGCAAGTGGCTTGAGGATGATTTGCAATATCAACAGCCAGTGAATCCTCACAGAAGCTTTCTCTCAGTTGTTAACAGAGTATCTACGGCTAATCCTAGCCTAGCTGCCGTGTTCTAACCAAGGCAGGCACTGAGTGCATTACGGTCTCTGAGGTGGGGAGAGAACAGCTGAACGCTTCAGCTGCTATGGCGACAGGAGCCGCCTACACCGCATGGCTTTGTTCTTGGAGGAAATCTACTCAGAAGCAGAATCAGGGATAGAATCGGAGGGGGCCATGGAACATGCGCTTCCAAGACCTTCCGGCCCAACCTCAGTGCATAAGACTTAATAGCAATAAAGCCAGAATCCCCAGAGTAGGGAATTTCTTCCCACCACTAATTATGCCTGCATGCCGAGCTACAACTGAGAAACTGAGGTATTCTAAACCACTGTATCCTTATTCAAATTTCCCCTGACAGACAAAAGGTAGAAACTTAAATTAAACATACACACACGTTATACTCTGCTCCCAATAGTAACATATTGAACCATAAGAAGAAATACCGCTGTCTCAGCAATCTATTTATCAGCTGTAAAAACATGCTGTTAAGTCGCTTCAGTCGTGTCCGACCCTGTGCGACCCCATAGACGGCAGCCCAACAGGCTCCCCCGTCCCTGGGATTGTCCAGGCAAGAACACTGGAATGGGTTGCCATTTCCTTCTCCGATGCATGAAAGTGAAAAGTGAAAGTGAAGTCAGTCAGTTGTGTCCGACTCTTAGCGACCCCATGGACTGCAGCCTACCAGGCTCCTCTGTCCATGGGATGTAAAAACATGAGCTTTGAGAAATGTGCTATAAGTTTTTGTTAATTGTGGAATGATATAGTTACATAAGAATTATAATTTTTGCTACTTCCAAAGGTTGTATTAAAAAAAAAAAGCTGTTTTCTGCTTTCTTTCTCTTTCCCTTTCTCTTTTCTCTTCCCACCTTCCCCCCCACCCCCCTTCACTGCTTTCCTCTGTATTCAAGTATGGCTGAGTGCTAGGTCCAAGATTTCTTTCAGGTTTTGGGGACAGTCTGACCCAACGCATATAACCTCATGGTCTTTAGATAAGAAGCCTAGAAGTTCTGGATGTTGATAGTGGTCTGTTAGCCAGTACCCGAAGAATCTGAGGAAGCTAGAGATTGGATGTGCTTGGACCTAGCAGAGTAGTCACACTGTTAGGGATTTCAAGGATGCTTAAAGAATTCAGGGTTCGTCTACAGGAAGATCCACCACCTTATGAAGCAATAAACACGCCACACGTGGGGGACGCAAGTTGGAGGCTGGCCGGGTGTCAGCTAGATTTCCTGCGGACACAGCTGATCACACAGAAATCTGACCCCAGCTCCTCCCCATGCATTCAGTCCTTCACTTGTTCACTCATTGAACAAACGTGCACTAATTTCTGTGTTCTTTGCAGATATACTGATGAGAAAAATAAAGTGCTTACTCTCAAAAAGTCTATAGTCTAAGTAGAAGACATTAATCAAATAAATAGCATACATTTTAACTTTAAAATCTGTAAAAGGAAATCTCATAGCAATTTAGAAGAGGGAAAAAAGCCTCAATTATCTTTAATTCTTTTTTTTTTCTTTCTTCACTACATCGAGCTAGTTTTTCACGCCTAAAACACCTTATGGTGGACTTAAAAATTAGAAAATGGTGTTGACTTTAAGTTTCTTACTATCTTTATTCATGGAAATAAGGCAGCCATGAGTATTAAGCACATTTTAAGAATGGTTTACAATCATTCATAGGTTAAGACTTTGGCATTAAGATATTAAACATTTTATGAATGTAATTATTAAAATAGAAAAACTTAAAAAAAAATAAAATCTCAAAGCACTCTCAGAGTATAAACCTAAAAAAAGTGGCATTTGAGCTAGGAACTGAAGGTTGAATTCCCGTATGAAGTACCAGTTTCATATTAAAATTGTGGAATCTAGTCCGGCTTCTGCTCGCAGGCTGTAAGAAATAACAACGATTTAAGTGGGAAGAGAATAAAGAAAGATGATGGTGGCTTCCTTTTCACACATAAATATTAAGAGGGAATTCCAGCAGCTCTTACATTCCTTAACTTAAAGCTTGAAACCTTGTCCTGAATATAAGAAATACACTTGTTTCATTTGGGTAATAAATCATTGAAGAGAGAGCAGGAGGTCTTGAAGATACAGAAGGAACGTTTGCCCTGGGTGGGGCTGCAACCTGGCTGTGGTCAGTCACCGCCAGGCTACCTGTCAACTCCTTTCTGATTCTCCTGTGAGCCCAGCACCTGTTATGCATCCGAGGCTAAAGGCATCAGTAAAATGGAAAGGCACCCATACTTTAAAGCTCAGAATACAGTTTCACGCAAGAACTGGAGGCTATGTTCCCCTAAGAGAAAAAGCAGAAACTAATCAGAAAAATCTGAAAATACAATCACGGATAAACTGCTTTTTGGAAACAAACATAGGCCCATTATCATATGGCTTGAAGTGCAAAGACGAGCTCAGAGAAGGTCTATGAAGGGCCTTTCTGACTCCGTGTAATGTGCAATTTCAGCTGGGAGGCACAGACTCAGAAGAGGGCACACACCAAGAAAGAGTGTCGCACACCATCAGATTCGCGATCTGATATTGACCATCTTTGGGCTTTGGGGATTTTTGTCAGGGGTTACGACACTTCTTAGAAGCAGATGAACTCATGGGATTATCTGCAGACTTACCTGGGGACCAACATTCACAATGACTTGGGATTTAATATCACCATCACCAACATCCCCCTACCCCAGCATCTTTGAGTGGTGCCTGGTACCTAATGTAACGTGTGATACTACTGTATGGGGATGCCGGAAGGAACTGTAACAATAAGCCGGCAACAACACCACAGGCAGAATCAACATCTGCGAGGATGCACGCGTTTTAAGCATCTTATTAATACTCAGATGATGCTGGGTCTGCTAGCCAGGAAAGATAGTCCACTCCTTTCCATTTATACAGGAAAGATGACCGGGGAGGTAACGGAAGAGACAGGTAGGAGAGAGCTGACAGCTGCTGAGCACTTCAGTGTGGCGGCCTCTGTGCTGATGCCCTGTATCCAGCAGCTCATTTAATTATGAAAACACACATGACTATTTCATTTTTTCAGAAACTATTAGGAAATGGAGAACTAGAGATGAGAGTAATTTTGTCAAAGGCCACACATCTAGTAAATGGAAGAGCCAGAACCCAAGGAGGCACGATTTCAAAACCCATGCCTCTCCTAAGCCTTTCAAGGAGGCAAGAGAGAATATTTGGGGGAGAGGTCCCACATTCTGAGAGTCTGAGGAAGAGAGCATAATGAACTCTGGAAGGCACAGGGCTGGGGAGAGGGACTACGTAAGCCCTGTGGGCAAAAAGCTGGCGTCAAGCGGGGCGGGAGCAGCAGCAGCAGGCAGAGTGGGAGCTGCGAGCATTAGTCAGCGTGCAAGTCTTGAAATGGACACTTCCACAAAGAATCAAGAAGCAATGGTGCTGAGCACCTGGGTGGCCCCAGAGACGAGCCCTTGAGACTAGGCTCCACTCTTGGCTCTTCTACTTACGTGTCGTGAGACCTTTTCCAGATTCACTCCCGCACAAGCTGGAGCTAACAGCACTGTGGTCACTGGGACAAGACTGAGCTGTCCGCATTAGGTGGACAGTTGAACCATCTGCTTGAGACTTGGAAATAACGCAAGCCAATCAGCGCGGTCAGGGGGTCGCGAGTTGGGAGATGACTATAGGGGGCAGGAATCTAATCAACTGTATTGTAACTGGACGGTCAAGGGGAGACCTGTGTAGACAGAAAGGTCAAAGCTCATGAGTGCCTTCCCGTCCTGTCTAAGGAGAGAACAGTCTTTTTAAATCGCTAGATTAACTGCTATTCAACTCTGGATGAAAGAGCTTTTAAGGCGAATGAACTTTTCACCTTTCCTCATGCTCACCAAGCAATCCCATGACCATGAGACACTTGGGGTTTTGGGGCAGCTACTTTTATATTGAGGAAGGACATTAGGGCTTCTGTTCAATTTAAGGACATATGCCCTAATTCGTATTATATTACTTCTCTGTTGCTGTATAACAAATTTTCCCAAACTTACTGGCATGAGACAATACATGTATATTATCTCACAGATTGTGTGGCAGCTGGGTCTCTTGCTCAGCAGGGTCTTTTGCAAGGCTTCAATCAGGGTGTAGGCAGAGGCTGCAAGGTCAACTCCAAGTTCAACTGGGGTAAAACTGGCTTCCAGGCTCACTCAGCGGTTGTTGGCAAGATTCAGTTCTCCGTGGGCTGTTGGGCTGAAGGCATCAGTTCCTAGGGGATGTTGGCCAGAGTGCCCTCAGTCCTTGCCTGGAGGAGCTTTCATCACAGTAAGTAAAGGAGACCGGAAACAGAAGGTGTCAGCAAAGAGTCACGGTCTCCGGTGGCCCCAGAGGCATCTGCGGGGCTGCAGTCTAGGGGGCTGGAAAAGAGTCAAACGCGGCTTTGCGACTGAGGCACAGCAGCAGAGGCAGGAATATCGCATCCCTTTGGCTGTATGCTGTCAGGTCCAGCGCACACTCAAGGGGAGGCGATCACACGAGGGCGTGAGCACCAGGAGACAGCGGCCACTGGACCCATGCGAAGCTGCCTTTTACATTCCTCTGCCCACAGACCGGTAGCAAAGATGGGGGTCGACATGGTGCCTGGAAACTAACCTGGGTGTTATCTTAGGAAAAGCCTGAAGTCCCACTTGCTCTGTCAAATTTCCTCCCTATGAATAAAAGGTTTAGCAGTTTGTTTTCCAATAAATGAATCACAGCAAGCGAATCATCCCTATTCCAGGGCCATAAAGCAGCAGCCCCTCTGCAGCCCTGGGTAGCCGCCTCTCTGAGCGGCCCAGGTGGGTAAGGTGAGCTGAGGTCCCTTGACACGTGGTTTTCAAAGTATATTTACACTTCGCTTGGGTCAACAACCTTGATATTTGGCAGAGGTCTCCGAACAGATGACGGAAATATTTTCTCTCGCATTTAAGCCAACTCCCTTGTGTTGATATTTCAGCATAGAGGGTGGGGCGGAGTCAGGGGGAGGAGGGACGTGGAGGAGGGGAGGGAAGAAAGGGCAGAGACGCTGTTGCTGAAGTCTCGAGCTTGGCAGATGAAAAGGGCTGGGTTCCAACAGAACGCTCTAGCATTAATCATAAGAATTCGGTGTCCTCCGGACTTTGCCGGGGGTTAAGTCTCCCAGGGGTTCAGACTCTGCGCTCCCAGTGCCGGGGGCCCGGGTTCGATTCCTCGTCAAGGAACTAGGTCCTGCGCGCCGCAGCTGAAAGATCCCGCATGCCGCAACTAAGACCTGGCACAGCCAAATTAAAAAAAAAAAAAAAAAGAATCTGAGTCCTCAAAAAAAAAGTGCATGATTACCCAGAATAGTGCCGCTGGGGCAAGGGTCACAGCTGACTTATCCGTTTTAGTGAGACTGAAGAGAAAGCTGTGTACCTGTCTTGAATGTTCATGTGTGAATGTCTTGCCATTTTGCTTTTGACAGAGGAATAACACTGTTTGGGTGTATTTCAGTTCTTTTGTTTATCACTAGCAGTGTCTGAGCTATTGACTTGGGCTATTCAAAGATCTTAAACCTTAAGAAAAGGTGCCATTTCCTTTGACTCATTTTTTTTTTTTTTAATAAGGCTGGTAATGCTGAACACCTCCGGGCCTGCTCAGTGGCTTCAGCTGTGTCTGACTTTGTGCAACTGCGCAGACTGCAGCCTGCCAGGCTCGTCTGTCCATGGGAGTCTGCAGGCAAGAATGCTGGAGTGGGTTGCCCTGCCCTCCTCTGAGGGATCTTCCCAACCCGGGGATGGAGCCGGAGTCTCTGCACTGGCAGGCAGGTTTTTTTTTTTTACCACTACCACCACCTGTGAAGCATGGTAATGCTGAGTATGCTGGTTATTGATTTGCAGGGTAATTAGTACCCTCACGTAGCCAAGCTCCCTTAAAGGGAGAGGCTGCAGTGCAGCGACTCTGTTATTGCCTTAAATAAAATCAGAAGGGATAATTCACTTGCTGAGATTCGTTTACTGAAAGACAGACAGCTAAATTTTTTTTATTTCTAGAGAGGAAATTTGACAGAGTAAGGGGGACTTCAGATTTTTTCCCAAGGAAAGAGGTTGTTTATGGTTTAAGAAAATTGTGTGGAATGTGTGGAGATCCTGCCCATCTCTGGGTTCCAGTTTGGAGCATAGACAATGCACAATATCATATCTTAGTTATGGGAATTCCCTGGTGGTCCAGTGGTTAGGACTCAGAGCTTTCACTGCCAAAGTCTCAGCTTCAATTCTTGATCAGGGAATTAAGATCCCACAAACCATGGCAAAAAGAAAAAAAAAATCCTTTTACGTCCTGCCTTTGCTGCACAGTTGATGGGGGACCTGGAAGCAGTGGCTGATTTAAATGCCATTTCAGTTATTTGAGTTGGATGCTGTCAGATGAAGCCTTGAAATGAACAGTCCTTCCCATGCAAATGACTGTTGTTTTATAGGGTACATGGTCTTTCAGCCACATTTTCACAGCAATCATTTCATGCCAGGCCCTGACCTGGTTGCTGTGTTGGGAATATACGTCTGCTGAAAGACTGGCTGCCCTGGAATGCCTTACAACTCAAGAGGCACAGAGGTAAGGAAAAGTGAAAGCGTCACTCAGTCATGTCCAGCTCGTTGTGACCCCAAGGACTTCAGTCCACCAGGCTCCTCTGTCCACGGGGTTTCCCAGACAAGGATACTGGAACGGATAGCTACCCCTGGGATAGCTCCAGGGGACCTTCCCAACCCAGGGATCAAACCCAGGTCTCTTGCATTGCAGGTAGATTCTTTACCATCTGAGCCACCAGGGAAGGCCCCCCCCCCCCCCCAAAAAAAAAAGCACAAAAGTGGACTGTAACACAGCTAGGAGGAACAGCAAGGATTCTGGAACCCGTGTAACTGGGTCTAAATCCTGGTTCAATCTTTCACTAAAAGTGCGACTTTGGGTAGATTATTTATCTTATTTTATCCTCATTTTCCTAGCTATGAGACATAGAGAACAGCACTAACCCTCTATAAGGATTGCAGAAGTCCCCACACACGAATGAGTTCTGTTCTGAGAGCGCATGCCTATGTCCAGTCCATCTGAAAGGCAGCAACGTCCCCCTAGGGGCCTGACTAACACAGTCTGCTAGATAGCACTGTACTGCAATAGGTTTATAGAACTTCACACAGATGACACATAAGAAGCAAGCAAACACAAAGTCAAAGAAGACTTTTTAATCTTACAGCACAGTACCCTGAAAAGCACAGTAGTGCAACAGCTGCTAGACAGAGGCTAGCGTTCACATTTGCATCTCTGAAAGCTTGTGACGTGAAGGTTCATATGTAGGGGACTTACTGTCTTATTAGTACAAAGTGAATTGATATTTAAAACTCTGAGTAGAGTGCCTGTGACCTTGTAAGCGTTTGTTAAATATCAACTGTTTTCATTTCTTTCAGATTTAGACTCTTGCCTCAATATCCTCATCTATAAAATAAGCTTCATATCATAGCATCACCAACTCAATGGACATGAGTGTGAGCAAACTCCATGAGACAGTGAAGGACAGGGGGGCCTGGTGTGCTGCAGTCCATGGGGTTGCAAACAGTCAGACATGACTTAGTACCCGAATAACAACAAATATCATATGCCCTGACAATATAACAGGTTTATCAAGAGACTCGAATAAAAGCACCCACACGTTTAAGGGATGATACAATTATATGTGCTTATTAATGAGATTTGTTTTCCAACTTCAGGTTCATGAGAGGGTTAAGTCTGTGCTCATAAACGTCCAGGGTGGAGTTTGAGAGGACTGTAAGAGAAAGGACTATATTTCCCATTTGTTGTTTTCTCAGCCTCTGCTTCCTTATTTGTGATAAAGGGAGAAGAGAGCATGTTTTGTGCAGTTTTGGGAGTGTTAAAGGAGCACACGTTTAAAGTACCTGGCATGGAACAGATGGTTGATTGAGTCATCTTAGGCTGATATGAAGGGACTTCCCAGGCGGCTCCAGTGCTAAAGAGCCCACCTGCCGACATAGGAAAAGCAAGAGATGTGAGTCTAATGCCTGTGACGGGAAGATCCCCTGGAGGAGGCCATGGCAACCCACTCCAGTGTTCTTGCCTGGAGAACCCCACGGACAGAGGAGCCTGGTGGGCCACAGCCCACAGGATCACAGAGTTGGGCGCAACTAAAGCAGCTGAGCACACATGCGTGTGGGCTGATGCGAAAAGAAAAGAAAAAGGTGGGACCGAAAGGCAGGCTTTGGGAGAAGGGCAGTGAAGCCCAAGAAGGAGGTCCACTGATGCGAGCCCCAGATCCGCGGCACCTGAGCCGTGGGCTGGGGCCGAGGCCCCGTGTCCACCCCTGGTCATTTCTCTCCACTTTCCCTCTCTGCTGTCTCCTGCCCCAGCCGCTCCGCTGAACACCAGAGTGACGTGAACTGACCAGCCCTGAACCAGGCCTGGCATCAGAAGGAGGGCTGAAGTTCTCCCTGGTGGCTCTAGAAGTCACTTTCCCTAAGGCTTCTGATTCACGGGATGAGCTGCTCGAATACTTACTAAATCGTTTCTCACTCTCGTCCAGGCTCCCTACTTCCATGCCTCTGTGGACGATAAACGTCAGTGTGGGTCACATAGACTAGAGCCCAAGAAGCCTTGGAACTTTCCCCTTAGCCTTGCTTTTCTTTCTTCATGATCGGAGGATCTTAAACGTGAAGACATTTCTGCCGCAACCTGGTCCAATTTAGTTCAACACTGGCCTTGGCCAATGTGCATAGAGCACCTCTGCCCACCTGGCTTATAATTTCCTTCAGAATCCCAGTTGCTCTGCCGTGGACCCGTCTCTCAACTCTCCTGAGCCCCCTGTGTGGTCCTTTGGCTTCTGTGAGTTATGACGTCACGGGAATGTATCCCTTTGGTTGTCTTTGAAGTTTCACGAAGCCAGAAGGGGGAGGAAGAAAGAAGGATGCTCTGACCTGCCAGCATTCCCTAAGACAGGTTGTTTCCTACTTTTAAGAATTATGAGTGACTGTGAAGATGGATGGTAATTGAAAGAAAACAGTGAGTTAATAGCCAGAAGCATATTAATAGGTCAAGGGACTAATGCATTTAGTGGAAAGGTTAATTAATTGGATGTGTGTGTGATAAAGACATCTCAAGGTGACATTTCAGTTGACAGTCACATCCTCACACTAGCGAGGAGGGTAAGAGGGTGTGCTCCATCAGAGGATTTCAACTCGGCGCCCTGCTGAACCCTGACTGACTCTACACTAACCAGGGTAAGCAGACGAGCAGTTTGCAGAGGGTCTTTGGGGGGAGGAAGCAATGACCTTCTAGCTATTCAGTAACGGCTTACTTACCCTGAACCCCAGCCATATGACTTACTGCTACTGCTGCCTGAGAACATTTGCAGTTAAAGAAATAAAGACATGGTCGAGCCCTCTCTTCTATGGATTAAAATGAATCTGTCGCACATGTTAATTGTACAGAAAAGACTTGCTCCCGTTATAGGAATTTTAAGCCACCCACGAAGATGTGTATGGACCCAGGAGTCATTCACAACATTCTTACATAGACTGCAAATCCTGTGAAGAACTCCATACGATAAAGGTTTCTTTACATAAAACAATAAATCAGTGGTCTCGATGAAAAAAATCCTTTATTCCAAGCAGCGATTTGGATGATGTTTTTGAAAGAACACGCACTGGGAAAATACTATAAAGGAGAACGTCACAGTCTAAACAGGACTCCTAACACTTGCCGCTTCATTTACTTCATGCAGAAAGATCTTAGGTGAGTAGTGTTGCCTTGTGTGGTCATCTTTCACCTGGAAATCCACCCCTCACTGCAGATGCTGCAGGAAGGAGGGGGGCTTCTCCTTCTGGCTCTGTGGGTTGCCTCTTGGGTGGTTCCTGTGGTACAAAGTGACCTGCAGTGCGTGGGATGCCCAGGACACTCGCATTCAGGCTTGCCACTTACGGCACCAGCCTTGAGCCCCCTGGCCCACCCCAGGCGGGGGCTTTCTGTAGCCCTCGCATGCATTTCGTTGCCCTCCAGCCTCAGTCCAGAGACTCGCCATTTCTGGTCCAGGCAACCAAGCAAACCTCTCTGCTATTCAGTGGGCTCCATCTCTACCTTCTTCAACCAAGTCTGGATCCTACCTTGAGGAATGCTTCTTCCAAATTTTTTCCTTCCTTGGTGCGCCTTCCTCCACTGTAGGGTATTCCTTAGCATTCTCTTTCGTCTCTTCATAGGAGCTAATACTCCATAAGGAATTGCTAGTTCTCTCTTTCGGGTGCTTCCTGTTCCAAGTGTCTGTCCCTTGCCTGACTCGATGCACACCCCTGGTAGCAGACGCTCCTGTTGTCCTGCCCGTCTCTGCCATTGCACACCATTCCACTCCCGGCCCCAGGAGGCCTACTACAGGCATCTGACACTAAGGCTTTGTCTTTGCATGCGGGGCTTGCTGTGGGGGGTAGCATGTCTGCGAGCCTCTGGCAGCCATTGGCCGGTGAGAGCTGGAGGGTGGAGTCACCAGCTTCTTCCTCCTCAGATGGTTCAACTCACGGTCGTGCTTACAGAGTCTCCCAGAGCTCCTCTAGGCCATCGGTCCTCAGCTGCTCGGAGAGATCATCTGCCCAGCAGTACATCTTTTACATCTTCAGAAAAACATGGTTCACAAGGATACACCCCAGTGTTCATTGCAGTATTATAACAGCCAGAACATGGGAGCAACCTGAGTGCCCATCAACAGAGGAATGGGTAAACAAGACGTGGCAGACACATACAGTGGAATACACTGCTCAGCCATAAAAAGAATGAGATCATGCCTTTTGCGGCAATGCGAATGGACCTGGAGAGTATCCTGCTAAGAGAAGTAAGTCTGACAGAGAAAGACAAATGGATCACTTACATGAGGAACCTAAAAAAATGACGCAAATGAAATTATTTACAAAGTAGAGACAGACTCCCAGACATAGGGAACAAACTTACGGTACCAGAGAAGAAGGCTGGGGTGCCAGTTAGGGTGATTAGATTGACATACATGCACTACTATATAAAAAATAGAGAACTAATAAGGACCTACTATAGAGCACAGGGAATGCTTCTGAATACTCTGTAGTGGCCTGTACTCAAAAATCATCTAAAGAAGAGAAGACATGTAAGTATAACTGGTTCACTTTGCTGTACAGCAGAAATGAACATTGTCAGTCCACTATGACCCAACCCTAAGTAACTAGAATTGCAGCTTTTCTGGGCTTCCTTTCCCTCCCTGACTTATTGCCTCTACCAGTGTCTCCTGAAGCCACTCCCAAGTAAACTGTAGGACAGGCTCCTAGTTCTCAGATGAACACAGTGCATCTCAGAGACGAAGGAAGGAGGAGTCTGAGGGTTTAGGGATCATGTCTAAAGTCAAAAGCACACGTAGCGGAGCTGAAACCTCCGCTCATCGCAGCCCCGCTCTCGCTGTTTACACGTCCTTCAGTGTATATCTCTGTAAAGGTATTGGATAGATTCAGACTTCTTAGTCTAGAATACAGGTGTCCCATATATAAAGATAAAATTGACTCATTTAAAAGTGAGAACACACTGCTCAGAAACAGCAGTTCTGGAAATGCTGTCCCCTGACCAGGAGGATCAGCGTCACTGAGAACTCGGTAGAAACCCGAATCCCAGGCCCCACCCCAGGCATCCAGAGTCAGAAGTCCCGGGGGCGGACCCCAGTGACGGCTGGTGGTTGCTCTAGTCTGGACGGCACAGGAACCAACCCAGGCTGAAGTAGGTCAGGAGCAGGTGGGAATTTACTGTGATGATATGTTACTCTGTGCTGGGTGTTTAATGTCAACAGTGAAGCTCTGCAGAGGCTTCCCACAGCTGCCGCATAGGCATCGTGAGGATAAATATGCTTCCCTGGCGGTTCAGCTGGTAAAGAATCCGCCTGCAACATGGGAGACCCCGGTTCATTTCCTGGGTCGGGAAGATCCCGTGGAAATGAGACAGGCTACCCACCCCAGTGTTCTTGGGCTTCCCTGGTGGCTCAGCTGGTAAAGAATCCGCCTGCAATGCAGGAGACCTGGGTTTGATCCCTGGGTCGGGAAGATCCCCTGGAGAAGGGAAAGGCTGCCCACTCCAGTGTTCTGGCCGGGAGAATCCCATGGACTGTATAGTCTGTAGCAACAAAGAGTCGGACACGACTGAGCGACTTTCACCTTCACTTTATTTCTGACAACAGAAAACTTTGCCTTCTCATTCTTCTGTGTGTGATAGTTCCCAGTCAGCAGGTACTGCCTCTCCACGTCAGATTATAGGTTGTTAGTTATTTTCTGTGAACGTGATCGGAACAGCATGAAGTTGCTCTTGTGGCTTACACGTGAGGCTGGTTCTGTGTTGACAGATGAAGGCTTGACTTACGTTTCATGTATCACAATCTCTGTAACTAACACTGAGAAAGACATGGGGTTGGTTTTCTCTGGTACGTGCTGTCTATTGTCTTGCGGGGAAGCTTCTCTTTCAGGCCACGTTTCTAGTGAACCAGCATCTTTCCCCAAAGCGGGCCTTATGGAACAGGTGCACTGGTGCTCTCCCAGGAATGCAACCTCCCACAAGGACGTCATTAGGCTAAACGGCAGAAATAGGAACTATGAGGACGGAGAGAGCCTATTCTAATCAGATAGCGATATGTTCATCTATCAGTTTTCTTTTTCTTTTCAATTCTCTATCTTTAAAAATTCTTTATTGAAATTAGTTGATTTACAATATTGGATTAGTTTCAGGTGTACAGAAAGTGATTCATATACATATATATTATTTTTATATTCTTTTCCATTATAGGTTATTATAAGATGCTAAATACAGTTCCCTTTGCTGTATAGTAGGTTCTTGTTGGTTATTTATTTTATATTTAGTGTTAATAGTATGTGTACTTGAATCCCAAACTCCTAATGTTCCCTTCCCCACCCTTTCCCTTTTGGTAAGCTTAAGTTTGTTTTCTGTGTCTATCAGTATGATTTTAAAACACAGAGGAACATTTGAAATAGAAAATGGTGAGTCTCCTAGAAGAAGGTTGACACTGATATATATGTTAGTAAACACGTGCCATATAACACTGTATTATTGCCATCCATGTTTCACCTGCTTGAGACCTACTTCAGCCTGGGCTGGTCTCAGATTTTAGCGGCATCAGAATCATCTTGAACCCCTGGGGTCCACCCCATCCCCGCCCCCAGGTTTCTGACTCTGTAACCTCTGGTTGGGGCCTGACAATTTGCACTTCTCACTAGTTCTCAGCGACACTGATGCTTCTGGTCAGGGACCACATTTTAAGAAAAACCGTTCCAGAGCAGTGTGTATCCATACTGTTTGCGTGCTGCAGTCACCTGAGAAGTGTTAAATATTACCAGTGCTTGGGGTCCTCTCAGGCAAACTAAATCTAAGTCTTTGAGGTTAGGGCCAGGAATCTGGCTTTTAAAAGCTGTAAAAGTAATCCTCACGGGCAGTCAGAGTCAAGAACCAATGTGTGTCCAGTGTTCCTAAAAAAACAGTGCAACATGTACACCCGAGGATCTTGTTAAAATGCAGACACTGATTCAACAGCTCTGGGCTGGAGTCCAGAATCTACATTTTTAACCAGCTTCCAGATGAAGTTGTTGTGGCTGCTCCACAGACCGCACTTGGAGAACCAAGAGTCAGAAATGTCTTTTATCCTTGTTCTGTGGATGCAGGTTCTGAGCAAGCTAACAAGATATACGAAGTGACCCCGGCGCAGGGCTCAAATGTCTTTTCAGTTGGAAACAGAGATGACAGTCTGATTTTTTTCTGCCTGATTGGAGCAGGAGGAACAGTCAGGACACATTGTGGGCAATGGGTCAGTTACCATGGCGACTTTCAGAGAGCTGCATTCCCACTGAGGGCTCCTGGACGTCTCAGCCCGTCACAGCACGGGCTCCCAAAGACACGGGCTGGCCACGCGGCTGCAGGGCCCGGAGGCCTCAGCAGCCCCTGAGGACCAGGGCCAAGCTCAGCCTCTTCTTCAGCAGCGGTTAGCGTGACCCCCATGCCCAGTTCGGGACTGATTCCGCCTCAGGACAGGTGAACCCTCCTGAAGAAGAGACTGCCGCTGAGTGCAGGGGCCTCGGCCCCGGTGGGAAATCCACCACTGAAAGCGAAGGCATAGTGCGCTCTCTGCCCTGGAGGGAGGTCTTAGCCGAAAAGGGTCCCCTCAAGGGAGCATATTGGAGGAGGCGTGGCCCCACTCCAGCATTCCTGCCTGGAGAATCCCACGGACAGAGGAGCCTGTGGCCCATGGTCCAAGGGGTTGCAAGAGTCAGATACGACTTAGCGACTGGATCAAGGGAGCATATTGGAGGAGGCATGGCCCTGCTCCAGCATTCCTGCCTGGAGAATCCCACGGACAGAGGAGCCTGTGGCCTATGGTCCACGGGGTTGCAAGAGTCGGATATGACTTAGCGACTGGATCAAGGGAGCATACTGTTTTCTCACAAAAATGAGAAACGTGGACAGACACACTTTCAAGTCTTTTTTTCTTTCCGTTTATTTTTCTGTCATACTCAAATATATCACATATGGATGTACAATTTTTATCAACTGTAAAGAAAAAAGGGGGAAACCCCCTAAAAGTCCGAGCCCTAGAGTCAGCACTGACATCGTCTCAAACACAGACCCTCGTCTCCACAGAAGGGAGAGAAGCCTGAGGCGGTAGGGCCTGCGGAGGCTTGGCTTTGCCCACAGGCCCTGTCCTGCTCGCCTTGCTGCTTTTTCTAGATGGTCCGGCTCTTTGGTCCCCTGAAGTCCCAGGTGCCCCTGCCCCTCTCAGCCGTGGCAGGCCTCCTGGGAGCTCTCTGTTCGGGGCTCTGCTGAACGAGGCCACCCCAGGCGGCTCCTCTCAGGCCTCGCAGCTGGCAGGAGCCACGCTCCCCAAGGGACTCAAGGAGGGGCTCTGGAGGCATCAGTGTCCAGTGGCCGACAGTGCGCCCTCTCTGCAGGCAGCCAAGGGGCTCGACTGTTTGCCAGAAAGCTCTCGGCCTTGTGGCTGACACAGCCCAGGTCTTCCGTGACCCAGGGTGGTGGGCCTGACTCGTGTGTGCGCATGTGCATGTGTGTGTGCGTGTATGGGCAGCTTTTGAAGCAACCACAAACTTCCACAGAGAAACTTGAGGGCAAGAAAAGTATATGCTTATGTAGCGTGCTCACATCAGTGAATACAAGTCTTGCATCTTCCTGTAATTTTATTACTTTTTTTTTTTTTTTAAGGCTTTACTTGCTGAAATTTAGATAAATCAGAAGCCACATGGGTTGGGGCTAAGACAGGAACAGACAGCATGTTTTTCCCCTGGCGTCTCCTCAGTGATTTCTTTTTTTTTTTAAGGTAGATGTTGACATGATGGTAAATACCGAGAGAAGTGGGCTGTTGGGGGACATAGTGTAAAAGCTGCATCGTGACCTTTGAGGAGAGAATTGTCAAAAGGGGCTCAGGTTCCAGAAGTGAGCCTGGGATGCGTGGGAGGGTGAGGGAGAGACAGAGGCGAAGGTGGAAAGACAGGAGGCCCAGGGAGGAGGTGGGGGAGAGTTCTGGGGGGAAGGATGGAGGAATCGGGGGAAGGAGAGGGAGACAGAGGCTCCGGGAGGTGGGTGGGAGGGACGGGACCCAGGGGGAGAACTGACATTTGCACAGCAGTCATCAGAGGTCAGGCAGTGTGTGTTCACATAAATCATTTCATTAAACCCTCACAAAGACTCTGCGAGCTAGATGTGGTCTAATCCTCGATTTTCAAATGGAGAAATGAAGATTAGTCATGTGAAATAACTCATCTGCAGTCCGGGATCAAGGGAAAAATCGTTGGACACAAACCCTCGCTTGTGTTCCGCCAAAGATCCTAGTCTTTCTCAGCATCCTGTTTATTTGGAGCGTTCATCACAGGATGAGATGGAAGAAGTGGGCAAAGGCAGCCTTTGGAACAGCCTTTAATTGAGTCTGCATGTGCTGAGGCTCCGCTGTGGCAGTGGTTGTGGAAGATGACATGGGGAGAGTGGCAGATGCTTGGGTAAAGGCAGTGTCTGCTGAGGGCGACCTTGGGGAAGGAGCCGCACCTCACGGGAAGCAGCAGCCTTCGCAAGCTCCACTGGGGACAAGCTCCTTCACTGTTCTGGGTAAAATCGTAATCCTGACCGGAGCAGTTCTGGTCCACCCGGGGCCACCCGTGGCAGCCGTCCTTCTCCAACCAGACAGCTGGCTTGATTCACATCCAAGAATGCTTCTCCATATCCAGTGGAACTGGCCCATCTACGAGAGTTCAGAGGGCATCTTCACTTTCTTCTTTCCTTTCTAGAAAATCCAAATGAGACTTGAAACAGAGAAGGGAGTGGGGATGGGTAAACTATGTGATGATGGTCCAAAGGTACAAACTTCTAGTTACAAAATTATTAAGTCCTGGGGATGTAAGTACGACAGGGTGACTGTATTTAATCACGCTGAGTCATACATGTGGGAGTTGCTAAGACGGTGGATGGTAGAAGCTCTTAGCACAAGAAAAAAACTGAGACTCTGTGTTGGATATTATTGTGCTTATTTTGCAGTGTGCCCAAATTTCGAATCATTATGTTGTAACTCGTGTAATATTATATGTAAATTATATCTCCATTAAATAAAAGAGCTCTTAGTTTCAAAACAAAAAGATGAACACCGAAGTAAATGTTGCTAGTGGATGGCACATTGTAGGCTCTCAAACATTTGAATTTAAGTAGCGAGCGAGCATTCGAAGGCCTCTGGGAGCAGATGATGCACCCTTTCATGGGAAAATCACTGACGTGGCAGCAACCAATGGAAACAGTATTGCACGCAGTTGCCAGTTGTAACTGGTTTGATTCTAACTGGTCTAACTCCTCACTGTCAAGACGCTGACACTGCTTGGTGTTTCTTGAGTTTGCTCCCTCAGGACCCAGCCCTTACCTGAGGGTGTCAGGACTGAAATCCCTGTTTTGACAATGGCCCCCACGTAGCAGACAGTGGTGAGCACAGCCTTCGGCCCTCAGCCATCAGGCCTCATCACTTCCCACTGTTACCAGGCAACACGCCCTGCACAGCCATTGGCCAGCGCTTCACTGGGCCTCACTCACAAGCAAGCAGCGGTCCAGGAGCAGGTCCAGTCCTGCTCAGCTCTGGGTGGAGCCGCAGCGGGCCTGCCTGCACATAACAAGCTGCCGAGGAGGGGCTGTGAGTGAGGGGATGTGGCCAATAGCTGGTCATCAGGTGGACAGAGAGTGAGAGGCATCTTCAGGCCTCCTCCTGGAAGCCCTCCAGCTCACCTCAACTTGGACCAGCAGCACTGGGCCCCAAGGTAACAGGCTGGGGCCGTGTACTGCAGGGCTCTGGAGCCTCACCAAGGCCCCCCTGGTGGGCCCAGGCCTTGAGGCAGCAACGAACCTCTTCCCCGCCCCTGTTTCTGCAACCTAACGGCGGCGGCCGTCTTCCCGGGTCAGTCTGTGGGACCTGGTCCCCCCACCCCATATGGGCAGCCTGTGGGAACCCGGCCCTGGGGGAGCTGGCGTCTGAGATCTGCCTGCTCTCAGCCAGGACCGGGACTCTAGAGGGGAAACGCTGTGCCTTGAGACCTCGCCCTTCCTTGTCAGGACAGAGCAGCACATTCATTTGGCAAAGACTTACAGGGACATCGTTACCTCACCACGACCTGACTTCAAGAAGAAAGGCTCTGACACCAAGACGTTTGCAACAACTAACCGAGCCCCTCCTGTTTGCTTTAAACGGGCTTTGCTGAAAGCTTTCAGTAACTTTGGGGTTCTTTAGGCGTGAGCATGACCTTGTAATCAACCTTTCCCTGTTCCAGATGCCAGTGTTTCAGTATTGTTTGGCCTCACTGTGCAACACCCAGAAATCCATTACTCAAACGGAAATTTGGGAACTCCTGATACAGGTGTTAACCAAGCTTCTCTACTGTACAATTATAGACCCGAGGCTGTCCTTAATGAAATCTAGATGCTGGCCCGCTTGTGTATAAATTACCTAGGACTCAACCTTGTACTACTATAGGCTCTAGACAAATATTTCCCAATCTTTAATGCATGTAAGTCACCAGGGAGTTTACCAAACGGCTGATTCCCAGACCCCATTCGAAGGGACTGGGTTGAAGCCAGATTTCCTGGCATTTCAAACAACTACCTCATGTGGTCCTGCTCCAGGTGTCCTGCTAGATTCCCACCTCATACAGAACCCTCTGGAAAACAATATTCCTGTCAGAGAGTTAAGCAGCCTCTGAAAGAACACTTTGTTTCTGATTTTTATCGCCTCTTACACAATAAACTCCATTCGTAAGTAACTTAAATTGCCAGAAATGTCTTCTTACGTTGTCTCAAAATAAAGTCGAATATAATCTGTCTGGTTCTCTTAAATGGAACTACACAGAAGACTTCAGTCAACAATATTATTTTAAAGAAAATACGCTTGACCGAGAACATCTGTGCTTCCCTTCTTGCTAGATCCCTGCTTCGCTTCTTTGGCAGAGAGCGGGGAGGAGAGGAAAGGGTGGGGATACGAACACGGGTCTCGTGGGATGCTACGGGCTCTGCCACTGGCACAGCCACAGTGCTCAGAGAAGCAAACATCTGGGGGAACGTGGAACCCGCATTTCCTAGAATATCATCACCACACACACAACCACACAGGGAAAACCCCAAACGCGCCATTCTGAGCTGCCCTGGATATGGGAGAGTCCTGTTTGTCAGCATAACGGTGACGATGGTGGTTTAGTCACTCAGTCATGTCGGATGCTTGTGATCCTGTGGACTGTAGCCCGCCAGGCCCTCTGTCCACCGGGTTCTCCAGGCAAGAGCACTGAGTGGCTGCCATTCCCTTCTCCATGGGCTCTTCCTGACTAGGGATCGAACCCGGGTCTCCTGCGTTGGAGGCAGATTCTTTACCAACTGAGCTATGAGGGAAGCCCGATGGTGGCGAGGGGACAGGTTAATAGGGGATACAGTGGGGCTGACTCACAGGGGCAGGGGCCCTTTTGCAATGCTCCCTGGTGCTTGCTCAGTCCTGTCCAGCTGCAGACCTGCTCACGGTGGGCAGTTGGGTCTTACACCCACTAAGTCAGTGGTCAGGAGTAGGCACAGGGAAGGTGACTGGCTGGAAAATTGCTGGGAGCCAGCATGGGGAATCCTGCCCATGGCAAAGGTCATGAGGAAGGGGGCCTGGCAAAAGGCAAAGGCTGAGATCAGGCCTCAGGGGTCCCCCTGGATTTTCCTGAGCGTCTACCCCCAAAACCAGAGTCTGCCTGCTTCATTGTACTGTGCTCTCCACTCTTCTGACATGACAGGGGGCTATCCCCGGCCACCTTTCTCTGGAAAGAGTTAACTTAGAGCTCCAGTTGACAGTCTCCAGCATATAAAAAGAATGTCTCACTTAAACCCCTCTGATAGCTTTCTAACTTACCTGACCAGATTTTTACAGTTATGCTACGCATGTGAATTGTTTATGGCCCCCAACCGTGAGAGGTACAAAGCTTAAAGCATCTTAAAAGATATAGAGCCTTTTCTAAAAAGCTAAAAATTATGTTGGTGATGGGTTTCACTGTTGAGTCAATGACTGCTGCCAGGCCTCCATATTCTTTATCTTTTAGGCACCTGAAGGATATTCATCAATGCAATTGGGATATAGAAAAAGGAATATAGTAGTTTTGATGTTAGCAACACTAGACTTTTGAGTTAGTGAACTTTCTCTTTGTTATAAATCACTGTACTCCTCTTTCTTTGTTATAAATCATTGTGTCCTTGCTATGTAAGAATGTAACCTTAATTAGTGCTTTTTGAGAGTGGCACCAGATTTTGGAAAAGAACAACACTATTAAGGCAAATAAGTTTTCTGGTTGGCAGATCCTTATCAGAAAAGGGCTGTAAAATGCTAATAGGCCTTTTGGCCAGAAGATGATGTAAATCACCTAAGACTTGTGTGTACAGCTAGGTATGCAGAGAGAAAGCCTGGTCTCGATAAGAGTCAGGGCTGCTGACGCTGAATAATTTTGTATTATCCATTGATCTCTATGTACAGCCAAAAGTATAAAAACTTTCCTGAACAATGAAGGAGGGACCCGTTTCTCACACCAGCTTCTTGAACTGGCTTCTTATAAATCTGGCTCTCCCCCCTGTCGGCTCTCTCTCTCTCTCTCCCTCCCTCTCCTTTTCAAGCTGATCCCTTGGAATAAGAAGGCTCACTGAGTGTACTTACTTGCCCTGGCTTCTAAGACCCGCGCGAGAGGGAGCCCAAGGCGGGGAACCCTCCGCTATTCACGGGGGCGCCGGTGGCCTAATGTCGACGGTGCCCGTTCCTTGCCTTGGAACTTTATTGGTTTTCCACGTAGACCAAGTTATTCAGCCTCTTTTCTCCACTAACTTTCCTACTACACTATTCTTTCCTAATCTCTTTATATTTCTAATTAAATAGTCCTTTCCCAGATGCCGACTCCGTTCCCCCTTCGAATTCCCTGGATCCACCGGGGCTGGACCCCAGCAGAAAATCATGGGCATATTTCCAGGTGTGTCACTAGGACTTTCCAAAATCCCCAGAGTGTGACTGATTTATCCCATGAATGCATGCTCAGCCCCTGCAGTCTTGTCTGACTCTCTGTGACCCCATGGACTGTAGCCCACCAGGCTCCTCTGTCCATGGGATTTCCCCAGGAAAGAGTACTGGAGTGGGTTGCCTGTGCCCTCTTCCAGCGGATCTTCCCAACCCAAGGATCCAACCTGCATTGGCAGGCGGGTTCTTTACTACTAGTGCCACCTGGGAAGTCTAATTTACCCCATAGGTGTGCTTAAAAAAACACCAAAAGATTTGTATTTTATTCATGGATTTCCAGGGACATTAATGACGAGTACAACTTCAAAAGGCAGCAGGACTAGGTCTGACTGTGAAAGGAGGGGTGCCCAGAGTGGCCGCGGGGGTTTTGCGGCTGTTACTCAAAGCAGTGTGACGAGGCAGGCTAAACACATCTGTGTCCCAATCATTCATTTACAAAATGGGAATAAAATAATAACTTTAACACTGTTTGACTATTATGTAAGGAAACATAAGGTCTTACTCCTTAAACAGGGGTTGGTACGTAGACCTACTCCCAGATCAGAATGTCAGGCTTTGTTATTAGGCCTCAGTGATGGCCGTGCTAGTTTCCCAGAAAGATGGCGGAACCCACACCAGTGAGATCTATCGGGATTGTACTTAAAATGACGATGTAGGTCACGATGAGCAAAAAGTGTGGCGACAAATGCATGTTAAACCCTGCATGTTGCTTTGTCCTCAGTTTTCCCATTCACTTGGGTAAGGAGAGACTGAATTTTGGAACTGGGGGAATGGAAGATAGATTCTTAAATGACCTGCCTCAGACACATGTACGGCTTTCACTTTTTTTAGAGAAGCTTTATTTTCTTTCTGCTGCTCTAGCCAATTTTAGGGTATAAGAGTCACACACCAGAAGTCTTGCTTTGTGTAGATGTCTTTAATAATACAACTTTCAAATTATTTATTCTTTGCAGTGGGAAATGGGAACAGGGGACTCCAGAAGGTGAATTCAGTATATTCTCTAAGAACATCTTAAATGATGAGGCCTTACACATTCTTAACCATAATAAACCTGAAGCAAAGGCATGTAAACTATTACCGTGCCAGCATCTGAATTTGGATGTTGGTTGAGGTGTAGAAAGCATTATGGGTTCTAGACTATCTCCAGCATCCTAGCTGTATAATTGCTGGGGCTTTATTTATTTATTTTTTTTCTCTGCAAAATGAGAAAGAAAACACCTGCTCTTCATAACTTACAGCACTGTTGAGAGCTTTCAAGAAAAAAATTAAAGTGCTGATCCAAAGCAAGCTGGCAGCCCTTTTACAAGTTAGAGTTCAGAAGTTCTGGCTTCATTTTGGAATGTTCACCAGTCTACACAAGCTCTCCTGAAAGATAAGCACAGAGGAAGATCACACTCAAGGTTTCCTTCCTCATTTTGAGGCCAAAATAGTCCAGTGTTCCATATTCCCTAGACCAGTTTTGGGTTCCAGAACCACACATAAGGTGGCTGGAGGAGAAACACGTATGTGGGCATGGTGGGGGTAGCCTCAAGTCAGGACTTTACATGAGTCCCCAGAGGTCGGGTGGATTCTGCCCCCACCCCCCACCATACCAGATGCTCTGACTGGGTTTTTATCTCCTTAATAAAATATGATCTCACTTTTTTTGTAATCCAGAAGCTTGAGGATACATTTGTTGCAAACTGCATGCAGATAAAAGGGGGTGGGCTTCCTTTCAAAACTACATCCTCTTAATAATAATTTTTGATCTACTAGACGTAACAGTAGTGCATTTCTTGTTAAAACAGCAAGCTTTTTTTTTTTTACCAAAATGAAAAGAAAACATTCATTTCTTTATAAATAGTTTAAATAGTTTAAATACATATTTCATACCAAGGATATAAAAATAGCCTCTCTTTTCTGATAAATAAAGACATATTCATTTACATGGCAAATAACGTGCAATAGCTGACCGCTGGCCACCAGTTCTGTGTGACTGATTGTCTAGGAGATGACATGCAGTGAGAATTGTCCACTCGCCTTCTATTTTTGAAAAGTAGGTCAGCAGGAACTGTGTACTCCCAGGGCCCACAATATGGATATTGTTCAGGAGTGACACGCAGGCACTCAGGAAAAAACCTTTGCTGCTTTTCTGAAAAGCCACCCAGGACACGAGTCCACACATTCTTCGTCTGGGACCTGTAGCTGCTCAGACCCTCAGGGTCTTTGGACTTTCACCGAAGTCTGTCAGACAGACCAGTAAGTTAATACCTGCACAGGAAAAGGGTCCTGTTTTGTCTCTAGGATGTAGGAAGTGTCTGCTGCAGGATGGAGGTGGTTCTGCCCTGGCCTGGTCCCGTTTTCCACGGGTCTGCCCAGTCGTCACGCTGCCACGGGCTAGCAAGGCTACCCCAGGCTGGCATTCTGCAGTGACGGGGAGGCGGGCACTGGTGAGCTGCACTGACATCATACGTGCCCGGCTCTGCCATCTTTACCTTCTGCTGTGCTTGCGACCATTTCCAGCGGAAAGCTCTCCAGGGGTTCGGTGGAGATGGATGCCCGCCTTTCCCGCTCCCAAGATCCCGGCAGGTTTTCCAGACTGAAGGAACTCACGGCGCCCTGGCCCAAGCTGCCCTCCTCTGATCTGCTGGGGAGAACCAGGTGCAAAGAGGTCTCTGAGGAGGAGCAAACGGAGGAGGAGAGGGTGGCCGAGATGGACTGCAGTGGCGTCAGCGTCGTGTCTGACTGCGGGGAGATGCACCTGAGAAGCTGCAGGCGACCTTCCTGGACCACCTGGCAGTGGGCAGGTGCATGATCCAGGCTCCGGGAGGCGCGGAGCTCCCCGCCCGCAGGACTCTGCTCGTGGGCTCCCGTCCGCAGGGGGCTGCCCCCCGCCGAGGAGGGCCCCACACTCCATCTCTCGGGGGTGACACTCCCCTGGCAGAGCTGGGCTGGGGTGTAGGCAGCCCCGGCGGCTTGCAAGTGCAGACAGGGCTGGTGCGTGCTCCAGGTCATCCCGCCCTGGAAACCGGAGGGACGCAGAGAGGCGGTGTGCAGAGAGCAAAGCCGGGACTGCTGCTGCGGCGACAGGACGTGCTCGAGAAGCTGCATCACCGTCTTCATGTCCCTGCCGAGCTGGGAGACCTCCTGAGTCAGCGTGGTTACCTGCGTGGACAAAGCAGAGCGGAAGGCAGCGGTCAGACCAGCAGGGCTGTGATCTCAGAGCGCGAGGAAGGGAGGGGCGGTTTCTCAGTAAGAAGGTCCGAAAAATGGCTTCGCCTCCAACTCAAGCCAAACCCTAAGGTGACTGAGGAAGCTGAGCACCTGATCTAAAGCCATCCTCATTCTGAGGAGACCTGGAAAGATGTAGTCTGTTTTTTAAAAAAATTGTATACCTTTATTATTTTTTAATTGAAATACCATTGATGTATAATGTTTGAGATGGATAACAAAGTGATTCAGCTACACACATTGGGTCGGCCTAAAAGTTCATCCTGGAACTTTTAGGCAAACGCAATACACACGCACACACACACACACACACACTCACACACACACACTCACACACACCCACACACACTCATACACACACTCACACACCCCCCCCCACACTCACACACACTCACAAACACACACACTCACAAACCCCCACCCACACACATACACACTCACACACACCCACACCCACACACACCCCCCACACACCCACACACACTCACACACACTCACATACACACACACCCACTCACACACACTCACATACACACACCCACTCACACACACACACACTCACACACACACACACTCTCATACAGCCACACCCACACACACCCCCCCACACCCACACACACACTCACACATACACTCACACACACTCACACACACCCACACACACTCATACACACACATACCCCCACACTCACACACACACTCTCACACACCCACACCCACACACCCCCACACACACCCACACACACACTCACACACACTCACATACACACACACCCACTCACACACACACACACACCCACTCACACACCCACACACACACTCACACACACACACACATGCACACACACCTACACACACACCCACCCACACAAACACACACACCCACCCACACACACACACATACCCACACCCCCACACCCCCACACACAGACACACACACTCCCACACACACACACACACACACCTACACACACACACACCCCCCACACAGACACACACACACCCCCCCCACACACACCCCAACACACACACACTTACACACCCACACACACCCACACACACAGACACACACACACACACATATTCCTTTTCAGGTTATTTTCCTTAAAGATGATCACAGACCATTAAGTAGAGCACCCTGTGCTACCCAGCAGGTCCTTGCTGTTTTTCTAGTGCATATACAGTAGTGTAAATTAGTAAACTCCTAATTTAGCCCTCTCCCCCCTTTTTGTCTTGGCAATCATAAACTTGTTTTCTACGTCTGTGAATCTCTTTCTGTTTTGTAAATAAGTTCATTTGTATCATTTTTTTAAGATTACACACGTTAATGATATCATATGATATTTGTCTTTGACATTCTTAATAAGTGATTTGAGAGTTCTTGGGCAAAATTAGAAGGTAGGTCCATCAACGCTGGTGCCTCTTAAATAGAGCGTCTTTTGCTTCCTCTGAGTTAGTGGATGCTCCAGGGTAGACACCCCTGACCCCAGACATCTCAAAGCAGTGTGAATCTAAAGACAAACACCATGGCGACCCAGGAGGGCTGGGATCCATCAGTGATCCCAGAATCACTGTGTCAAAAACCTACAGAATTACTGATATGACCCCAGTTGCACAGTATGAGCTTTGTTCACTTTTCTAGGTGAGACACTTAGTCTGTGTAAGATTTTCAAAGGAAACATGACCCTCAAGTTCTCTCCTCATCATCTGTTTCACACTTGAACTAACACTATAATTCACGGGAGGGTTTATTTTCCTAATAACTGCACTGCTTTTTTAACCATGGAAGACTGCCAGAAAATTCAATTTGACTTAAATCCAGCTTTTCTGGATTTTTCAAAGTGAAGAAAACCTATATTTCAGAAAGCAGGACACACCTATTTTCTAGCCTTTGGTGATATTCATAACACTCATGCCCATGATAACATCTTGGCTTCACTGCTGTAAGGCTGTTTTATAAAGGACTTCCTGTGCCTTGATCCTACTGTTGTGAACCACAAATTCCAACACAAGCAGCTAAACCCATTGGCCAAATACCATCACAAATAAAAAAGACCAAAGGGCAGTTCAGTTTCACTGAAGCCAAAACCAATGCTGCTGTTTTGGTCAGACTCTTTTTTTTCAATATATGCATATATATTCCTAATTCACCCAGTAACTTCATCCAGTCCACTTCCTGTAACTGCAGTAGAAACTAATTCTCCCTGGCAGGCCCATCAGGAGGCAGCACCAGTCAAACTGGGCATTTCTAAAAGGCCAGAAGGAGGTTTTTCCATGTTTCAGGCAACCAACTGGTAACACCTGCCTTGAAATTGCCAGACCAAAAATATTTCTGCCTTGCAGTTGGGGTGGAACTCAAGGGACTCAATCTAATACTTGCCCAGGCTTTTCAGCAGATCTAAAACTTTTGGTGACAAAAAAGATGCCTCTGAGACTCACATTTAATAAGTGAAGCAGTGAATCTGAGAAAGAGTCTATGTGTTTTAAGATTTTCACTGCAGGTTGTCAATTTTGTACCCTGCCAGGCCTCAATTCTAAAGCACCCAGGTCGACACAAGTCATCTCTGTATCTCAGCACAGCAGGCATTCACCCAGGGCTTCTGTCTTCGGTTGATTAGCTCTCCTATCAAACTTTCCGAAGAGAAAGTTGATACTAAATGAGATGTTTGAAGGATATGTTAACTATTATTGGCCTTAGCATTGAATAAAGACATAATCTTGGAAGCATAGCTTTGCATTTTAGACATGCCAACAGTTATACTGAACAAAGAAGTAAATAATACAACATGCTTTTAGATACACTTTCCTTACTGGACCGACAAACAATACTAAGACCATCAGGAACACACTATTATTTTCCCATCTGTGAAGTGCGGACACTAAAGCTCGGAGGTTAACTGACATTTTAAAAAAATTGGCTGCATCGGGTCTTGGTTGGCTCTGAGTGCAGGGCTTAGTTGCTCTGCACCATGTGGGATCTTAGTCCCCTGACCTGGGATCGAACACACATCTCCTGCATTGCAAGGCACACTTAGCCACTGGGTCACCAAGGAAGTCCCTAAATGACATTTTAAGTTCTCTTATTTCATGACTGACAGTTTTCGGTAGGGAATTCCAGCTTTCTAGGTTTGGTGCTTTTTCTGTTACGGTATCTTACCTCACAGAAGAGAAAATATTGGTTAAGAGTTGAGAGATTTTTGCTAACGTAGTCAGAATTTGTGAGGAGCACGCATGATGCAAACGGGAGCCTCATGTTTAAGAGCTGTCTGAAATTAGGCCGCTGTTTTTAGATTCCACATATACACAGTATCATGTTTGTCTTTGGCTTACTTCACTTAGTATGATAACTCCAGGTCCAACTCATATGCAAAAGGGATATAGAACCACTGGCCTAGGAAATGAGCGTATGGTCACGAAAGGGGGAGCGGAGGGCATGAATTAGGGTTTGGGGACTAACGTCCACACACTATTAAACAGAGAAGCAGAGAGGATGGCGGACTGGGCAGCACAAGGCGCTCTACTCAGTAGCTGTAATCACCTACAAAGGAAACGAATCTGAGGAAAGATGCGCTTGCTCTCTCTTACACACACACACACACACACACACACACACACACACACACACGTACGTATGGGCTTCCCTGGTGAGTCAGTGGTAAAGAATCTGCCTGCCAGTGTGGGAGACATGGGTTCTATCCTTGGTCAGGAAGGTCCCTTGGAGAAGGAAGTGGTGGGCCACTGCAGTGTTCTGGCCTGGGAAACCCCATGGACAGTGGGGCCTGGCGGAGACAGTCCATGGGGTCACAAAAGACTCAGACATGACTGAGCAACTGAACAACTTGTATGTATAACAGAATCACTTTGCTGTGCACCTGGGAGTAACTCGACATCATCTGAAATGGTAACTGAACATCAGATAAGCAAATAGCATCATCTCCAAAAACAAGAGACCAATCAAGCACAGTCAGGTCTTTTCACAGCAAACTATATGAATGGACCACAAACAAAAAAGGTTTGTAAAAAGGGAAAATCTGGAACTGGGCAATTGGTTAATAGACATATTGCTGATGAACTTTTTTTTTTTTTTTTAAGCATTCACAATAAACCAGTATTTTCCTATGGTTGGGATACTTCTCCATGGCCGCATTTTTGACACTGAACTTTTTCTATGCCACAGCTTTGAGGCCCTGAACTTTGAATGGGAACTCCAGAATCTTGAATGGCTCCAGGAATGTAAACAGCATTAGCATTTTCATAAAAAATTTACTACATTAGCTTGAACTACAAAGAAGCAAAGAACCCAAGGAAATAGAGCTTTCTTTAGCTCTAGAGCGCAATGTTCAATTTACGCCAGGGAAGGTTCTGTCACTGTGTCACTGGGAACACCCCTGCCCCTTGTTAAAGCTTCATAGGGAGTCAATTCCTGTTAGGTAAGGGACCTTTCCCTGTGTAAGGACAAAGCCGCTGGAGAGATGGCATCCCCTGCAGGTGGAGACTGGTGTCACTGAAGGTGACCGCGTCCTGCCGCACGGAATACGGTAGAGCTTCATAGCACTTTTATCTTCTGCGTCCTGCTGGGCTCGCTAACAAAATTCATTCTGAAACAGGAAAGGCTTTACTCTTAATCAAATGTAGAAAGCAAAAATGCCAACTTCTCTGCTTTTCAAGGATGGCATTTTTGACAGTACAGATAAGAAGATGATCATTTAAAAAAAAAAAAGGTTGTTGGGACTACTTCGTGATCAAGGCTAAGTCCGCTTAAGGAGATGTCTTCAAAACACAGCATGAAACCGGGATGCCGCAGATCGGTCAATAGAAGTAAACGAATCGCTCAGATCCAATGAACCCACTTTTTTTCCCATTTACCTTCAACTGCTTGGATGTCTCTGTCACTCATATTAGAAAGCAGAGCTGGTATTACAAAGCACCTCACAAGTCTGTTTTTTTTTTTTTTTTAAATCATTATTTTAAAAATAGAAGTATAACTGAATTGCGGGCTTCGCAGGGGGCACTAGTGGGAAAGAATCCGCCTGCCAATGCAGGAGACACAGGAAACACGGGCTCAATCCCAGGGTCGGGAAGACCCCCTGGAGGAGGGCGTGGCAACCCACTCCAGTGTTCCTGCCTGGAGAATCCCATGCACAGAGGAGCCTGGCCGGCTACAGTCCACAGGGTCATACAGAGTTGGACACGACTGAAGCGAGTTAGCATACACGCGTAGTTGATTTACAACCTTGTATTGCTTTCAGGTGTACATAAGCTGATTTATATACACACACTTATATTTTCAGATTCCTTTCCCCTCTAGGCTATTACAAAATATTGAGTAGAGCTCCCTGTGTTTGTTTATTTTATAGTAGTTTGTATATGTTAATACCAAACTCCTAACCAGTCACCCCTGACCTTTCCCCTTGGGTAACTGTGAGTTTGTTTTCTACGTCTGTGGGTCTGCTTTCGGTTTGTAAATAAGTTCATTTGCATCATTTTTTTTTAAGATTCCACATTTACATGTATCATAAGACATTTGTGGTTCTCTGACTCGGCGCGCTAATCTCTATGTCCATCCGTGTTGCTACAGATGGTATTATTTCATCCCTTTTTTTGGCCGAGTAATATTCCATTGTGTATATATATACATACCACATCTTCTTTATCCACTCCTCTGTCAATGGACATTTAAGTTGCTTCCGCGTCTTGGCTGCTGTAAACAGTGTTTCCGCTTGGCCCCATAATGGCCCGTTTGCTGCATTTTCCCCTCGCACACCACCCATCTGAATACAGGGCGAGTCACATCTCACTGCCCTCCTGAAGGCGGTTCCTCTGAGAAGGGCTCTTCTCCTCGGCCCCTTTCCGTCGGGTAACTTTCTCTGCCTTCACACATCTAATTCCACGTTTCCTCTGCAGAGCTTTTTCCTGACAGCTCACTGATACTCACAGAGCAGTTTAAACCTTAGACAGGGCTGTCTGCCCCATGAGGCTCTGAGTTCCCTGAGAGTAGTCCAGTATCTCCTGGACTCAGGGCAATGCCTAGAACACAACATGTTCCCAGTAAATCTTGAATGTGTAAATGAATTCAGTTCCTGCCGTTTTGAAGGACTTTGGTTCGCACATCACCTTCAATGTTTACTTTATGTTATCTCATGAATTTGCTGTAAATATCATGCGGGAAAGATTCCTACTACAAAATTACTTTGGAAAATCTGTAACTGGGGCTCTTTACCCACATAAATGTGCTAAAAGTAAGTATTAAGACTGTTAAAGGTTTTGTATATACATGTCCTGAATCAAATCCTTGGATATTTCCCAGTTTCTGTGAGCAGGTGGCATTCCCACCACTAATAATCCTTTTCATTTTGTGTTTCCTTCACAATTGTAGAAATAGGTCTCTTTAGGCAGAGACTTCTGCTAGACTTCATTTATCCTTCTGCTTTGTCACTCATCCCTATATAAGCTTGATTTCCACGGGTGGTTTTGATTCCCTGGGGAGATTGCTCTGTTTACTGACTCTCATATCTCATGATTACACGCAGAGTGCCAAGTGAGGGATCCAATCAAGTTATTCAAAGTTGTTTTATCAGCTGAAACTTGGCAAAGGTTTTCATCCCTGGTTGCCATCCTTCACGGCTGTTTTAGAGTGGCCTTCTGATTATTGCTACTTCCAAATATAGTAAAGAAACCACAGCTTATCAATACTACACATTATTCTTTCACTCACTTCTGAATTAAGTTACACCTTCTTTACTCACTTTCTCCTCTCTTTCTCCTCTGCCTTCTCGTGTCTCAGTGGATGAGAGTCCATCAGTCTTCAAAACTGTTGGCCAAACCAGTTCACCATTACCATCTAAGTGGGCAATTACTCACATCCAAGATTTCTCTAGGCCTTCCGAAATCCCAACTGTTAGGAAGAAGAATTGATGAAAACACCATCTGTGCTACCAAGTAGCTCAGTCTTCTAGCCAAAACTTTGGAGTATCTAAAGGTTCTTCCCTTCTCCCTTCTCCCCACACCACACAGTTAGCCGACAAATCGCGAGGTTTAGAAGGCTTCCTGGCAGTGTGTTCCCTCTTTTGAGCCACATCTCTGTCATGAGTAGAAACACCTGCGTGCCAAGAGACCTCTCAACCATCCATGATAATCCGCACACTGACCTTGCCCTACCGCTAAGAAGGGAATCATGAAGTACCACAGTTTTTCTATTTCTGCCATATCCACGTTTCCTCTGAGCTTCTGTTGGCCTAGAAATCATCATCGCCTACATTTCCAGAGTGCCTGGGTTTCCCCTTTCATGTTTAATTTGTTTCATTGATGTGATAGTACGTCTCATCCTCCTGAGTCATATCTCAACCAGGGCTTTGTTGTGACGATTAAATCATATGATGGATGTTAAAGTTTATCTCCTAGAAGACTGGTGTTATGCCAGAATTTCAGGTGTCTGTATTTAATAATGCAACACAGACACTAAACTTAGTTCAAACCCTATGGTGGTGAATATTAACCCAGGAAACACCGAGCCCAAAGGAAATAAAAGCCAGCTATCTCTGTAACTGCTCCTCAGCCTCAGCACAGAGAGGTAAACCATTCCTGTTAACACTTTGACATAATTAATATTGGAAGAAACAGAGTCTCCATGTTTTAGCCTTTCCAGGGGCAAATGGTAATAGCAGTAATCAGAGCTTTTGAAATTCTTTGATTAAGATCCTGTATCCTTAAGTCTGGGGCTTCCCCAGTGGCTTAGTGGTAAAGAAACCACCTGCAGTGCAGGAGCTGCGGGAGACCTGGGTTTGACCCCTGGGTCGGGAAGATCCCCTGGAGGAGGGCAGGGCAACCCACTCCAGTGCTCTTGCCTGGAGAATCCCATGGACAGAGGAGTCTGGTGGGCTACAGTCCATGGGGTCACAAAGAGTCGGACACGACTGAAGTGGCTTGGCACATACGCACCCTTAAGTCTGAGTTTTGAGAAATTGCAGTCGGATGGACTAAGAATTCTCTAAAAATGATGTGTGAGCTAAAATAGAATGATACGCAGCTTGGTGTTGGTAAGAATCGAGCAAGGCCCAGTGTGAGGCAGGGGTGGGGGCAGGGACGATGGTTTTTATCTTTTCATAGTAGTCCAAGGCCTTGCACAAACCTTGCCATTGATCAAGTTGTTCAAAAAGCTTGTTTGGCTTTTCCTGTTACAGCATATGGAAAAACCCAAATGAACTTTTCGGCCAACACAGTGCAAATCTTTGTTGATACATGAGTAATTTAATAAATAATAAATTGCATGGTTAATTTCTTACTATGAGTTTGTTATTCTTCACTTGAACTTAAATAGCTTTCTCCAATTTCCTCTAAATAGCACTGCAAAACACAGACGTGTCACTGTAACTCTGGCAGGTAAAAATGTTGCATATGATCTCGTCTCATGGAAGCCCCCATCATGTCAAAACAGCAGATTTTGAAAACGCTGTGTTATTAAACATGGCTTAAATAATCCTTCTGTGGTGTTGGTGCCCTATGGTCCAATAACACCTGAATGGCCAGCTTTTACACTGAGATTTCATGAGTTTTGGTACAAGCAGAGATTTGCTTTCGTAGTGTGTCTTTGAATTGTGCCTTTTGCAAACACAAGTGTGAGTTTCGTAATGAAGCCCAGAATGTGTCTTTGACAAAATCTTTCGTTTCACATAGAAAATAGCTTCATCTTATATTATTCCTGTTTTACATTTCTTCACCTCAGTTATCGGTATGGTATGATTTATGGACTCTGAGTATAACTGAAACTTCAGTTGACAGAGGAAAAATGTGATTTCCATTTCTGTGCATTCAGTGAGCAGATGGGGAATGCATCCGTTGATAAAATCTTCTTAGCTTGAAGAGTTCTTGACCTGTCACTCAATTTTTGCCAAACATGTACACATTTTCCTGCCAGACACAATTTCCCTAAATTCAGGGGTGCTAATTACACCAATCGTCTCCCCCTGCCATGATCACATATACATTTTTACAAGCTCTGATTCAGGTAATTAAATGGCCTTTCATTTAATCCTTTGTTATGTTGCAAATTTATCACGGGATTCAGACAAGTTCAATCAAACTCCATAAGCAGGCAAAACAAAAGAGACGATCGGCATAATTTCATCCTTGTGTTTTTCTGCTTCACAAAGCATTCAAAAACAAGTGACAGTCTTTTTATCTGTCAGCTAAAATAATAATCATACTTGGCACTTGCATAAATTCCAGCCAAATGAAGATCTCTGTGCCATTACTGACAAAAGCTGCAAGTTCCGTCTACAGCTGGAGGGACTAGGACGCTGGGGGTGAAGCGGCTCACCCAAGGTCACACAGGAACAGTACCAAGGGCTTTCCTTTTGCAGGTGCAACTGACGCTTCTCAAATCATAAGAGAAGAATGCAAGTCTAGTGTGACCAACACAGAAAATGACGAGTTATAGTCTTGAAAGTGGTTACTCTAATGGTTTCAATGAATTTCTGCAAGCTCAGGCCTTTGGGCCAACCGGGTAACTTCAGCTGTACTATGCGAATCCGTTGTTTATCTCCCTTTGGTTGCTTTCCTCATCTACCGTCCTGCTTCCTGTGATAGTTGATTAGTGTCTGAATTGCTGTCTGGCTTGGGATCCTCACCACTATCAGGACCAAGAAACCAGTCTGTCTCCTTTCAGAATACTAACTGCCTCAAGAGTTAATGCAGATAGGAACCACCTGGGAATCAGTAGGTGTCGGGCGGGGCCTGGGAGTCTGTGTTTCCAGCAAGCCCACAGGTGCAGAGCCAGAGCCCACTGGTTCCAGCTCTGAGTCAGATCAGTAATCCTGTTCCTTTTTTTTTTTCCATTTTGGCATGATTGGTTTTTATTTTTTTTAATAGATTTATTTATTTTAATTGGAGGCTAATTGCTTTACAATACTGTATTGGTTTTGCCATACATCAACATGAATCTGCCACGGGTGAACATGTGTTCCTCATCCTGAACCCCCCTCCCACCTCCCTCCCTACACCATCCCTCTGGGTCATCCCAGTGCACCAGCCCCAAGCATCCAGTATCCTGCATTGAACCTGGACTGGCGATTCATTTCACATATGATATTATACATGTTTCAATGCCATTCTCCCATCATCCCACCCTCTCCCTCGCCCTCTCCCACAGTCCAAAAGTCTGCTCTACACATCTGTGTCTCTTTTGCTGTCTCGCATACAGGGTTATCATTACCATCTTTCTAAATTCCTTATATATGCGTTAGTATACTGTATTGGTGTTTTTCTTTCTGCCTTACTTCACTCTGTATAATCGGCTCCAGTTTCATCTACCTCATTAGAACTGATTCAAATGTATTCTTTTTAATGGCTGAGTAATACTCCATTGTGTACATGTACCACAGCTTTCTTATCCATTCATCTGCTGATGGACATCTAGGTTGCTTCCATGTCCTGGCTATTATAAACAGTGCTGGGATGAACATTGGGGTACACATGTCTCAAGTCTGGTTTCCTCGGTGTATATGCCCAGCAGTGGGGTTGCTGGGTCATAAGGCAGTTCTATTTCCAGTTTTTTAGGGAATCTCCACACTGTTCTCTGTAGTGGCTGTACTAGTTTCCATTCCCACCAACAGTGTAAGAGGTTTCCCCTTTCTCCACACCCTCTCCAGCATTTATTACTTGTAGACTTTTGGATCACAGTCATTCTGACTGGTGTGAGATGGTACCTCGTTGTGGTTTTGATTTGCATTTCTCTGAGAATGAGTGATGTTGAGCATCTTTTCATGTGTTTGTTAGCCATCCGTATGCAGCCATGAAATTAAAAGACGCTTACTCCTTGGAAGGAAAGTTATGACCAACCTAGATAGCGTATTCAAAAGCAGAGACATTACTTTGCCGACTAAGGTCCGTCTAGTCAAAGCTATGGTTTTTCCAGTGGTCATGTATGGATGTGAGAGTTGGACTGTGAAGAAGGCTGAGTGCCAAAGAATTGATGCTTCTGAACTGTGGTGCTGGAGAAGACTCTTGAGAGTCCCTTGGACTGCAAGGAGATCCAACCAGTTCATTCTAAAGGAGATCAGCCTTGGGATTTCTTTGCAAGGAATGATGCTGAAGCTGAAAGTCCAGTACTTTGGCCACCTCACGCGAAGAGTTGACTCATTGGAAAAGACTCTGATGCTGGGAGGGATTGGGGGCAGGAGGAGAAGGGGACAACAGAGGATGAGATGGCTGGATGGCATCACTGACTCAATGGACGTGAGTCTGAGTGAACTCCGGGAGATGGTGATGGACAGGGAGGCCTGGCGTGCTGTGAATCATGGGGTCGCAAAGAGTCGGACACGACTGAGCGACTGAACTGAACTGAACTGATGTCTTTGGAGAAATGTCTGTTTAGTTCTTTGGCCCATTTTTTGACTGGGTCGTTTATTTTTCTGGGATTGAGCTGCAGGAGTTGCTTGTATATTTTTGAGATTAGTTCTTTGTCAGTTGCTTCATTTGCTATTATTTTCTCCCATTCTGAAGGCTGTCTTTTCACTTTGCTTATAGTTTCCTTTGTTGTGCAGAAGCTTTTAATTTTAACTAGGTCCCATTTGTTTATTTTTGCTTTTATTTCCAATATTCTGGGAGCTGGGTCATTGAGGATCCTGCTGTGGTTTATGTTGGAGAGTGTTTTGCCTATGTTCTCCTCTAGGAGTTTTATAGTTCCTGGTCTTACGTTTAGATCTTTAATCCATTTTGAGTTTATTTTTGTGTGTGGTGTTAGAAAGTGTTCTAGTTTCATTCTTTTACACGTGGTTGACCAGTTTTCCTAGCATTACTTGTTTAAGAGATTGTGTTTTCTCCATTGTATATTCTTGTCTCCTTTGTCAAAGATAAGGTGTCCATAGGTGCGTGGATCTATCTCTGGGCTTTCTGTTTTGTTCCATTGATCTATATTTCTGTCTTTGTGCCAGTACCATGCTGTCTTGATGACGGTGGCTTTGCAGGAATCCTATTCTTATGGGTGCGGTCATTATGGTTAACTCTTCAGAGACCAATCTCTCAGTAAGAGCTTAAAATTTAGTCTAACCTTTTCAGTTCCTCTAGTGAGTTTATGGGCTTCCGTGGCGGCTCAGCTGGTAAAGAATCTGCCTGAAATGCGGGAGACCTGGGTTCGATCCCTGGGTTGGGAAGATCCCCTGGAGAAGGGAAAGGCTACCCACTACAGTATTTTGGCCTGGAGAATTCCATGGACTGTATAGTCTGTGCGGTTGCAAAGAATCAGACATGACTGAACGACTTTCACGCACACAGTGAGTTTATGGTTGGAGCTTTTCATTCGTTTAGATCTTTCTTCCAACACTGTTTTGTTGTTTTCTGTATACAAGGCTTGTATCTCCTTGGTTAAGTTTATTCTTAGGTACTTTATTTTATTTATACTATTGCAAGTGGGACTGTGTTCTTAGTTTTGCTTTTTGGTTGTTCATTGTTAGTGTATCAAAATGCAAAGGGTTTTTGTCAATTGATTTTGTACCCTGCAACTTTACTGAATTCATTTCTTAGTTCTAAACAGCTTTTTGGTGGCATTTTGGGGGTTTAGGGCCTTTGTTCTTGGTGGATCCCTGAAGTTGGGGATGTGCCAACCCGTCGGTGTGTCAAAGCAGGGGATGTCAGTGAGCACCGAGATGCTGGCTGGTAAGGAGCTGGACCCTCGGGAAGCAGCTGGAGAGTACACAGTCCAACCACTTTTGGGGAGAAACTGAGAGAAAGGCATTTCTGTCTGGCCCAGGTATAGCGCCACGGGGGCGCCCTTTCAAACTGATTCTTTGCTATAGGTCTGTGGGGGCTTCTAAGCACAAGCCCCACCGGCTCATAGAAAGTGAAAGTGAGGTCGCTCAGTCATGTCCGACTCTTTGTGACCACATGGACTATAACCTACCAGGCTCCTCCATCCATGGGATTTTCCAGGCAAGAATACTGGAGTGGGTTGCCATTGCCTTCTCCACGGGATCTTCCCAAGCCAGGGATCAAAGCCGGGTCTCCTGCTTTATAGGCAGACGCTTTACCATCTGAGCTACAGATGCTACTGGCTTATAGAGCCAGGTGCTTTGGAGACCCACCTGTCAGGCGGGAGCCTTAGAAGTCAGGGGTACTGGGTATGCCACTTAAACCCTTCAGTCTCAGGAAGAAGATGCAAGTTGGAGTCCCCCCACCCCCGACGGTATGGTGCTCAGCCAGGGATGACAAAGATGCACTTCAGTGTTCCCCGCCCGTCCTCCTGCGGGTGCTGCTTCATTACCCATGTGCAGCAGTCGCCCCGCTAGTCTCTGCATTTTTCTGAATTATTCTTTATGTGGCTGCACTATTGGAGGAGAAAGATTTAGGTGCTTCCTGTTGCACAGAGTTGGACGCGACTGAAGTGACTTAGCAGCAGCAGCGGCGGCGGCACCATTTTGGAGCATTTGTTATCATTTTATGTGTTTTAATTCATTGTATTTCTTATCCTATCCAGGCAAGAGTACTGGAATGGATTGCCATTCCCTTCTCCAGAGGATCTTCCCGAGCCAAGGTCTGAACCCAGGTCTCCTGCATTGCAGGCAGATTCTTGACCATCTGAGCTCAGGGAAACCCTTTCCTGTCTTTACTGAAGCTCAGATTGTCCCGTCTTTGGCCACGGAGCCGAGTTCTTTCAGCCTCACGCTAACAGGGTTTGGTAGTGCTCTTGTGCGCTGAACACTGAGGTCTTCCAGACGTGCCGTGTGTACTTCGTGCCCCACAACTGGAAACAGCCATTCATACAAGAGACCCTGCTCCCTTTCGTGGGACACTGTACTTCAAGACCATGATTGAGGCACAGAAATACTCACTGTGATTGGGCTGGCATCGTTTTTATTCCATTTCTGTTAAAAGAACTTGGAGATGTATGCATGCTGATGATCGTATATCAGTTCCTATTAGTATTTCTAGTTCCCTTTCAGGACTGTGGGGTTCTTACTTAACACTTTTCCGTATTATGTTTGTATCTCCTTTATTCTGCATGGTGGATTCTGGCTATTGAGGTACAGAGGATGACAGAATCAGGATATGCCATAATTACAGGCGTATGTCGTTCTGTCGTGCTCAGCTTTATCATGCTTCACGGGTGCAGGACTTTTTACAAATTGAAGATTTGTGGCAAACCTGTATCATCAGGTGATGGCTAGCATTTTTTAGCAATAAAGCATTGTTTAAAAATTAAAGCATGTGCATTGGGTTTTTTAAGGCATAATGCTATTATACACTTAATAGACTACAGTATAGGGTAAATGTAACTTTTATATGGATTGGGAAATAAAAAAAAATTGTGACTCTCTGTCTTGTGGTATCTGCTTCACTGCACTGTCTGGAGCTGAACCTGCCATTTCTGGGGTGTGTCTACATTCAGCTGCCCTATCCTCCCATTACTCATGCATGTCAATACCAAGCAAATACCACTGCGAATTATGATTACTGAAAACAGGTAAAAAGTTTTGGCGTGCTCAGTGAGCATTCTCTCCTCACTCCCCTCTTTTTATAGGCCTGCTCTATTTACGCCGTCAGGGTATCTGGCTCTTGACAACTTGTGCTCTCCTCCATTTGACTTTCGTTTAGATTTGGTGCTATAAACAAGTACATATGTAATGTTGAGGAACTTGTCCTATGACAGCTTCTTGGTTTTTTTTTTCAGGTCATCTTGGTTTTCTGAATCTTGTTCTCTAGTACATTTTTCAGGAAATGTACATGGGAAGAATACTCCCTGAATTCTTTTGTATGGATAACAGCTTGATACTTGTGGTCATTTTTGCAGAATAGAAAAATCCTTAGCTTACACTTTACTTTCTTCAGAGCCTTATGTAGTTTGCACTTCACTCCACCTCCTCGCATGGACTGTGCTGTCTGAGGGTCTGACGATAGCCCAGATTTTCCCCTTGCAAATCTTTTATAAGGTCTTCTTTGGCTAGATGCCCAAAGGATCTTTTTTCCTAAAACCTGGTAATTACACTATAGTACATAATTTCAATATGTAGTTTCATTAAAAATATTTAAGACAGTTTTATTGGAGAATCAGTTTTAGTGTGTGTTTGTATAGAAGCCTATACGAGAAAGGCTACACTTGGCTTTCTTCTTCAGAGACCTATATTTTTCATGTTAGGTCTTTTTTGTGTTCATTTTAAATATCTGTCACCTTCCCTAAAATATTTTTTAAAAAATCTTCTTCAACCAGATTAGACATATTGCGTTTTCCTTCTTTTTCCTCATCTGCTTTGACAAACGTGTTTATTTGTTCCTGCATTGCTAGTTTCTACAATGATCTTTTTCTCACTTCTAATTTCTTTTTGAATTTTTTTCTAACCGTTGAGTTCTATCATTCTATGAAATAAGAAAGAAGAATTTTAAAGGGTCCAAAAATTTAATTTCTTTAAAGCATAATATCTGAAATGTGTGCACATATTATTTGTCTGATAGTTATTTATATATTTGTTACCACATAACTTTCTATATATTTTAATTAGCTCATGGTTAAAGAGGAAAAACAAAATAGCCAGTATGCACAATAGTCTTATTTTATAAGTGTCTGTATACCTTTAATGAAAAAACCCAAACTTTTACATGAAGAAAAGAACGAGTTTTCATCCATTGTTTCTTTTTTTATCTTTGATTACTGTACATTTCAATGACCCATTTTTAACTACTGCCAATTAATGTCCACAGAAGCCCACCAAGAGGTCAGGTTCTTACTGAGTTAATGCAGAGACTCTTCCTTCACTCAAAGAAAAGCCAAGAAGTGAGCATCACAATGAGAGGCTGACCCAGAGAGGCCTGGAGCAACACTGTCACGAACCATGGGACCGGGACTCTGTGTCAGGGCTCCCAAAGGAGTCTTCTTTTAATCATTGGCAGACATCTTCCCCAGTGATAATTTTTGATAATGGGGCTTTAAATAAAAAACAGAGTCTCTGAACAAACTCCTTAATAAATGCTAATTTGAACACAATTCTTCCTCTCCAAGGCTGAGGAGATTCAGTTTAGAAAGCAAACTTGCAGATCGCCAGCTGAGACCAGCACAGGTCTGTAGTAATACTTTTGCCACCTGATGCAAAGACCTGACTCATTGGAAAAGACCCTGATGCTGGGAAGGATTGAAGGCAGGAGGAGAAGAGGATGACAGAGGATGAGATGGTTAGATAGCATCACGGACTCAAAGCAGGTGAATCTGAGCAAACTCCAGGAGATAGTGAAGGACAGAAAGGCCTGGCGTTCTGCTTGCTGTCCATGGGGTCATAAGGAGTCAGACACGGCTTAGCAACTGAACAGCAATAAATACTAACAATCCGATTTGACTTTAAAAATACATTGAAAAGGTCAGTAAACTACCGGTGACTTCCCCACATCTCTGTCTCTCTTTAATACTATTTGTCTTACAGTGCACTCCTATTTTTCCTTGTTGTTGCTGTCCTAAGAGTTGAAAATGCTAACATGTGGAATAGTCATGGATGGGAAACATGTATGGGAAAACATATACAGGAAATATGTGATTTTCTTTGAATAAGCATATGGTATATTTTATCAGGCTTTTTTGAAAAGCTCTTTCTGAAGTTATACTATCCTAAAATTATCTGTCCACAATTTAATTGAGTCAGATTTAAGCATATATCTGGTCAGTTTAAGGAATCAAAGACTCAGGTCTTGACGTGGGCTTCTGACATTTCAGAGAAGAAATCTTTTCAGTGCAGACCAGGGACCATCTGCTTGGAATGCTAACCCTAATGGGCTGGGACTGAGGTCTTGTTTCCAGGCCTTTCTTTGCCGTTTGGTGCATGTGTGATTGTCTCTGGACCTCAGTTTACTCATCTGCAATGGCAGCATCTCCAATGTCAGGATTTCTAAGGTCTCTTCAAACTCAGAACTGAAATTCCATTTTCCTCCTCTGTTCAATGTCCTAATGCCTAAAAGTTAAAATGGACATAATACATAATCCAAACGTCTTTTATTCATTCATCCATCATAAATATGTGTCTACTATGTGCCAACTGATAACAAAGGAAAAAGCAGATAAAGATTCCTGTCCTCCTAAAACTGACTTCCTAATGGGTAAATGGATAAGTACAATGAAAGGGGCTTCCCAGGTGGCTCAGTCGTAAAGAATCCTCCTACAATGCAGGAGACACACGCAGGAGACGCAGGAGACGTGGGTTTGGTCCCCGTGTGGGAAAGATCTCCTAGAGAAGGGAATGGCACCCACTCCAGTAGTCTTGCCTGGGAAATCCCAAGGACAGAGGAACCTGGTTGGCTGCAGTCCATGGGGTTGCAAGAAGTCAGACACGACTGAGCACACACACAAACAATGAAAATGTGGGTAAATAAGCCCTAATAGAGGCTTGATAGGGAAAACGAATCTGCAGGTAAATTTGGGGAGAGGAGGGCTGCTAATTTTAAAAGCCAGGCCAAGGAGAAGCTCATGGAGAAACTGACATCTGAGTGTAGAGGGAAGAGAGCCTGTCCACGCAGATGTCTTGGGAAAGAGCTCTCTGAATGGAGAGAAGGAATGCAAGACCTTGAGGTGCTTTCGTGAGCTGAAACTTTATGATATTTAATAGACCATAAGCTGTTCTGGAAGAGTCGTCTGTAGGACCCTGGGGTCGTTCGCCACTGTCTTTGGGAAGCTGGGTTAGGAGGGGCAGAGGAAAGGGAGAACCGTGATGATGAAGTGTCTGGATCTCACATCACATGAGGAAGGTTTCAAGGATGGCAGGACATTCATAGCAGAGGATTACATGCCGCAGAGTGAGGAGGAAGAGAAGTATTAGCTCCTTCAAATGGTAAAGTACTTTCATTTAAAAAGAACAGGTGAATAGCTTTTCCTATTCTAATCAAGAGCAATCCTGGGTAGGGAAGTTTCCCCTGAAGGGAATGGCAACCCCCTCCTGTATTCTTGCCTGGAGAATCCTGTGGACAGAGGAGCCTGGAGGGCTACAGCGCATGAGGTCACAAAGAGTGGGACATGACTGAGTGACTGACACTTGTTAATCAGGAGCAAAAGGAATAGGAAAATGAATAACAGGTTTCACAGAGTCATATCTGATAAATATAGAGAGGAGGTTTCTCACAGCTAAGGCAGTTGAGGAATGAAGTAGGCCATTGTTTGCGTGCTTTGCTGTCATTCGGAATATTTGAAGAATTTTTTAAAATAGAGATGCTCTATAGGTTTAAGAGTCTGTCTATGATGAGCTACATGAAAGGTTATTTTAAAAATATTTATTCATTATTTTATATATTAGTTTATTAAACATATTTATAATTATATAAAAACATACTTTCAGAGAATTTGGAAGTGCAGCCAGGTTTGGGAATCATTGCTGTAGATTCCCCTGGGGCGTGGTGAGATTCTTACTACACGAAACATTCAGACAAGATAACTTCTTGCCAGTAACCCTGGGAAAAAAAATTCCCACATTGGGTGAGGAGTCAGAGTAGGTGTCCTCTAACATAGCTCTCAATTTTCAGATTTCATGAAACCGCCACATTTTGAAACTACATTTGTATTGAAGTGAAGTTGCTTAATTATTTGTTTCAAGATAATTCTTTTATCTGTTATTTTTAATAATCAATTATTTCAAATTCTATCCTATCCTGTGATCCTGCACGCTAAGCTGCTTCAGTTAGGTCTGACTCTTTGCGACCCCATGGACTGTAGCCTGCCAGGATGCTCTGTCCATGGGATTCCCCAGGCAGGGATACAGGAGTGGGGTGTCATGCCTTTCTCCAGGGGATCTTCCCAACCCAAGGATTGAACCAGCATCTCCTGAGACTCTTGGATTGCTGGTGGGGTCTTTACAGCTGAACCACTGGGGAAGCCCATCCTTTGGTCATATAAACACAAAAAGGAAATCTGACTAATTTTGTACTGATTTATGTATCTTGTGTTTATTTCTAATTGTGCACGAGTGGGAAGTACTGCTCCTCTTTCCCTAGATGCCTTATTGTTTTCTAATAAAATGATCAAAAAAAAATCAGAGTCTCCCCAAATTCATGTATATTTATTTTCTAATCCTGAACACTGAGTTACTTGAGACAATGGGCATTCTCTATTTTATGTCAATAACGTCAGAATAGTTTTGTGTGGGCTTCCCAGGTGGAGCTAGCGGTAAAGAACTCACCTGCCAGTGCAGGAGACACAGGAGACGCGGGTTCGATCCCTGGGTGAGGAACTTCCCTGGAGAAGGGAGGGCATGGCAGCCCACTCCAGGATTCCTGCCTGGAGAATCCCAAGCACAGAGGAGCCTGGTGTGCTACAGTGGGTTGCAAAGAGTTGGACACAACTGAACTGACGTAGCACATAAAATCAGAATACATAAAACATTTATTTATTTACTTGGCTGCCCTGGATCCTGGTTTGCGGCATGTAGGATGCAGTTCCTTGACCAGGGGTTGGACCCGGGTCCTCTGTACTGGGAAAATGGATTCCTAACCACGGGACCACCAGGGAAATCCCAGACTACTTTTATAATAATAATTTTGAGGCAATTCACAGAACTTTTGGGGTGCATAATTCAAGTTCTCAAGAGTATTGTGCTCTATTTGGGGAAGAAAGACGTGTGCATGAAAATAATATAGAGCTACATAAAACGAATAGGAATGGCAAGGTTAAAACAGGTGTTGAAATTGAGAAGAGGGACTTAGGAAGTGGGATTCAAGGAAATTCACAGGAGATTGAAGGTAGAATGAATACTGAAGGAATTGGAGCCTCCTGAAAGATCTGAGGTCTTCTCATTTTTAAAAAGGGAAAATTCATGATAGCAGGAAGCAAATAAGAAAGAAAAGGGCTCCTGCAATCCCTTCCAACTTTCAGATCCTAAAAAAAGAAAGTACTCCAACCTTAGTCATAGCTGCTGGGTTGGATTAATTATTGAACTTAGTTCTCCTATTGAATGAAAAATGGCAGACCTAAACACTTTTGAAAGATTACATCAACTTAGAAACTTCAGGAGATACGGGGGTCAAATAGTTATACCCATTTTTTAAAAACAACCAATAGCTCAGAAATTCTCAGTTAGTGGTCAGTTAGTAACTAGCCACCACCGACAGGCTTCTTTCTGGCAATGAATGTTAATCACTTGTTTAATTTCCATAGAACATTTCTATACTTGTTTGCCTACGCAGTAGCTCATTTTACTAACATTTCCATCCGTATCTCTAAAATAGATCCGCTTTCCGGGGACGGTGTATGATGTCCATCAACAGAGCCATCGGCTCTTTGGCTTCTGGCTGGGCTTGGCCACTGAGGAACACCGTCACTTCAGAAGGATGCGAGACGGGGAGGCAGGGCCTGTGACTCTCCAGTGCTTCCTCGGCGGCTGAGCTGGTGCGGAAGGCACCAACTAGACCCTGGCTCCTGGGAGGCGGCCTTCTCGATTCAGTTTCCTCTGACTCAACAGCCTGTAACCATCCCCCACTCTGGCTCCTTGGGCCTAGGAGAGGTAGCAAACTTCTGTGGACGCTGCCCCAGGGTGGAGGCGGTGGGTCCATCCTTTGTGGGTTCCCTACCTACTAACTCCTCTGTAAAGACTCCTTTGCCCAACTCATGTCAAATTGCTCCTTTGGAATGTGGCGTTGGTCTCACTTGGACACAAATGTCATATCCATTTAGTCCCTCCAATCAGAGATGAGAAGAGATCCATATATAAGTAATCCCAACAAAGAGGACAAAAATAATCTCCAAAAAATAGATGCATTTAAAATCTAGACTTTAAAAGACAAACTTTTGAGTGGCTTTTTTTTTTTTTCCTTTTGAGAGAGCCTCCTTTAGTGTGTAATTAATTTACTTATTTACTATCAGTAAAACTCTCACGAGAGCTATGAATCTGCTTATGCACATTAGGCTTATGCCTGAGGACTGGAAAATAACCAAAAAAAAGTTAAATCATTAATTAGTTGTATATATTTCAATTTAGAAACCTGTACCCACAAAATATAGCTTTAGTATCAGCATTACATATGTATGAAAATGAAAAAGCAGAACGGTTTTGCCAGCAGTTTTAAATGGACTTTGTTTTTCTATGTTAAAAAGTGAATGTGCAGCCTTTCTTTATGTCTCGCTTTTTTTTTTTAATTGTTTTAGTTTAATTGGAGGACAATTGCTTCACAACATTGTGGTAGTTTCCCCAGACATCAACATGAACCAGCCACGGGTGCACCTGTGTGGCCCACCCTGAGCCCTGCCGCCTCCCACCCACCCTACCCCTCTGGGTCGTCCAGAGCACCGGCTTTGGTGCCCCGCTTCACGCATCGAGCTTGCACGGGTCATCCGTTTTATTCTATGGTCAAGGACTACTTATTTATGATCATGATGGGGACGGTAAGAGACTGTACGGCCAGATCTTGGGATGGTCTGGCAGTTCTATCTGTGTTTCAGTTGAACCAACGGGCAATGAAAAGGCATAATGATGACGCACGAATTCAGAAGGCCAAAGGGTGATGTTGCCACAGGGTAGACGCATGCGGGCTCTCTAGTGTGAATTACTGACAGAACCCTGGGTTGTCACAGCCATCTAGAAACGCAGTAAAACAACGCTTTTAAAACTGAAGTATTATTGGTTTATAATGTGTTTATTTCAGAGGTACAGCAAAGTGATTCAGTTATATATATATACATAAATGCATATACCTGAAATTATTGCTGTACACCTGAAATAAACACATTACAAATATATAATTGGATATGCATACATATACATTTGAATATGTATATTCAAATTATACATATGAAGTTTTTTTCAGATTCTTTTCCATTACAGGTTATTAAAAGATATTAAATACAGTAGGTCCTTGTTGCTTATCTAAGTAAAGCAACTCTTAATTAAAGAATGACCTGTTATTACAATTCTATTTATTTCACTGAGAGAGACTTCACTGATCTAGTGACTTTCTCAAATACAACCTAGAAAACAACCGAGATTCTCTCTGTGTTTTCAGCAGAAAATATTTCATATCTGTATCTGTTTACTTGGATGCTGTATGACACGTTTAACTGGGGATGTACTGGCATTTGACCTTAAGTCAAAGGAAAGAGGAAACGGAAGTCCCTTGTCTGGAAGCTGTGGGAAATTCTACTAGTGCTGGCCAGTATCCAGTTTCCTGTTACTCCTAGAGAACGCAGAAGATTATACTTTTTATCTCTTGAAATTAATTTCATCCACGGAATTAATTCTGGTTAATGAAATGTAAACAAAAATGATGTGTATATCTTCTGAGCCAAGATAGTCATCTCTGCTCCCCTCTTCAAACGGAACTTGGCTCATCAGTGACAACCCAGGTAGTGGTGCCCACCCCTGATAACTGGGATGGGGCATCTTGCTCGAACAAGGGAGAAGTCTCAGCTAATGAGATTTGGGGTTCATCTGTTACCTCAGTGTACTTTACTCTGTGACACTGCCTATCTGAGAATGGTGGAACTCTGATATTTCAGAAAAAGTTACTAGACTATTTTGAGTAAGTTGGAAATGAAGAAAGAACCAGTCCATTCTAAAGGAGATCAGCCTTGGGATTTCTTTGGAAGGAATGATGCTAAAGCTGAAACTCCAGTACTTTGGCCACCTGATGCAGAGAGCTGACTCATTGGAAAAGACTCTGATGCTGTGAGGAACTGGGAGCAGGGGGAGAAGGGGACGACCCAGGATGAGATGGCTGGATGGCATCACTGACTTGATGGACGTGAGTCTGAGTGAACTCTGGGAGTTGGTGATGGACAGGGAGGCCTGGCGTGCTGCGGTTCATGGGGTCACAAAGAGTCGGACATGACTGAGTGACTGAACTGAATGGAACTGAACTGATGTTACAAAAACACGATTTGAAACTGGATGTATAGTTTTGTGACTATTACAAAGTCATCCTTTAAGCCTTGGGACTATACTGGACCTCTGGAGATTACTGGAACAGCTATTTTAGAAGCACATAATCTATGACCCAATTATGAAATATGTTGCAAACACAGCTTTGTCTCAAAAGAAGATGCTCTTCGGTTGGTCTCCATAGCAACAAGAGCTAGGACGCTAATAGGCCAGAGGCCAAGTTACTATGAATAAACTTCTCAAAGCTCTCCTAATGCCACAGGCCAATTCGTTATAATAAAATCTCTCTCTCTCTCTTTCTCTGTCACTCTTTGTTAATACATGTTTATATCCATATACTTGCTTTGGGCAACATACGAAATGTACATCCCTTCATGGATCATAGCCTTGAAATGGAAAAGGGCTTGTGTAACTCAGTGAAGTTATAATCCATGCAGTGCAGGGCCACCAAAGGTGAATGGGTCAGAGCAGAGAGTTCTGACAAAACGTGGTCCACTGGAGAAGGAAATGGCAAACCACCCCAGTCTCCTTATCTGAAAACCCCATGGACAGTGTGAAAAGACAAAAAGACAAGACGCTAACAGATGAGTCTCCCAGGTTGGAAGATGCTACCGGGGAAGAGCCGGTGGCAACTACTAACAGCTCCAGAAAAAATACGACGGCTGGGCCAAGCTGGAGATGACGCTCAGCTGTGGATGTTATCTGGCAGTCAAAGCAAAGTCTGACGCTGTAAAGAACAATGTTGCATAGGAACCTGGAATGTTAGGTCTACAAATCGAGGTAAATTGGACGCGGTCAAAGAGCAAATGGCAAGAGTGAACATCAACATCTTAGGAATCAGTGAGCTATTAATAAAATGGATGGGAATGGACCAGTTTAATTTAGATGACCACTGTATGTACTACTGTGGGCAAGAATTCCTTAGAAGAAATGGAGTAGCCCTCATAGTCAACAAAAGGGTCTGAAATTGCACCCAATCTCAAAAATGCCAGAATGATCTTGGTTTATTTACAATGCAAACCATTCAACATCACAGTAATCCAAGTCTATGCCCCAACCATTAATGCTGAAGAAGCTGAAGTTGACTGGTTCTATGAAGACCTACACCACCTTCTAGAACTAACACCAAAAATAGACGTTCTTTTCATCACAGAGGACTGGAATGCAAAAGTAGAGAGTCAAGAGATACCCAGAACAACAGGCAAGTTTGGTCTTGGAGTACAAAATGAAGCAGGGCAGAGGCTAAACGAGCTTAGACAAGAGAACAACTGGTCATAGCACAGACTTTCTTTTTAAATAAGCCAAGAGACAGCTCCATACATGAACATCACCAGATGGTCAATATAAAAATCAGACTGATTATGTTCTTTGCACCGGAAGATGGAGAAGCTCTATACACTCAGCAAAAGCAAGACCTGGAGCTGACCGACCTTCCCAGGTGGCACTAGTGGTAAAGGACCTGCCTGCCAGTGCAGGAGACGTGGGACACTCAGGTCCGATTGCTGGGCCAGGAAGATCCCCTGGAGGTGGGCATGGCAACTCACTCCACTCTTCTTGCCTGGAGAATCCTATGCACAGAGGAGCCTGGTGGGCTACAGTCCACAGGGTTGCACAGAATCGGACTTGACTGAAGTGACTTAGCACATACACATGGAGCTAACTGTGTGTTAGATCATGAGCTCCTTATTGCAAAATTTAGCCTTAAATTGAAAAAGCAGGGAAAGGCACTAAGCCATTACGGTATGATCTTAATCAAATCCTTTATGGTTATATGGTGGAGGTGATGAATAGATTCAAAGGATTAGATCTGATAGATTGCCTGAGGAACTATGGACAGAGGTTCATAACAATGTACAGTAGGCAGTGATCAAAACCATCCCAAAGAGAGAGAAATGCAAGAAGGCAAAGTGGTTGTCTGAGGAGGCTTTACAAATAGTTGAGGAAAGAAGAGAAGTGAAAGATATGGGAGAAAGGGAAGAATATGCCCAACTGAATGCAGAGTTCCAGAGAAGAGCAAGGAGAGTAAGAAGGCCTTCTTCAATGAACAATGCCAAGAAATAGAGGAAAACAGAATAGGAGATATTAGAGATCTCTTCAAGAAAACTGGGGGTATCAAGGGAATATTTCATGCAAAGATGAGCACAATAGAGGACAGAAACAGCAGGGACCTAACAGAAGCAGAAGAAATTTAGGAAGAGGGGGCAAGAATACAAAGAACTGTACAAAAAGGTCTTAATGACTGGGTTAACCACGATGGTGTGATCACTCACCTACAGCCGGACATCACGGAGTGTGAAGTCAACTGGGTCTTAGGAAGCATCACTATGAACAAAGCTAGTGGAGGTGACAGAATTCCAGCTGAGCTGCTTCATACCACAAAAGATGAGGCTATGAAATACTGCACTCAGTATGTCAACAAATTTGGAAAACTCAGCAGTGGCCATAGGGCTGGAAAATGTCAGTTTTCATTCCAGTCCCAAACAAGGACTATACAAGGTCAGTTTTCACTTCAATCCCAAAAAAGGAAAATGGCAAAGAGAGTTTCAATTACTGTGTATTTGTGCTCATTTCAAATGCTAGCAAGGTAATGCTCAAAATCCTTCAAGCTATGCTTCAGCAGTATGTGAACACAAGAACATCCAGATGTACAAGCCTGGGTTTTGAAGAGGCAGAGGAACCAGATATCAAAATTCTCAACATATGTTGGATCAGGGAGAAAGAAAGGGAGCTCCATAAAAATATCTACTTCTGCTTCATCGACTATGCTAAAGTCTTTCACTGTGTGGATCACAACAAATTGTGGAAAATTGTTAAAGAAATGGAAGTACCAGAACACCTTGTCTATCTCCTGAGAAACCTGTACGCAGGTCAAGAAGCAACAGTTAGAACTGGACATGGAATAACTGATTGGTTCAAAATTGGGAGAGGAGTACGAAAAGGCTGTTTATTGTCACCCTGCTTATTTAACGTCTATGCAGAGTACATCATGTGAAATGTCAGACTGGATGAATCACAAGCTGGAATCAAGATTGCTGGGAGAATTATCAATAACCTCAGACAGGCAGAAAGCAAAGTGGAACTAAAGAGCCTCTTGATGAGGGTGAAAGAGGAGAGTGAGAAAGTTGGTTAAAATTCAACATTTAAAAAACTAAGTTTATAGCATTTGATCCCATCAATCTCATCATGGCAAATAGATGGGGAAAAATGGAAACAGTGGCAGGTTTTACTTTCTTGGGCTCCAAAATCACTGCAGCCATGAAATTAAAAGACACTTGCTTCTTGGAAGAAAAGTTATGACAAACCTAGATAGCTTATTAAAAAGCAGAGACATCATTTTGTAGAAAAAGGTGCACATAGTCAAAGCTCTGGCTTTTCTAGCAGTCACGTGTGGGTGTGAGAGTCGGACCATAAAGAAGACTGAGCAGCAAGTAACTGACGCTTTCAAACTGCAGTGTTGGATAAGACTCCTGAGAGCTCCTTGGGCCACAAGGAGATCAGACCAGGCAACCTTAAAGAAAATCAACCCTGAATATTCATCGGAAGTACAGATGCTGAAGCTCCAATACTTCAGCCAGCTGATGCTAAGAGCTAACTCACTGGAAAAGACTCTGATGCTGAGAAAGACTGCAGGAAAAATGAGAAGGGGCAACAGAAGATGAGATGGTTAGATAGCATCACTGACTGAAAGGACGTGCACTTGAGCAACGTCCGCGACATCGTGGAGAACAGAGGTACCTGATGTGTCCGTGGTGATGCAGGGTTAGACACGACTCAATAACTGAACAATAACGACAAACGGAAGGTACAAACCATCACAGAAATCAATTGGTAAAGACTTTACTTGAAATGAACTTTAAGCAGGTACAAAAGCAAAAATCAAGAATGTTTTGGGAGCATCACAAAGAGACCTGCAATAAGAAAAGGAATAAATCTTGGTGTATAAAATGGGGCAAAACCAAGCTCAGAATAGCGTAAGCTAAAAATGGTAGATAGGAGTTTTGGATAACATCTGAAAGAGGCTTGTTCTTTAGTCCAGCGCTTTCCATTTTATTCCAAGCTATATTAATGGCAGACAAAATGTTAATAGTTATTTTGTTGTTAGAGTGATCCATAAGCAAACACACTTCATCAGTATAGGCTAAAGATAAGTTATTGATAACATAGTTTCTTCACTGCAAGAATTCAGAGCCTTAGTATGCTAATGACTAGCGTGCATCTCTAAGAATATGAGTTAATTTTAAGTAAAATATACCAGATGTACTTAACCAAGGAGGGATTGTTCTCTAAGTTTTATTTTAAATCATCTGAAAAAGAACAAAAATGTTCAAGTATTATATGCTTTTGGAATTATATAAAGTAAGTGAGGAACCTCCACTCCTTGGTCTATGTAATTCTATTTTATTAGGCAACCATGATAAGTGTTTTGAACATATTTTTAAAAAAGATTTCATAACATAAGAAGGCCACAGTTAGTAGGTGAAGACAAGCACACAGGAGATAAATAGAAAATAATAAGTGAAAAAAAAGAGGTAAATCAGACTATATTTGCATTCAGTCTCTCTGTCATGTCCAGCTCTTTGTGACCCCATGCACTGCAGCGCTCCAGGAGGCTCTCTCTCTGGAACTTTGCAGGCAGGAATACTGAAGTGGGCTGCCATTTCCTATGCCAGGGCATCTTTCCTGACCCAGGGATCTAACCCACATCTCTTGGGTCTACCTGCATTGGCAGGTGGATTCTTCACCACTGAGCCACCTCGGAAGGCCAAATCAAACTATATAAAGAATATTAAATATGAATGAGTTAAGCCATCTAATCAAAATGTAAATATTTATAGACTGAATAAAAATCAAGATTCATGTGTAAGCTGTCAACAGAAGACACACATTAGATTCAAAGGTATAAGTAGGTTGAAAGTAGATGGATGAAAAAAATATCATACAAACAACAACCACAAGAAAGCTGGAAAAGCTATATTAATGTCAGATAAAACAGATTAAAATTTTTTTATTAGAGATAAAGAAGAAATGTTTTGTAAGAAAGGTGGTCAACTTTACAGAAAATTATAAAAATTATATATATATATATTTCTAATAGCAGAGCATTAAACACATGAAGCAAAAAAATCAGAATTGAAGGAAGAAATAGTAATAACAGCTGCAGATTACAGTATCTAACTTTTAATAATAAATAGAACAATTAGATCAATAAAGAAATGGAAAACTTGAACATACCAGACCTACAGTCATAGACCTAACAGATATCTATAGAATATTCACCCAGTAACAGTATAATACACAGTGTTCTCAAGCACATACAGAATATTCTCCAGGTAAGACCATATGCTATGTCATTAAAGAAACCTAAATATATTTAATAGGATTAAAATCATAGAAAGTGTCTTCTCCAGTTGGAATGAAATAAGAAATTACTAATAAAGAATAGTAGAGAATTCTCAAGTACATGGACATTAAATCACACATTACTAAATAACAAGTAGTTCAAAAAAAATAAATCACAGGAGAAATTTAAAAATAATGATATAAATGAAAATGAGAATATACTAAAGTTTATGGGATATAGTTAAGCAGTGTTTAGGGATAAATTTATAGTAATGCCTATCAAAAAATGAGAAAGATCTAACACCAACTTCCACCTTAAGGCCCTGGAAAAAGAACAAACTAAATTCAAAGAAAGCAGAAAGAAGGAAATAACAAGGATGAGAGCAGAAAACAATAAAAATAGAGAACAGAAATGAAGAAAAATGATCAAAAGCAAAAGCTGTTATTTAAAAAATTATCAACAAAATTGACAGAGCTTCATCTAGATAAAAATGGAGATGACTGAAACGACCGAACTCAGGAATGAAAGAGGAGAGACTACCACCAACATTACAGAGATGAAAAGAGTCATAAGCGACAGCTTTGACCATCACAGGCAAACAAAGTAGATAATTCAGGTGAATTAGACAAATTTTAGGACACAGAGTACCAAAACTAACTCAAGAAGGAATAGAGTATCTAAATGGAGATAGAAGTAAAGTGGTTAAACTAGTAATCAAAACACTCTCCACAAAGAAGAGTGCAGGGTCGGATGGCGTCACTGGTGAATTACGCCAAATCTTCAAGATTAATAGAAATTCTTCACGAACTCCGTAAACATAGAGGAGGTGGGAATATTTCCCAACCTGTTCTGTGAGACCAACATTACCCTGACACAAAAACCAGACAAAGATATCACAGAAAACAGAAAATTGCAGACAAATAATTTACGAGTGTAGATGGCGAACATTCTCAGCGAAATACTGGCAAATTGAATCCAGAAATATGCAAAAGGGATTCTACACGGTGGCTAGAGGGATTTACTTTAGGAACGCAAGGTTAGTTCAGCATCCCCAAACCATTAATTAATGTAATACACCATCTCAGTGGCTGCTGCTGCTAAGTCGCTTCAGTTGTGTCTGACTCTCTGCGACCCCACAGACGGCAGCCCACCAGGCTCCTCTGTCCCTGGGATTCTCCGGGCAAGAATATTGGAGTGGGTTGCCATTCTTCAATGCATGCATGCATGCTAAGTCACTTCAGTCATGTCTGACTCTGTGAGATCCCATAGACGGCAGCCCTCCAGGCTCCTCTGGCCACAGGATTCTCCAGGCAAGAGCATTGGAGTGGGCTGCCATTTCCTTCTCCCCCATCTCAGTAGAATAAGGAACAAAACCAAACAAACACATTACTATCCAATAGATGCAAGAAAAGGCATTTGACAAAATTTAGCAATGTGATAAAGATATCAGGAACACAAAGGTGTTTCCTCAACATGAAAAAGGGAACTAATAAAAAACCAGCAGTTACATCTATTTCTGCTTTATTGACTATGCCAAAGCCTTTGACTGTGTGGATCACAATAAACTGTGGAAAATTCTGAAAGAGATGGGAATACCAGACCACCTAACCTGCCTCTTGAGAAATCTGTATGCAGGTCAGGAAGCAACAGTTAGAACTGGACATGGAACAACAGACTGGTTCCAAATAGGAAAAGGAGTACATCAAGGCTGTATATTGTCACCTTGCTTATTTAACTTCTATGCAGAGTACATCATGAGAAACACTGGACTGGAAGAAGCACAAGATGGAATCAAGATTGCCGGGAGAAATATCAATAACCTCAGATATGTGGATGACACCACCCTTATGGCAGAAAGTGAAGAGGAACTAAAAAGCCTCTTGATGAAAGTGAAAGAGGAGAGTGAAAAAGTTGGCTTAAAGCTCAACATTCAGAAAACGAAGATCATGGCATCCGGTCCCATCACTTCATGGGAAATAGATGGGGAAACAGTATCAGACTTTATTTTTTGGGGCTCCAAAATCACTGCAGATGGTGATTGCAGCCATGAAATTAAAAGATGCTTACTCCCTGGAAGAAAAGTTATGACCAACCTAGATAGCATATTCAAAAGCAGAGACATTACTTTGCCGACTAAGGTCCGTCTAGTCAAGGCTATGGTTTTTCTTGTGGTCATGTATGGATGTGAGAGTTGGACTGTGAAGAAGGCTGAGCACTGAAGAATTGATGCTTTTGAACTGTGGTGTTGGAGAAGACTCTTGAGAGTCCCTTGGACTGCAAGGAGATCCAACCAGTCCATCCTAATGGAGATCAGTCCTGGGTGTTCATTGGAAGGACTGATGCTGAAGCTGAAACTCTAGTACTTCGGCCACCCCATGAGAAGAGTCGACTCATTGGAAAAGACTCTGATGCTGGGAGGGATTGGGGGCAGGAGCAGAAGGGGATGACCGAGGATGAGATGGCAGGATGGCATCACGGACTCGATGTACGTGAGTCTGAGTGAACTCCGGGAGTTGGTGATGGACAGGGAGGCCTGGCGTGCTGCGATTCATGGGGTCGCAAAGAGTCGGACACGACTGAGCGACTGAACTGAACTGAACTGAACGTCATATTCAATGGTGACAAACCGAAAGAGTTCCTTCCCAAGCGAAGGCAGAAGACAGGGATATTTCTTTCCATTTCTATTCAGTGCTGTATTGGAAGTTCTAGGCAAGGCAATTAGGGAAGAAAAGTTAATATAAGGTATTTAAATTGGGAAGGAAGAAATAAAAGCATCTCTATTTTTAGAAGGCATGATCTTATATAAAAATTTTCCATAAAATCCACCCTTATATTATTAGAACTATTTAAAAAGCTTGGTAAAGTTGGAGGATGCAAGATGGGCATGGAAAAATCAGGTGCGTTTCTGTGCAGTGTGAGTGAACAACCCAAACGTAAGTTAAGAAAGCAATTTTGTTAACAACAGCATCAAAAATAATAGAACTCAGGAATACATTAACCAAGGATATTTGTACACTAAGAACTACTGTTGAAAAATTAAAATACTGTTGAAAGAAATGTAAAAAGATATGGATAGACATATAGATCAATAGAATAGAATTGAGACTCCAGAAATAAACCCTAATATCACTGGCAAGTGTCTCATAGGTATGCTAAGATGATTCAATGGGGGAAAACAGTGGTTTTTTTTTTTTTTTTTTTTTACAAATGGTGATGTGATAACTGAACATCCACACAAAAAAATTTAATAAAATTCAGCCCATTCATCAACCATATGGAGAAAGAAACGGCAGCCCACTCCAGGATTCTTCCCTGGAGAATCCCATGGACAGAGGAGCCTGGAGGGCTACAGTCCCCGGGGTCAGAAAGAGTCAGACACGATGGAAGCGACAACACGCACACACACACACAACCACACACACATTAGTTCAAAACAGATCAGAGACTAAACGCAAGAGCTCACACCATGAAACTCCTGGAAGGAAAGAGAGGGATGTGTCTTCATGACCCTGGAATAGGCAATGGTTTCTTAGACGTCACCTTAAAATCACAGAGAAAAAAAACCAGGTGAAATGGATATCACCAAAATTAATACTTTGTGCTTTGTAGAGAAACATTAAGAAAATGAAAGGACAACTTAGAGAATGGGAGAAGAAAACGGTGCATCATAACCTGTTATCTAGAACTATAAAGCACACCCCAATTCAGTAATAAACAGACAAACAAGTTTCAAAACGGGCAGAGAATGTAAACTGCTGCTGCTGCCAAGTCGCTTCAGTCGTGTCCAACTCTCTGTGACCCTGTAGACGGCAGCCCGCCAGGCTCCCCCGTCCCTGGGATTCTCCAGGCAAGAACGCTGGAGTGGGCTGCCATTTCCTCCTCCAGTGCATGAAAGTGAAAAGTGAAAGGGAAGTCGTAAACTGACAGTTGTCCACATACATGCAAATGCCCAGTAAGCACAGGAAAATATGCTCGACATTATCCGCTCTCAGGGAAACGCAACTGAAAACCACATGAGGTGCCACCTCACACACACAAGAATGGTCATAATAAAGGAAAATCAGATAAATAAAAGTTGTTGTGAGCAACCAGAGACTTGGAATCTTTATATGCGGCTAAGTGTACCGGCGTCTGCTGCTCTGGGGAAGTCTGGCGGCTGCTCAAATGTTACACAGAGTTACCAGCAATTCTTCCTTACTCAAGAGAAATTAAAACGTGCACACAAAGTCGGGGAGAAAACTGTCGTATGTTAACGCATACATACAGGATCTAGAAAAATGGTCCCGAGGAACCTGTTTGCAGGACAGGCGCTGAGCCGCACGCAGAGAAAGGACTCACGGACACAGCGGGGGAGGGCGGGGGTGGGGCGACCCGAGAGCAGCCCGGACACACACGAGCACGCGTGAGACGGAGCTCAGCCTGAGCCGGCGAGAAGGGGCGTGGGAGGCAGCCCCGGAGGGAGGGCGTGTGTGACGACTTGCGGCTGACTCATGTTGTACGGCAGAAACCGACGCAGCGTTGTAAAGCAACTATCCTCCAATTAAAAATAGAAAATAGAACAGCACATTCAGTGGACTACCCATCACACCGTGATGACCGTCTGTACCTGGTTGAAATCACCCAGGGCGGACAGAGAGAAACGAAATCCTTTCGCACATGCTTTTCTTGTAAAGTCCACACAAAACTTTTTCTGAGTGTTTCATGGATGCTCACAGCAGCGTTATTCTTCCTGCCAAAGAGTGGGTACACTGCGAAAGCCCGTCTAGTGATGAATGAATATACAGTGTGGAATGTCTACATGATGAAACCTATTATTTGGCAATAAAAAGGAATGAAGCACAGGTATGCCGCAATGTGAGATGAGTACAGCAAAAACATGCTCAACGGAAAGAGCCAGTCACAAGGGGCCACACTGTACGATTCCATTGACACGAGATGTCCAGAGTAGGTGAGTGCATAGGCGTGGAGCGTGGGTCAGCGGCTGCACGGGGCTGAGGGGCCGGGAGCCACTGGTGTTGGCTGTGTCGTCAACCTTCCTTTGTGGGTAACGAAAAGTTCAGAAATTTATTATGGTGATGGATGCCTGAGTCTGGGAATATACTAAAAGGCCTTGCGTTTTACACTTTACTTAATTAATTTAGGCCCCACTGCACAGCATGCGGGATCTCAGTTCCCCAACCAGGGACTGAACCTGTGCGCCCTGCAGGGGAAGCCTGGACTGCCCAGGGACATCTTAGGTTGTAAGACGACATGTCAATCATATCTCAATCAAGTTGTTTCAAACCTGGAGTTAATAAAAAGTACGAGAAGCCCGACTTCTGTCTCAATTAAGTCAATATAAATTGTTGTTTCTACAAAGCTCACTTTTTTTGTTTCAGTTCAGTCACTCAGTTGTGTCCAGCTCTTTGGACTCCATGGACTGCAGCACGCCAGGCCTCCCTGTCCATCACCAACTCCCAGAGTCCACCCAAACCCATGTCCATTGAGTCGGTGATGCCATCCAGCCATCTCATCCTCTGTCGTCCCCTTCTCCTCCTGCCCTCAATCTTTCCCAGCATCAGGGTCTTCTCAAATGAATCAGTTCTTCACATCAGGTGGCCAAAGTATTGGAGTTTCAGCTTCAGCATCAGTCCTTCCAATGAACACCCAGGACTGATCTCCTTTAGAATGGACTGGTTTGATCTCCGTGCAGTCCAAGGGACTCTCAAGAGTCTTCTCCAACACCGCAGTTTGAAAGCATCAATTCTTTGATGCTCAGCTTTCTTTATGGTCCAACTCTCACATCCATACATGACCACTGGAAAAACCACAGCTTTGACTAGATGTACCTTTGTTGGCAAAGTAATGTCTCTGCTTTTTAATACGCTGTCTAGGTTGGTCATAGCTTTTCTTCCAAGGAGCAAGTGTCTTTTAATTTCATGGCTCCAGTCACCATCTGCAGTGAATTTGTAGCCCCCCAAAATAAAGTTTCTTTTGTTTAGGCATGTATATATTTCAGTCTTCTGAATTTAGTTAAAGCTGAAGTTGCCTTAAAATAGCCCAATATTAACTGACTCCCTTATGTACCTACAAGAAAAATACTAAAAGTGGCGAGTAGAGCATTCTAGCCAAGCTGCATTCTGCTAAGGATGATTTAACAAGTCACCACATTTTCTCGCTTTGCAAACGAAGGTTTGACTGCGGTCCTCTTTCTGTTAAGTCTGGCAGCTTGTCTTCTGCCTCGTTTTATCATCATTTTGCTGTTTATATGTTTAGTGTAATGTCAAGTAACGGTCAAGCATTATTAACTGGCATACTGGCGCTCTTTGCCCTTCAATCTATAAGTGTTATGGAGGAACTGTTCTTTACAGTAAGTCAGTGACACCATTATCTCAAACTGTTTAGCTAAAGTAAGATGCATTGAAATGTATTTTTTTCCCCTATCATTTTTGATACTAACTTGATAGTGAGCATCTTTATAGCAAAAGGAAATCCCAGGTGAAAGCAGTAATTTTCATAATCAAGTATGTTTCTCAATTCATTCCATTTTATTCCATCAGCATTGACGAATTCTATCAGTCTGCATGGGGCACTGTTGGGTAGCAGGGGGTCTAACTTGAGTCACATTTGTTGACTAGAAGCATGACCTTGCATGAGGAAGGAAGATCATTTGACCATTTATTAAAGGAAGACTCCATGTCTGGGGCTTTACACAGAGTCTGAAGTCCTTACAACACTCTTCTCTGACAGATTGTATTATTAATATTTAGTAGACGACAGAGCTGAACATAGGGGAGGTGACCACTTTGCTGAAGTCACGGAGCTAGTCCATGGATAGGGATCTGGAAGCCATTCTCGCTCCAGACTTCCCCCTTTCTCTCTGTTGTGTCTGATGCGTCACTCCTGCCGGGTGGGCACGCAGCTTCTCTTGGGAGGCCTGGCCGTGGAGTCTTTCTGGGTCACCCAGATTTCAGAGACGAGGAAGCCCTCTGAGCCTGACCTACAAACCTTTTCAGAAGCAGAACATTCGACTGACACGGCCCCTGCCACCCATCGGTGTTTTTTTGTTATTTTTAAACAGTTTTCTTAGCATGTCACCATTTCGCTGCTGCAAAGCAATGGCAATGTTTTCAAAAGCCTTCTAACACCAGCAGCTGTCCTGCATCTCCTGAGCTCTCTAAACAGTTCTGTGAATGTCGGTTATTAGCAACAGTGTTCCTTTCCTCATTTTAGTGCTGTGTTTAGTCAGTTGATTATGAACCCTACACATCAATGAACAATTTCTTTGTATCTGAAATGTCTGAGCAAATATCAGAATGGGCATCGCACGGAGCCCTCTGGGTTACGCAGTGTCAGACATGGCTCACCTGGACTACGAGGGTCCCCTTTGGGTTGCAGAGTTATTGTCATGCAGTGCCTGTTACCATTGATTATTGATTCTTCTCCTGCTCACTTCTAACCAAGAGAATAGAGGAAAGAAAGAACAGAGCAACCGAATGATCACAGGTGAATAGCAAGAAGTAGGTGAAATGGAGAAATTAGTCTTGGCCTTTGAAAGACAGAAATTTTTTTTTTTTTTTTTTGGCTATATAAACATTACTTTGTAGAAACTATGGGGAAAAGACAAGTCGGTGGTTAGAAGGGGGTAATTTTACAGTTTGCAGTCAGTTGGTATTTTAATCCTCTCTGTCTTGGTGAGTTTAATGTTATACCTAAAGGGTCAAGACTATGTACAAATTAAATTATGTGTGAAAAATAAGGTCTTTTTGACTTACGCTTCAGCTATGAAGAAATCAGATATTTTCAACTAAGGAAAAACTGATTCTTTAGGGAAGGAATAATCAGACCACTGACACTTATCTTGCCCTTTTTACTTCAATGTATGACAAGATAACACGATTTATGTCATCTCACTAGGAAAGCAGTCATGAACGCAGAATCACACAGGGGAAATATTTTGTTTTCCAAACGGTTATCTGTTCTAAGGCATCTATCACGGACTCAGATTCTGAAAGGAAAGGCATATAGTGTACGGATTTTCATCTGTAACTTGGAAAAATCAACATTCCAAAAGGTGAAGATACACATTTTTTTCCCCAAACTAATCACTAACTTCTGTAGCTGAGCTAAGATATTGGTCAATCCATTCTTACAGCCCCTAGATAATCCCCTCAAATGTGAGAGAAAATAATTCGGATGGGTGATTTTATCTGATGACAATATCTTAAATGAAACTGTTTCATAAGAAGCTGATGTCCAAACAAACAAACAAAAAAACCCCACCAATCAAAGAAACTCAACAATAAAGTGCTCTTAAACCAAACACACACACACACATGCACATGCACACACACGCACACACACGTGCACGCACACACACGCGCGCGCACACACACGCGCGCGCACACACACACGCACACACACAAGTTGATGTCCAGGTCTCCAACAGAGGGTTTAGTTGGTTTTGTTTTGGTCTTTCGGTGTACTTTCAATAAGAGGTTTTTGGGTGGCCCATGTACGGACAAGCCCTTACAGTTAAAGGGGTTCCAATCCAGTCAGTGTTTCTGTTCCTAACTAGTCAGTTTGCACTTTGGCCTCTTACTTCTTGTTGGCAACAATCTCACCTCCAGAGAGCTCAGACTCAGGAGAGAGGGCAGTGAGCTGATGGAACACAGGGGAGCAGAAACCTCTGCATGTTATGACAAGATGCCCAGTTTTCCATTGTTACAGAAAATTGGAAACCAGTTACGTTTATATGAATTTCACTTTTCTCAGATCTTATCATCAGTTGGCTACATTTTCTGCCAAGATCTCCTCAGAGAATCTACCACTTCAGTCCTATTACCCTGTCTGTGCCTGCTCAGGGTACTTGACCTAGGTCTACCCTGAAGGTCGTCACAAACAGTTGGGTCTTCCTGTAGTTTCCTATTTGAAGGATCTTTCTAGTCTCTCCTGCAGCTAAGCCTGCAGGTAATCCCTCAGAATCCCTCTTTTCTCTTGTCTCATGGAAGAACAATTCCGAGTTGCCCCACATAAGCTCTCAGTGCCCCCACCCCAGAAGAATGGAGCCCAACTGCCTACAGAGTTATCCATCTCATTAACACCCTGATTCACTTGCCTTCCTTTCTTTCCCGTCTTATTCCTCTTCTCCTTCCTCTTGCTCCCAGATCACTTCCCAGAGAAGGTATTTGCATGCAAATCGTTGTCTCAAAATCTTTTTAAAAAATTAATTATATTGGGGGGCACCCAAATGGAGAGAGTGATTCAGAAATTACCTTCTCTTTTTGTATGAAATATCCAGAAAGGACAAACTAATAGAAACAGGAAGTAGACAAGTGGTTGCCCAGGACTGGATATGGGAACAGGAATTAATCATGAATGGGTGTGGGAGATCTTGTTAGGATGATAAAAAATATTCTAAATGGGCATGGCTGAATCACTCAATAAAGCTACTAAAAATTATCAAATTGTACTCATTTCAAATGAGTGCCTTTTATAAGGTATACAATATACCTCAATAAAATTATCTTTTAAATTACCTTATTTTATACAAAGAGATGGCAAGATCTAGACAGCTAAAGTGCTCAAAGTTATAAAGTGGGTGCCGACTAGGGAAGAGGACAGTGTCAGACCACTGGATTACTCCGATTCATTACTTTGATTCATCTCTGGACGAATGATCTTGCTTTAACTTGTTAAAAATTGAAGTATATAAAAACGTGAAAAAGCACCAATGAAACCAAATATCAATACGTTTATGACATTAATTAGAGAAATTAGCACTTAATGTTTCCTGTATGTTAAATGATCTAGCTAGATGGTCTCGTTTAACCTCACAAATGGGCCACAAGGTAGGTATAACTGCTGTCTCCTCGTCACACGTGGCAAGACAGAGCTTGAGAGAAGCTGAGTAACTGATACTTACATCAGGTTGAGTGGGAGTCCATCCACACTTGCCACTAGCAGCCACAGCGCATACTTGTCATGATTCTACCACCCCGCTTCTGCCGGTGCCTGGGATTCCTAGCCCCTCACCACTCCAGCCTGGCCAGAGAAAGACAAAGCTCCGTACCTCACTGTTGAGTTTGCTTATCTGCTGCTTGGTCTCCTCCGCTTTGATAAAGAGGACAGCAGCTCCAATCTCTGGGTCTGGAAAGTGACACACACAGAATGAATCCTTTAGGAAGACGCCTCACATTTGAGGATTGGGGCAACTGGAACAGGGAAGGAGCTAACCTTTAGGAGGGTAGGAAGCCAACCGTTAGGAAGGTAGCTAAGCCTTTCCTGAGATGCGCACACCATCAGTTCTGTCTCCCTAGCATGCCTCTGGACGGCACCGGAAGGACTCTTTGGAACCGGGCATGCAGCATGGCGGGGACTGTGACCACACGAACTGGGTGTGTCCGTGGCCAACTGCCCCGTTTCCTCAACACTATCACTGCCGTGTGGCCCAGTGGCACTTGTTCCCTTCTTTGACTGTTTGCCAAAAAATATATCACAGCCAGTGTCCTCAAAGCCATGGAAAAGGAGCGTTCTTTTCCTCCTCTCTTTCCTTTGCAAATTTTGATTCCTGGGTCCACGAGAGCATTTTCTTCCCACCTCTATTAAAGGTGCTCCTCTCCACTGCAGATTTCTGTCTGCTCTGCACATGAAAATGTAGTTTCCCCATTCCCTGGTTCTCTCGTCTCCACCTTTTCTCTACCGTACTTTTACAAATCTATTCACATTTGTTAGGAGCAGAAGCACAGATGAGTCACTGCTAGCTAGAGTGGAAAGGATTTGATATATAGAGACATCTATGCCTGTACTATCTGTCAGTATAAATATCATGATATGACTATCTTAATACCCTAATTCTGGTCAACTAAGCATAGAGAATTTGTTTGTGGGAGGGGGAAAAATGTTGTTCAAAACAATCTGAAGTGGCCGAGTGGTAAAAGCTCCTTTTACAGAGATATTTGCAAAGTTAATGTCTTCATTCAGTGAATAATAGATCACTTAACAGCAGGCTAGACCTCCTTTAGAGGTGAAGTGAAGTGAAAGTCACTCAGTCATGTTTGACTCTTTGCAACCCATGGACTATACAGTCTATGGAATTCTCCAGGCCAGAACACTGGAGTGGGCAGCCTTTTCCTTCTCCAAGGGATCTCCCCAACCCAGGGATCAAACCCGTGCCACCTGTATTGCAGGCAGATTCTTTACCAGCCGAGCCACCAGGCAAACCCAAGAATACTGGAGTGGGTAGCCTGTCCCTTCTCCAGGGGATCTTCCCAACCCAGGAATCGAACTGGGGTCTCCTGCACTGCAGGTGGATCCTTTACCAACTGAGCTATCAGGGAAGCTCCCCTTTAGAGGAGACAGAAATAAAGAAAACACATTGACTCTCATGGAGCTTTGGGTCTAGGGCGATTCTCCAGGCAAGAATACTGGAGTGGGCTGCCATTTCCTTCTCCAAGCAGAGAAAAGAGACATTCAAAAAGCAATTATGCAATAAGTTTGAATTTCACACTAAAGGCAATGGGAGTCCATCTCAGGATTTTAAGCACAGGAATAAAATAGTAAGAATAGATTTGTATTTTTTTTTTTTTTTTTGAATAGTCCGCTTTTTGTGTGGAGAACAGAGTGAAAGTGACTTTGGTAGCAAAGCAGGCAAGAGATGAATGAGGCAAGGAGAGGGTGGTGGCAGAAAGGACAGAGTCTCAGACAGAAACGAGAGGCATGTAGGAGGCAGTCAGGAGTGCCTGTTGCTTGAATGGATGTCAGGGTGAACGCTGGGAAAGCGAGAGGAGGAGGGTGGAAGGGGGCGGGACCAGGACTGTCAGGCGGGCGGTCATGGTGATGTCCTGTGACCCAGCAAGGAGAACTCCCAGGGGGACCCACCACCAGCTTCCACAGCAAAGGCTCACACCTGTTTGACCAGACCTATAACTTCTGTGCCTCTGGCTCCAAGCAGAGTGGTATCAGCACGTTAAAGTCCATTCCCTGAATGCATGAGAACTGCTGACTGCCATCCACATTCCTCTCCTCCACCCCTACCCACCGTCGGCCCACCAGGGGTCTCATCCGCCCGTCTCCCCAGGAGATGACGGGTGCCCCGAAGGGGTGCTGACTGGGATAGAAGACTGGCATTCTACCAAGTGGCAACACACCCCCAGAACTGCACATTCAGAAGTCTTTCTTGTGCTGGGCTTTGCCCGTGGAAGGACTCACTCATCAGCAGGAGAGCCTCACACAATCGGAGCCAGGTGGGAAGGGGCGGAGGGAGCTGGCAAAAGGCTGCCGGCCTCACACCTCGTGACTATTTGGGGTTGCCTGCGTTCAGGAGAGTCGGACCCCAAAGAAGGCTGAGCGCCAAAGGACTGATGCTTTCAAGCTGTGGTGCTGGAAAAGACTCTGGAAAGCCTTGGACTGCAAGGAGATCCAACCAGTCCATCCTAAGGGAAATCAGCCCTGACCATTCATTGGAAGGACTGATGCTGAAGCTGAAGCTCCAATACTTTGGCCACCTGATGTGAAGAGCCAAATATTACAAGTTACAAAGAAATGTCACCCCTTGTGAGAAGACTAACTATAGAGCTTACCTCCACGAGGAGGAGAAATTCTGGGCTCTGGTCTGATTCGTTCAGAGCCAAAGTCGAAAGTCTGGCTTTCTTCACTGCTGTTTCCATCTTCAATTCCATCAACAATCCTGTTTAAGATAATGAGGGTTGGCTAGTTGTGCATTTATGTTCATGGGTCACAGTTACTTCTAGAAGAGTTAAAAAACCTTGTGCTAAATCTCTAAATTCTAGACACTCTAGAACTGTGCTAACCAACGTGGTAGCCATTAGCCTTATCCAGCCACTGAGTGCCTGAAATGTGAAAATGAGACGTGCTGTAAGTGTAAAACACACACCGGATTTTGAAGATTTTAGTAAAAACATTATGTTATTTAACTAGTAATTTTTTATACTGTTTACATTTGAAATGCTAATATTTGAGGCATCTCGAATCAAATAAACCATATCATTAAATTATTAGTAAATAATTTCACGTGTGCATGTGTGTGCTTACTTTTCAAAGACGTGGCTCTGGGATTTTTAGAAATACTTGTGTGTCTCACAATTTTATTTCATGTCATATTTCTATAGATTTTAGATTCTTATTTATTCTCAGATTCAAAAGCTTAGCTACAGAAGTCCTCTTATCTAAATTCATATTAATTTACTGTTCTATCCAGAATTAGAGAGTTTTAACCTAATGGTAACTTTTCTCTAGACTTAGATGAAACTCCAAAGTGACAGCTGAAGAATTGTATTTAAATGACTACGTCTGCTGCTGAGTAGCCTCAGTCGTGTCTGACTCTGTGTGACCCTATGGACTGCAGCCCACCAGGCTCCCCTGTCCCTGGGATTCTCCAGGCAAGAGCACTGGAGTGGGGTGCCAATGACTACTAGGGCTGTAGCTAATCTTCTTTCCTTGGTGAATATCTAATCCAGTCATAATTTTTTCAAAAACATGAATTTATTGTAGAAAATGTAAACATACAATCAAAATATCAAAAAAAGCACCTGTCATGCACTACTACCATTCACATTTTGCCATGTTCTCAAAACTTTTCTCTGTATATAAAATAAAACTTTTTCTTTCATAAGTGTAGAATCAGGTGTACATGAACCTTTATTTTCCAGCTCTGCTACATTTTTCCCCTATTTAAAATTTATTACTTTTTCATGTTAGAGAAACTTTACAAAGAACAGTTAAGCTGAGTTTTCAAATTACCATCTCCAGCTGAATTCCTGAACATTTAATATCCATCTACTTTTCACTAAACCTGCTTTGCTTATTTTTTCCTTACTATTTTCTCTAAATGGATAAATTATATTCTTCAAGAGAGTAACCAATATATAGTATATCAGAAAGAGCTCTTGCCTTATAAACAGAAAAACAGACGTTGAATCTATATTTCAGAACTCAAATTTTTGAAATTTTAGACAAGCTATTTAACTTTCAAAATACACTTCTTCTAAGTTTATAGCTGAGGTAATACGAACTACTTTATAAGATTCCTGAAAAGACTAACCATAACAGAAAATGAAAAATCACCCAGCTGAGTATCCGGGAATCGAAGTCATTTAATATGGTTTTTCTTATGTCTCTTTTTAAATTAGCTGCTATGCTCCATACTACCCCTTTCACAATTTCTGAGTCAGGAATTTTTGCTGTCTCAGTCATCTTTAGTGGATCCTAAAGTGAATGTTTTAAATTAAAAATAGAACCATCCCATATTACCTAATGAAGAGGCCGGAAGTAAAACCAAGCTTCAGTTACCCACAATAGTGAAGCAAATACTATGGGAAATGAAGACCAGCACTTCATTTCCTTTATCATTTCCACTGACTGCCCTGTGAAACTTTTGGTGAAGTTTCAGATATTGGGAGATAATGATATAAGCTTCATTTCCTCTCTTTCACTTTTATCAGAAATTTATAAATTATAAAATCACAGTGTAGAAATATACATCTATAAAAGTGTGTGCACGGTTGGGGCTTCCCAGGTGGCTCACTGGCAGACTGACTCAACCCACCCACCAATGCAGACGTCAGAGGAGACGCGGGTTCAGTCCCTGCGTTGGGAAGATCCCATGGAGGAGGATACGGCAACCTGCTCAAGTATATAAAAATAGGTAGAGCTAAATGAATAAATGGAGAAGAGAAGGAATTGGGAACATTTAATGGACTCTTTTGAAAATATGACTAATATGATTTATTCTCATTCTGCCCACACTTCACTATAGAGTCAAAAAGTGCACAGAAAAATTTAGGAAAGCTGAAGCCTCCAGGCTAGGAACTTGCATGGTAGAAAGGTCCAGAAGGCTAAGTAATTTTCTAGCCAGGTGCCAGTGGGGAGCAAAAGCAGCCAGCTCCACCGGGAAAGGATTCTGTGAACTAAGCTCTTACCTGGGACTGAGGTCTGGGGGTCCAGCACTGTTCAAAGTTGAAAGCTGCAATTTCAAGTTCTTCTCTTTTCTTTTGCCATAGTTTGGGGCATCCGTCTCCTGCTTGGTTTTGGGGGAGTTTGAACTGGAGACTCTGATAGGTGAGTGAAAGGGCACCGTTCCCGAGGCCAGCTGCTTCAGGCTTAAGCCGAGGTAGCTCTTACCGCCTCCAGGCCGCTTGCTGCGAGAAGAGGCGGGTCCCCTGGTGTAGACGGGGGACAGGGAGGCTGTCTCCTCCCCCTCGTCCTCCTCCTCCTCGTCTTCCACGATGGACGGCAGTCTCTTCTTGATACTGCCGTTTCCCTTGGGCTCCGACTGAAGCAGAGGATGACAGAGATGAGCACAGATGTGAAGAGCTTTTCAGAGGCATGCATCATTCACCAGTAATTCCCATCTGAACAGTCAGCTCCCCGGGAGACTTTACAAGGGAAGACTTCACAGACTTGGCTTTTACTTATTCAGGTGTTCAAGTCTCCCAGTTTCTGATCTCTGCTAGGTGCTTTTGTTTGTTTGGTCTTTTAAACCTTCTTATGGGAGCTAGGTGAAAGGTGCATTTTACCAGGTTTGCATCGGGCTTTTCAGCAGCCTGTCATTTATAATAGCGTATGATGGCACACTTTTAGGAATAAGACATTTTCAATTTTATTGAGAAGTCTTGGGCCTTGATAGTTTAATTAACTAACTAATTAATTTCATGTATCCTTATCATTTTATTTTTATTGAATGATGGTTGATAGTATATAAAAATCCGTCATGTAATTCACAGATATATAATACGAGCCACAATTTTTATAGGCTACACTCTACTTACAGTTACTGTAACGTGTTGGCTGTATTCCTCATGTGCAATACACCCCGTAGCTCGCCCTCCCCCTGCACACTGGTGACCAACAGTTGCTCTCTGTGTCTGCCAGTCTGCTTCTTGTGGGGTATAGTCATTAGTCTGTCATATTTTTTAGATGCTTCCAGGTGTAAATTATCTCATACGGTTTTGGTCTTTTTTCTGTCTGACTGATTTCACTTAGCTTGATTGGGCCTTGATATTTTAAAGGTACAGGGTCCTCAGTGGAACTTCCTGTGGAGACCAGAATTATGTTACCATGGAGAAGAAAGCTTTTCCTATTTTGTGTCATAGATGGAAGAAGATGAGAAGTTTCCTCGGTTCTCCTGGTTCCCACAGGTCAGGTGGTGTGAAATACAGCAAGTGCTGTGATCTGCTCCCTGTGAAGGGCCTTGGGAAAAGAAGGAGCTGGTCTTGCCAGATCCTACGCAGAGTCCTTGCCTGGGGCCATTCAGCCTCACAGGCTTAGAAGAAGCCAGGGAGAGCATGGGCAAGGACAGAAGAGGTGATGCTGAAGGGGCAGGCAGACTGGTGGCCCTCAGCAGAGTTCCTGGAAGAGTCTGTGTTTCTTGTTCTGCCCCAGACGTGGCTTCCCTTCCCCAAAAGGTCCATTCACTGTCCTGTGCCTCAGTATCTTTTATACTTTCTTATCCACAATTTCTAATAAAACTAAAATGAACAGTAAACATCTAAGAGCACTAATCAAATGTCACGAGGTGTTATGGTTATTACGTCACCTTAATAAACACTTGGTTCACTGGTGTATGAACTTTACTGTAATAGTTATACATATATATGTGTGTGTGTGTGTATACGGGCTTCTCCGGTGGCTCAGCTGGTAAAGAGTCTGCCTGCAATGCAGAAGATGACCCAGTTTCGATCCCTGGATTGGGGAGATCCCCTGGAGAAGGAAATGGCAAACCACTCCAATATTCTTGCCGTGGAGAATCCCAAGTGAATTTGAATCTATAGTGACTGACAGGCCCATTCAGAGGACACCAGAGCTTTCATAAGCAAAATGATCAGTTCACTTAGAAAGATTTTTTTGTGTATTCTAATTTCATGGGTTAAAATTTCCTGAAGAAAGGGAAAGACTCATCTTCCCAGCTATTTGCAAACATTTTAATTAATGCAATGCCATTCGGTCTTTATTCAACGTGCTTAGCCGCTCAGTCGTGTCCGACTCTTGGTGACCCTGGCGGGCTACAGTCCATGGAATTCTCCAGGCAAGAAGAATACTGGAGTGGGTTGCAGTTTTCTTCTCCAGGGGATCTTCCTGACCTAGGGATCAAACCCAAGTCTACCGCATTGCAGGCAGACTCTTTAGCATCTGAGCCGTGAGGGAAGCCCCTTTATTCAATAGTCATGGTTCTGCCTTTATTTTGGTTTTCCCCCATAGCATTTTAAAGTTCTGTGCTTTTAACAAAAGGTGGACCCATGTGGAACTGAGAGGAACATTCACACACTAGTATTGTGGAAAAGAACAGTGAGGTCATCCAGCTAAAGACAGGACAGAGCAAACCTATCAACATCAATGAGCATGTTCTCTAATTGGGCTTCTGTTTCCATCTGCACTGGCAATTAACCATGCTTTTGTTTCAGGGAGGCTCCCTTGGTTCTAAGAGAGTCTCTGACTAGTAACCTATAAGATGCGTGTACTTCTACAAGTTGATTTAATTTTCATACTTCCATTTCATCATGGAGATTTGGCACGTTGGACCAGTTGTTTAGATACTACCAGTTGTGATCGGGGCGGCCAATGCAATTTATAGCAAGAAGTTATTTCTGGACCGTCACTGCAGACAGTACCCAAATTTATTGAATTATTAAGCACCAGCCCCACAGGCAGCTTCTGTGCAGGAGGAGCACCAGTTACTTCCTTGGGCCATCCATGAAGAAACACCCTCTCTCTCGTGCTGCTGGGCTCACCTGTGTGCACACGGCCACAAAATTTAACCACAGACCTCTCTTGCCCTTCTCTTTGACCCATTTCTTCATTTCCCTCTCATCTTTCTCACGAAAGCTCCCATGGGGCAATTCCCACAGTCAAAGGAATCTCTAAGTGAGCTTGTGACATTTTGCTGGGATAGTCACCTCAAACTCAGGAATGAGTCAGTCAAACCTGTCTTGACTCAAAGGAAAGCAGAATAAAGCCTCGTGGTTGGATTCATGCATTTTTGGTCACATGGTCCTAAAAGTCTTACTTACCAGCTGCAACCTTGACCAGGTAATGTGACTGTTTAAAGCCTTGGTTTCCTCATCTGTAAACTGGCAATAGTGTGAGGGAAAATTAGATATGAGGTACAGCATGTTAAACCCTTAGTGATATGCATTTTGCTGTGCTGTGCTCTGTCATTGAGTTGTGTCTGACTCTGCGACCCCATGGGCTGTAGCCCACCAGGCTCCTCTGTCCATGGGGTTCTCCAGGCAAGAGTACGGGAGTGGATTGCCACTTCCTTCTCCAGTGAATGTGCTTAATTAAATGCTTGTCCTTGTGATGATGAGGATGGTCATGAAGAAAATGGAAAAAATATTTACATTTGGGCAGGTTCTACAGATAGTATTGGGATATTTTACATAATCTCGCCTTATTTCTTAAATTACTCTTAGTGATGCACCTTGCTCCTCCCGGGAGGAGCATCCCAAGGAGCGGTGCCTGTGCAACCGCAGGAGGGCCTAGGGGAGCTATCCCACGGTGAAGCTCAGGAACGGCGGTGGTAAGGAGATACCCCTCGTCCAAGGTAAGGAGCAGCAGCTGTGCTTTGCTGGAGCAGCCGTGAAGATACCCCACGGCAAGGTAAGAGAAACCCAAGTAAGATGGTAGGTGTTGCAAGAGGGCATCAGAGGGCAGACACACTGAAACCATATTCACAGAAAACTAGTCAATATAATCACACTAGGACCACAGCCTTGTCTAACTCAATGAAACCAAGCTATGCCTGTGCGGCAACCCAAGATGGGCAGGTCATGGTGGAGAGGTCTGACAGAATGTGGTCCACTGGAGAAGGGAATGGCAAGCCACTTCAGTATTCGTGCCTTGAGAACCCCATGAACAGTATGAAAAGGCAAAATGATAGGATACCGAAAGAGGAACTCCCCAGGTCATTAGGTGCCCAATATGCTACTGGAGATCAGTGGAGAAATAACTCCAGAAAGAATGAGGGGATGGAGCCAAAGCAAAAACAATACCCAGCTGTGGATGTGACTGGTGATAGAAGCAAGATCCGATGCTGTAAAGAGCAATATTGGAATGTCAGGTCCATGAATCAAGGCAAATTGGAAGTGGTTAAACAAGAAATGGCAAGGGTGAATATCGACATTCTAGGAATCAGAGAACTACAATGGACTGGAATGGGTGAATTTAACTCAGATGACCATTATATCTACTACTGCGGGCAGGAATCCCTCAGAAGAAATGGAGTAGCCATCATGGTCAACAAAAGAGTCCGAAATGCAGTACTTGGATGCAATCTCAAAAACGACAGAATGATCTCTGTTCGTTTCCAAGGCAAACTATTCAATATCACAGTTATCCAAGTCTATGCCCCAACCAGTAATGCTGAAGAAGCTGAAGTCGAACGGTTTTATGAAGACCTACAAGACCTTTTAGAACTCACACCCAAAAAAGATGTCCTTTTCATTATAGGGGACTGGAATGCAAAAGTAGGAAGTCAAGAAACACCTGGAGTAACAGGCAAATTTGGCCTTGGAATGCGGAATGAAGCAGGGCAAAGACTAATAGAGTTTTGCCAAGAAAATGCACTGGTCATAGCAAACACCCTCTTCCAACAACACAAGAGAAGACTCTACATATGGACATCACCAGATGGTCAACACCGAAATCAGATTGATTATATTCTTTGCAGCCAAAGATGGAGAAGCTCTATACAGTCAACAAAAACAAGACTAGGAGCTGACTGTGGCTCAGATCATGAACTCCTTATTACCAAATTCAGACTCAAATTGAAGAAAGTAGGGAAAACCGCTAGACCATTCAGGTATGATCTAAATCAAATCCCTTATGATTATACAGTGGAAGTGAGAAATAGATTTAAGGGCCTGGATCTGATAGATAGAGGAACTATGGAATGAGGTTCATGACATTGTACAGGAGACAGGGATCATACCATCCCCATGGAAAAGAAATGCAGAGAAGCAAAATGGCTGTCTGGGGAGGCCTTACAAATAGCTGTGAAAAGAAGAGAGGCAAAAAGCAAAGGAGGAAAGGAAAGATATAAGCATCTGAATGCAGAGTTCCAAAGAACAGCAAGAAGAGATAAGAAAGCCTTCTTCAGCGATCAGTGCAAAGAAATAGAGGAAAACAACAGAATGGGAAAGACTAGAGATCTCTTCAAGAAAATTAGAGATACCAAGGGATCATTTCATGCAAAGATGGGCTTGATAAAGGACAGAAATGGTATGGACCTAACATAAGCAGAAGATATTAAGAAGAGGTGGCAAGAATACACGGATGATCTGTACAAAAAGATCTTCACGACCCAGATAATCATGATGATGTGATCACTAATCTAGAGCCAGATATCCTGGAATGTGAAGTCAAGTGGGCCTTAGAAAGCATCACTATGAACAAAGCTAGTGGAGGTCACGGAATTCCAGTTGAGCTGCTTCAAATCCTGAAAAATGATGCTGTGAAAGTGCTGCACTCAATATGCCAGCAAATTTGGAAAACTCTGCAGTGGCCACAGGACAGGAAAAGGTCATTTTTCATTCCAGTTCCAAAGAAAGGCAATGCCAAAGAATGCTCAAACTACCACACAATTGCACTCATCTTACATGCTGGTAAAGTAATGCTCAAAATTCTCCAAGCCAGGGTTCAGCAATATGTGAACCGTGAACTCCCTGATGTTCAAGCTGGTTTTAGAAAAGACAGACGAACCAGAGATCAAATTGCCAACATCCGCTGGATCATGAAAAAAGCAAGAGAGTTCCAGAAAAACATCAATTTCTGCTTTATTGACTATGCCAAAGCCTTTGACTATGTGGATCACAGGAAACTGTAGAAAATTCTGAAAGAGATGGGAATACCAGACCACCTGACCTGCCTCTTGAGAAATCTGTATGCAGGTCAGGAAGCAACAGTTAGAACTGGACGTGGAACAACAGACTGGTTCCAAATAGGAAAAGGAGTCCGTCAAGGCTGTATATTGTCATCCTGCTTATTTAACTTCTATGCAGAGTACATCATGAGAAACGCTGGACTGGAAGAAACACAAGCTGGAATCAAGATTGCCGGGAGAAATGTCAATAACCTCAGATATGCAGATAACACCACCCTTATGGCAGAAAGTGAAGAGGAACTAAAAAGCCTCTTGATGAAAGTGAAAGAGGAGAGTGAAAAAGTTGGCTTAAAGCTCAACATTCAGAAAACGAAGATCATGGCATCCGGTCCCATCACTTCATGGGAAATAGATGGGGAAACAGTGGAAACAGTGTCAGATTTTATATTTTGGGGCTCCAAAATCACTGCAGTTGGTGACTGCAGCCAGGAAATTAAAAGACTCTTACTCCTTGGAAGGAAAGTTATGACCAACCTAGATAGCATATTCAAAAGCAGAGACATTACTTTGCCGACTAAGGTCCGTCTAGTCAAGGCTATGGTTTTTCCTGTGGTCATGTATGGATGTGAGAGTTGGACTGTGAAGAAGGCTGAGTGCCAAAGAATTGATGCTTTTGAGCTGTGGTGTTAGAGAAGACTCTTGAGAGTCCCTTGGACTGCAAGGAGATCCAACGAGTCCATTCTGAAGGAGATCAGCCCTGGGATTTCTTTGGAAGGAATGATGCTAAAGCTGAAACTCCAGTACTTTGGCCACCTCATGGGAAGAGTTGACTTGTTGGAAAAGACTCTGATGCTGGGAGGGATTGGGGGCAGGAGGAGAAGGGGACGACAGAGGATGAGATGGCTGTATGGCATCACTGACTCGATGGACGTGAGTCTGAGTGAACTCCAGGAGATGGTGATGGACAGGGAGGCCTGGTGTGCTGCGATTCATGGGGTCGCAAAGGGTCAGACACGACTGAGCGAGTGAACTGATGCACTTTGCCCAAAGATCACTTTTTCGACATTCCCTTGCCACGTGGTTTAGGCATGAGGCCAAATTCTGGGAAGGTAGTGTATAAGTGGGCCAGTTATAAGGACTTTTTAGGAAGGCTCCTAGAAGAAGGGGAGCGCCTTTCTTGCTCTTTACCTTTACTTAGTTTCTAGTCTGGAGCAGACACATGAGAATGAGGAGATCTTAAAGAAGGAGGGCATGTGTTAAGGATCATGAGCAAGAAGGAAATCTCTAGACCCAATTGACACTGTCACATTGCCCACCTCTGGCCTAATCCATGAGAGACAAATAAATATGTGTTTTATTAAAACCCCCGTTATTCTAGTGGCTTTGATTCTGCAAATGAAAAAAAAATACAGAATTTTTTTTGAAAGTTAAGGGTGGTGTATTCTTGGAAGGGATGTTCATTTTTAGAGTGCTGTGGAGGGGCGAAGAGTTCAAATTGGAAAATCCAAAAGAAGGCTAAATTTCTCTTGACAAGAAAGCGAATATAGGAAAGGGCTGGCAGAAAAGAGGTACAGCAATGAGGGAAGGATGCCTGTTGAGGAGCGTTTACAGGTGAGACAGGTTTCCTAGTTCCTGAGGAGGGATTCTGTAGAGAAGGGAGATGAAAGACAGTCAGTGCCAGAGGGAAACGTGGCTGACGGTGCTGAGAGGCTTTAGAGTTTCAAAGATGTTCCTCGATAGTAGCTCAGTTTGTTCCCCACCTCCAACCGTCTTCAGTCCGGGTCAGCATCTCTATAATGTGTTACTCAGCTGGATTTATTTGTGTGCCTCTGAGTGTGTATGAAAGTTGGGGGGTGGGGGGGCTCTGTTTCATGAAGAGAACAAGGCAAGGAAGGGAGCCGTTTACAGGGAGAGGGCGATGGCACCCACTCCAGTGCTCCTGCCTGGAGAACCCCAGGGACGGGGGAGCCTGGTGGGCTGCAGTCCATGGGGTCGCACAGAGTCGGACAGGACTGAGCGACTTCACTTTCACTTTTCACTTTCATGCATTAGAGAAGGAAATGGCAACCCACTCCAGTGTTCTTGCCTGGAGAATCCCAGGGATGGGGGAGCCTGGCGGGCTGCTGTCCATGGGGTCGCACAGAGTCGGACATGACTGAAGCGACTCAGCAGCAGCAGCAGCAGCAGCAGCACAGGGCTCCTGGCACAGGATGATTGGCAATAAAAGTCTAGGTTATAAATATGACAAGCCACTGTTTTGGGGGAAGTTTTCCATGAAATTGGATGGTTCTGAAAAGTTGAGACTGACCTACAAGCTCAATTCTACTAGGATGAACACTTCAGGACTTTGATATTTTGGGCAGGTTTTGGTGACAAACTACTTTTTAACAATACCAATAAGGCCCTTAAAAAGACTTATGAGTTTCCATCTTTCTGTTCCCAAATGCAGGAAAGTCAATTACCACATCTCTCATTGGGAAGTGTTTTAGCGGAAGTCAAAGGTGAATACATAAAATCTTCAAGGGGGAAACAGATTTGTTGGAAATCCCAGAAATTTTAGATAAATATTTTGCTCTTTGGCAAAAAGCCATACCTGTGAGACTGTCGATTTGTTTGATAATCTGGATATCACCTGAAAGAACAAACAAACAGAAGTTGTAAAATCATTCACACCCTGGGAGACGAGCCTGTGCCCCGGGACCCTCTGCGGCTGTGCTTGCATCTGGACACACCTTCCTCAGGCAAGAAAATACAACAAATGTACAAAGGACCAAAAATAAATGTGCAGCTGGGGCTAATTGTGGACAAGAAGATAAAAAAAGACCAAAAAACAAAACAAAGCAAAAAAACAACTGCCACTTCTGAAGAGCCAGGAGCAAAAGCTGGGGTCAGGAGAGAAAGCAGCGTCCTCTGCCTGCCCCCTGCACTTGGCACCACCTGCGGGCTGGGCAGATCATCTAAGCTGCCTCGGGCTCAAGCCCTGGACACAGCCTGCCCTCACCCCACATAAGGACCAGCTTGCCCCCACCTTGGGGAGTGAGCAAGCAAGGGGACCTGTTGTCTGTTCTTGGTTGTCTCTGTGCAGCAGGGGCCCTGAGAAAGACTTGCCTGAATTTCTTGTCTGTCCTTTTGCTAATTTCTATTGATTAAGGAAGCCAAGAACCCTGGATGGTAACATGGGTGGTGTGGGCCTGGATGAAACACCGGAGGCAGGGAAAGAGATGGAAGTTCAGAGGTGATGGGGTGATTGGCCCACCTGTGTGGGCCAGCAGAGAGAAAACACCCCCTGAAAGATGCTGGGAGCACCTCCTGAGTCTGGAAAAGGGAGCAGCCAATTGCCTGGCTGGTGTCGGACGCAACGCTCAAGGAAACGGTGGCCACAGCGATGCAGCCATTGGCTGCATTTGGCAGCTGGGTGCTTCTTTGCCCTCCTTTTGTTTTCCATCTCCCTTATTGCTCTTTCTTGCCCCTTTGCTAAATTATCTTGTCTTCTCTGATTCTCCTCTCTGGTTCTTGTGAAAATAGAAATCCGTGGAACCATTTCTCATTTAATGTCATTTCTATCTCTTTATTCTCTAGCCCTTCTTCCTTAAATGCAGGTGGCTGCAATGATTCCTTTATGTTCTATCTGTTGTACTCTGTGGACTAGGATTGGAGAAGGAAATGGCAGCCCACTCCAGCATTCTTGCCTGGAGAATCCCATGGACAGAGAAGCCTGGCGGGCTACAGTCCCTAGGGTCACAAACACGACTGAAGTGACTTAGCATGTGGACCAGGATTAAGTTCACTACAGATCCTAATTTTCAATTTAATTAACTTTAAGATCCAACTGGTTGTAAAAAATTTTTTAAAATGCTGTCAATTGAATTGTGGCATGCCATCAATTGTGACAGATCCCGATTTCAGAGATGTTAAAATGTGAAACACAAATGTGTAACATAGATTCAGTTAAGCTCAAAACACATCGTGCATAAAATCAGACTACCTTACTGTGGAGGAATACATTAAAACAGCAACCTTCCATGAAGTACAAAGAAACTCTGGAAATTATAACATATTTTGGAAATATGCTTCGGGTCGCATTGTTTTATGCTCAGATATACTTCTCTCATTTTAAAATCGTAATAGATGCTATGAATTAACATAACTTTATTCACATGGAAAAAAACACGCACTCGAAAATGATCTGCCTGGTAAGTGAGATGTATGTGGTGATTCTGTCACCTCCCTCCCTGTGTTTTGTAGATGATTAGGGAGCTAGACTGTTATTATTTACACAAATGCCAGCGTCATTATTGCTTTGCAAATATATGTTTCATCAATGTTTAATTTTATCAGAGCAGTCAACCATTCTACATCTGTTTAGTTGCCTAAATATGCATTAATCAGTAGCATTGTAGACATAAGTTTTGCAATAATTCCCTAAGTGGTGACAAATAAAACAGCTGAATAATTAAAAATGTGAAAAATAGAGCAGAATCACAGTGCTATTGGTACCATGGTAAGCGTAATCCTGTGTTTTTAAAAAAGCTTTTCAGTTACAGTTTGGATGAGAGAAAGACATGCTAGGGGGATTCAGGAAGTCCGACATCTCCAGGTCAGAGACCCTCTCTAAGGAGTAAGAGAAAGGCACCGGCCTTAGCATCTTCTGATTTGAGTGTGACTCCCAACCCCCATGGTTTACTACTAGTGTGAGTTCCCTGGAGTTGCTGAACCCCAAGACTTTTTCTATATCAGTGCTTCTCGAACTTCTGTGTGCACAGAAATCACCTAGAGATCTCGTTAAAATGCTGGTTCTGCCTCAGGAGGTCTGGGGTGGAGCCTGAGGCTTTGCATTCCGGTCAGTGCCCAGATAATACTGATGTTGCTTGCCCCTGGGACACACTTTGAGTAGTGAGATCTTATAACCAATGTCACTGTTATTATCATCCTGTGTGTGCGTGCGTGCTAAGTTGCTTCAGTCGTGTCTGACTCTTTGCGATCCTATAGACTTATAGACTCTATAGCCTGCCAGGCTCCTGTGTCCATAGGATTCTCCAGGGAAGAATACTGGAGTGGGTTTCCACTGCCTTCTCCAAGGGATCTTCCTAACCCAGGGATCAAACACACGTCTCTTACGTCTCCTGCATTGGCAGGCAGGTTCTTTACCACTAGCGCCACCGGGGAAGCCCTGTCACCATCCTATCAGCTGTCAATCCATCGAGTATTCACTGTCATCAGCGCTCCGGCCGATGCTGCTCAGCCACGATATCACACTTATTTTCACTGCAAATCCTATGAGGTCAGTGTTCATTATATAGCCTGCACTACTGTGCTAGGCTCTCTGAATAAATCGTTTCATTCACATATGTTATTAATCACATGTATTTTAAAAAGAATGCTCTGATATATTCATTCTGTTGACTAATATCAAAGAGGGTGAAAGTGCAAGTCGCTCAGTCATGATCGATCCTTTGGGACCCCATGGACTGTACAGCCCATGGGATTCTCCAGGCCAGAGTACTGGAGCGGGCAGCCTTTCCCTTCTCCATGGGATCTTCCCAACCTAGGGATCGAACCCAGGTCTCCTGCATTGCAGCTGGCTTCTTTACCAGCTGAGCCACAAGGGAGCCCAAGAATACTGGAGCGGGCAGCCTTTCCCTTCTCCAGCAGATCTTCCCAACTCAGGAATCAAACCAGGGTCTCCTGCACTGCAGCTGGCTTCTTTACCACCTGAGCCACAAGGGAAGACCAAGAATACTGGAGCGGGCAGCCTTTCCCTTCTCCAGCAGATCTTCCCAACCCAGGAATCAAAGCCAGGTCTCCTGCATTGCAGCTGGCTTCTTTACCAGCTGAGCCACAAGGGAAGCCCAAGAATACTGGAGCGGGGAGCCTATCCCTTCTCCAGCGGATCTTCCCAACCTAGGAATCAAACCAGGGTCTCCTGCATGGCAGGCAGATTCTTTACCAGCTGAGCTATCAGAGAAGCCCTGACTAATATCAATGCTTCATGCTAATCCAGATTACCACTAGTGTAGAGAATACCAGCTTAATGGAAACTCAGTGTTTTAACTTGGAGAAGGAAATGATAACCCACTCCAGTATTCTTGCCTGGTAAATTCCATGGACAAAGGAGCCTAGCAGGCTATACTCCATGGGGTTGCAAGGAGTTAGACACAGCTGAAACGACTACTGTGCAGCGTTTTAAAGCTGGAAGTGACCCTACAGAGTCTCAGCTACAATGGTTTGTACACGTTTCAGATGATAGGATGCTTTGAGGAGGGTTCCTTAAAAAATCAGGTTATAGAGTCTCTTTCGGTTGGTGGTGGGTGGGTGTGGGGCCCAGATCTCCAGGTCAGGTTTGAAACCAATGAGTTAGTCCAACTCCTTAATTAGAGGTGAGGAAATAGTGGTCCAGAAACGAGAACACTCGCCCAATTCGCGCAACAAGTTAGTCGGAGAGCTTTTCCACCAGAAGCCACGCCTCCGGATTCTTAGTGACCTTCCACGGCACCAGGAGTTTTCTCAGGTACCTGCTCCAGCAGTTAATGCTGTTTCTCGGGCTGAAAGACCGAGTGTCTGATGAGCCTCAGAATTTAATCTGGTTTGATGGTTGTTGCAAAGTAGATCCCCCAAAACTCATGATGCTGAGTTATCCATGCGTCTTGTTAACCCTTGAAGCCACAGATCTGTTAGGAAACTGGCTGAATTCTAGGCATTCTTTCCCCAGTGGGGGTGGAGGAGAGAAACACAGCTATGACCTTTGGATGAAAATTGTTTATTGATCCCATTTTCTTGTTCTGAACTAAAAGACTCAACAGTTTCGAAAGTTTTGAGGAAGGCAGCTATCCAATTTTGAGTCATTCCCACATGGAGTTTTTACACCTTTTAGACAATGAGAATTGTTGGTGCTCTCTAGTGGGGGTAATTAGGGGGAAGAAAGACCAGGGTGATAGAAGTTGGGAAGACAAAAGGGAAGTAAGCCAGATTCAAGAGAAGGAAACAAAGCTGTTAAAGTAGAGTTGTGAGCGAGCTCAAGAAGGCTCCCGTCCTTGGGCTGTGAGCGAGCTCAAGAAGGCTCCCGTCCTTGGGCTGTGAGCGAGCTCAAGAAGGCTCCCGTCCTTGGGCTGTGCCCTTCCGTCCATGAAGATGGAGGAAGTGCAGTAAGGGCAGAAGGACTGAGCCTGGCCTCACGTGAGGCTTTAGATGGGAGGAAGGCTCGTGTGGGCCCCCTTTCTCAATTCCGCATGTAAGTGAGATCGGGACTGCGGAGGAGACGGCCGGATGGCATCATTGACTTGACGGACGTGAGTTTGCGTGAACTCTGGGAGCTGGTGATGGACAGGGAGGCCTGGTGTGCTGTGATTCATGGGGTTGCAAAGAGTCGGACACGACTGAGCGACTGAACTGAACTGATATATATGACAGATAACTAATAAATACCTATTGTACAGCACAGGGAACTTGACTCAATACTTTGTAATGACCTGTATGCGAAAAGGAACGAAGAAAAGAGCCGATACATGTTTCTGTATAACTGATTCACTTTTCTGTACACTGAAGCTAAAACAACTATGCTCCAATAAAAGTAAATTTAAAAAAGAAGTAAGGCTTCATCACCTTGAAGACTGTGTAAGAAACTTTCTCAGCTTTGGTATATAGGTTTTCAAAAATTCTTCTCTTTTTCCCCAGTCCTAACCATCTAAATTACTCTTTGAGTAATCTGGAAGCACACAGAGTAAGTCACAGAGTTATCTGTGAGTCCAGGGGGAGCTGGGAACCTGCACTGTTATGCTGCAAAAATACTGCTCACTGTCATGGAGGACCAGAAAGGGAAAAATGGCCCCTTAGTCCTCAGAAGATTTGCTACAGAAAAAGGCAAAACAAATTCACAATTTTTTAAACTGTGTTACAAAGGCCCCAAGTTCTACTATTGAGATTGAATTGCAAACGGATATCAAATATACTACGATTAATAGTAACTATGGATGCGGCCCGTGCCATTGCACCCCTTAAGGCTGTCTCTTTTATTGGATGAAGACACTTTAACAAGGGCTTTCATAGGTTCACACCTGATCTTGGCCTTTCAACTCATGTTTTTTCTTAAGTTCTAAAATTTTCTAATAGCAAATCTTCCTCACGTTAGGATTTTTGTGAATTCTCGTGGTCGGGAAGGGAGCTCTTTGATTTCTTTCATCTCTCTTCCCCTCATCCACTAAAATCCTGTTTTGCTCTGACAATGTGATGGTAAGGTGTGGGGCCCTGCCTTTCACAGGAGCTACAGGGCGTGATGAGGCGTTATCAGTGACTTCTCCCTTCCCTCCAGCGCTTCTCAAGGGGGCACGCCGGGGAGAAACTGACCACGATGGGGCAAGAAGGAAGCACCTGCTGGGGGACGCACCACCCAGACCCAGTGCTCCGGACGGCGGCCCAAGGGAGGCAGGAAATCCATCCCCATTGTCTGCCTGCCCTGCAGGTAGGGCGGAGAGGCCCCTGTGTGGTCTGCAAACGTTGTCTCTACTACGGACTCTCATAAGCCCCAAAGCAGCTAACTGCTTAATGGGGAAATGAGATGCGAATTACAAGGCTCTCTCTTCAACTGACTCGTGATATTATTTGTTACTAACGCCACAGTGATCAAGTCACAGGGTAGATGGAAGGAGCATATGCCCCCATTCAGAAAAGGGGGTTACCACAGCATTTGTCTCCTTTACTGAAGAGCAGTGCTAACCAGCACTGGAGATTATTTGGGATAAATAAAAGATGAATGAAGGATACTCACAAACAGCCCTGTAGTTCACACAGTTTAAAAGTCCACTCTAACAAAGTCATAAGTAACTGTCAAACCAACAGGTCTCACTTTCAATCTGCTGCTTTCTCTTGCAGGCTGAGTGGAGGTGCCCACAAGCAGTGAGCGACACCGGCGGGCGGGCGGCAGATACGAGGCATTAGACACCTCCAGAGAAGGAGGAGGCTTTCAATGTGGGAGCATTCATTTTCAGCTCAACTCATCTGAGTGCTCCCCACCATCTAATCTAAAGAGATATTTGAGGCTAGTCTGAAACTCAAAGTGGATAATACAGTTTCTATTGTTTTCTTTGCTTTTTATCTAACTTAGGAATAGAAATGAGATTTTAATGAAAAGACTAGTAATTTTGACATTTCCTAATTTCACCGGGAGCCTTGAGGTCAAGACAGACTGTTAAAACTTGGAGGTGTAGTCTCTTTCTCCGGGGAACCACTATCGCTTCTGCTGTAGGATGCACAAGTCAAGTAATCCAGCCTTGAGTTTAGCCTTGAATCCAGCCACTTACTGGTGGCTAGAGCTAGGGAATTGTTCCCTGAACCTGCAGTGTAGGAAGCACCACAAAAACTCTTCGCTGATACAAATTATGGTGAAAGGTCTGTGTGTGGGGAACGGGACCCATTTAGGCAGTACGACAGCAAAGCAGTCAAGAGCTGGGATCACGTCAGTCCTGTCACTTATTAGCTACTCATCCCTGGGAAGCAGGTGACAGGACAGGCAATGCTGAGGTAACAGACACTGCACTAGGTTTCAGCGGCTTAACAGAAATGCATGCTGTGCCTCATCCTGCCTCTCGAAAAGGACGATGAAAACGAGAGCGGTTTGTGTAAAGTGAACAAACCTTGGAGGCCCAGCTGGCCGCATCTGACACAGTGTCACCTCGAAGAGAGACACAGTACAGCAACCAAAAGTAACTTGAAAGTAATTCTGATCTTTTCATCCATATCGTTCAAGATGCTTAGAGGCGGTGCAGGGATGAGCTGCAGTGAGCCCTCTGGAGAGAGGCCCTCCTCGTCTGTTCCCTCTGTGATCACAGTGGGGCTCTCCCAGTTCCCTCACTGAGACCCTCCCTGCATCTCTCCTGTTCGCTTCTGCTTCCTTCCGGTCGTCACGTGCAGCGTTCCCGCCAGAGGGGGCCCTCTTCTTCTATCTCCAGGAAACCTGCTGGGCTTCCCAGTGGCTCAGCGTAAGGAATCTGCCTGCAACGCAGGAGATGCCAGATACGAGGGTCCGACCCCTGGGTTGGGAAGATCCCCTAAGAGAAGGGAATGGCAACTCACTCCAGTATTCTTGTCTGGGTTATCCCATGGACAGAGGAGCCTGGCGGGCTACAGTCCATGGGGTCACAAAGAATCAAACATGACTGAGTGACTATGCACGGGATGTGTACATTTCTTATCACTGCAATTTAATGATCCACAAAGAATCCTCACCTAGAATTTATGGTGAAAAAGTCCTCACACTGGTGCATTTGGTAAGTATTTGGTGTGGTGTCTGGCATAAAGCTAATTCCTGTTAATAAGTGGTAGTATATTATTACTGATACATTGGTCATGAAGAAAATTTTCTCTCAGTTGAGGTAATAAGAAATAGAGCATCATTATCTAGCTGCAGAGTTTAACACTGAACAGATGGGTCTGTCCAACTCAAAAACTAACGCACACATACAAAGACTTCTCAAGGAGGCTGCTAGACTTAGACACAAGTGTCTCCAAATTGCTCTCCTATATTAATAGAAGAGCGGTCATCCCATGTGCAAAAACACACTTCTGTTTGTACAGTACTGGATGGAACACTTTATAAGAAGTAAGAGCTTGACTTTCTATTCTTTTCTCTCTCAACCTCTTTATCTGCTTCACTTAAGTAAAATGAGGCACTTTCAAATTGCCCACAAGTATGAACATAGTCAGTAAGACACTGAAATATGTACAAATTAAGTCGAGCACAATTTTAACTTCTTTGAATTCAAATATGTGAATTACCTTTGGAATTAAAAAAAAAAAACAAAAGATATCCCTTAACACTTATGTAAAAAGGATTCTTTTGATATGTATTTCATATTATCCTAGAATGAAAAAGAAAGGAAATACACAATTGTGTGAAGAAAACTAACTAGAAATCTCTCAGCAATGACACACATCTTTAAAGATTTCAGGTTTAAGGAGGTATGCACCAAATCAATGATTTGGGAGTTCAGCAGGCTAATCAATGCTAGAAGAATTTACACAGTTTAAACTCATTGTGTGGAGCTGAGATTCCAGGCCCCCCAGTGACCGGCTCCTGATTAGGGTACAATGGCTCCTGGTTAGCCTGTAAAACCAGCTACTATGCAATTGTAAGGAAACACAATAGCTGGTTTCAGAAGATTTTCAGGATACATGCTGGGTACTCCGGTTCCAAACCAGGTCGGTGAACAAAGATTCTCAATTTGGAGTGAGGAATTTTTGCATCACAACTCCCGGTGGCATTTTTAAAGTTAATAGGAAATACCTGGTTTGCCACCTAGGAAGCCCACTGCCAATTACAGACTGAAAAGCTGAAGGCAGTGTTTGAACCAGCAAATGGAAATAGGGCAATTTGTAAATTTGAACTATGGCACCTCAGATAGTCTCATTCAGCTACAGAAAATAAGAAGAGGTCTATCTAGCAAGTCATGGAAGCTCAGTCAACAAAACATCTGCCTGCAATGCAGGAGAACGGGGTTCAGTCCCCGGGTCGGGACGGTCCCCTGGAGAAGGAAATAGCAACCCACTCCAGTAGTCTTGGCTGGAAAATCCCATGGACAGAGGAGCCAGGCAGGCTACAGTCCACGGGGTTGCGTGGGTCTGATACAACTTGGCAATTAAACCACCACCATATAGGAAGGACCACCATACTGGGGTCATAGGCAGCTTCTACATGACCAAATGCACACATTTGTTTGGAGTTCATATTTTTAATGAAATAAATCTTTGAAACTCAAGCAAGATGAATATCATTCATCACAGCATTCATACTTTTAGCCAATACTCAGTAACAGGGCTTCCCTCATAGCTCAGTCAGTAAAGAATCTGCTTGCAATGCAGGAGGCTCCGGTTAGACTCTTGGGTTGGGAAGATCCCCTGGAGAGGGGAGAGGCTACCCGCTCCAGTATTCTTGGGCTTCTCTTGTGGCTCAGCTGGTAAAGAAACCACCTTCAATGCAGGAGACCTGGGTTCAATCCCTGGGTTGGGAAGATCTCCTGCAGAAGAGAAAGGTTACCCACCCCAGTGCTCTGGCCTAGAGAATTCCATAGACTGTATAGTCCATGGGGTCGCAAAGAGTCGGACACGACTGAGAGACTTTTGCTTTCACTTTCAATAACTTCTAGGTGAGGGAAAAAGTCTCACAGTTAAGAGATATGAGGCCAAGCTTCTAAAGCCAGGGGTTTCCTCCTATACTGTTGAAGGGGATGTAAACTCGTGCAGCCATTATGGAGAATAGTATGGAGGGTCCTTAGAAATCTAACAATAGAGTTACCATATAATCCAGTAATCCCACTCCTAGGCATACATCCAGAGAGAACCATGATTCTAGAAGATACATGCACTCCAGTGCCCGCTGCAGCGCTCTTTACAATAGCTGAGACACGGAGGCACCACAAATGTCCATCAACAGACGGACAAAGAGTGGATGCAGTGTGGTGCCTGCATTCAGTGGAATATCACTCAGCCATTAAAATGAACAGGATAATGCCATCTGCACAACACAGATGCTCCTGGAGGTTACAGTCCCGAGTGAAGGAAGTCGAAGACGAGCCTCATATGACATAGTTTATATGTGGAATCTGAGAACGGTACAAATGAACTCATTTACAAACCAGAAGTGGAGTCGCAGGAAGCAAACATATGGTAACTGGAAGACTGAGGTAGGAGACACAAACTGGAAGGTTGGGATCGACATATACATACTGCTGCTGCTGCCAAGTTGCTTCAGTCGTGTCCGACTCTGTGCGACCCCATAGACGGCAGCTCACCAGGCTCCCCCGTCCCTGGGATTCTCCAGGCAAGAACACTGGAGTGGGTTGCCATTTCCTTCTTCAATGCATGAAAGTGGAAAGTGAAAGTGAAGTTGCCTAGTTGTGTCTGACTCATAGCAACCCCATGGACTGCAGCCCACCAGGCTCCTCTGTCCATGGGATTTTCCAGGCGAGAGTACTGGAGTGGGGTGCCATCACCTTCTCTGCGTATACAGACTGCTATATATAACATAGATAACTAACAGAACCTGCTGACTAACATAGGGACGTCTACTCAGTACTCTGTAATGACCTTTATGGGAAAAGAATCTAGAAACAGTGGACGCATGTCTATGTATAACTGATTCATTTTGCTTTGCAGCAGAAACTAACACAAATTGTAAATCAAGTCACTCTAATAAAAATAATTTAAAAGTTAGGGTTTTGTTTTACAAAGGTGATGTGTGAGGCAAAATAAGGAAGGTATACTGACTAATTGCATATAGACTGAAAGCAACTCCCTGTGAGAGTTCACAATGGAATTTCAAGTCACTGAAATTTAAAAAGAAAATGTATCTTGTTTCGCAGTTTTGATTCCCCAGTGGTGCTCCAGAAGTTCCGAGGTCAAAAATTGTCATTGATAAAATATACTTGATCATATTTCAAAACCATGCTATTTTCTTCTCTTTGCCTCTTTTCTAACCACGTTCTCACCCAAAGCATGCTTCCTTTAGTGAAAGTCACTCAGGCGTGTCCGACTCTTTGAGACACCATACAGTTCCTGGAACTATACAGTTCCTGGAACTATACAGTCCCTGGAACTCTCCAGGCCAGAATACTGGAGTGGGTAACTGTTCCCTTTTCCAGGGATCTTCCCAACCCAGGGACTGAACCCAGGTCTCCTGCATTGCAGGTGGATTCTTTACCAGCTGAGGCACAAGAGAAGCCCAAGAGTACTGGAGTAGGTAGCGTATCCCTTCTCCAGCGGATCTACCTGACCCAGAAATCGAACCAGAGTCTCCTGCATTGCAGGTGGATTCTTTACCAGCTGAGCTACCAGGGGAGCCGAACATGGTTTTAGCATAATCACATGGCAACCTAGTCACAAACTGGCCATTTCTATTTTGGGGGAAACCACAGAGATATCCACTGAGGAAACCTCTTCATAAAAACGTGAACAGTGAGTAAGGCAGACCCATTCAGAATGGGCAGAACTTCTTACAGTGAGTCTTTCTGAATTTACAGAACTATCTAACTCCATCACTTACAGACCCATACAAACCATTCTTTTAGTTATGGAGAGGAAATGCCTAGACTGCTGTTCAGAACACATTTTTTTCCAGGTTTCAAGGCAATTATTTCAATGATTGCTTAATATGCACAAGTGAGCCAATGGGAAGGATGAAGCTTTCACAACTATTTACACAAATCTGTGCAAACCAGTCCTGGCCTTCCTCTTTCCCATCTGCTGTGTCAGACTGTGCTTGTCAGGTTGCTTTTCTGGGGGTTGAAAGAAATGAGAAATGCTGGGTAATTGAAGGAACAGTTCTGGCCTTAGTTGGACCGTGAGGGCACACCACATTTAGGGAAGAAAGACGCTTCCAAAATAATTCATCTGGAGCCTCACGGAGGAAGCCACTCAGCCGTCAGGAGGTGTCGCCTCTCCACAGCACTGGCTGTGAATGATTGCCGTTGAGACTTCTCTTACTCCTCGCTTTCTGCTAATTCACTCACAGTTCCTAAAGGACTATTTGCTTTTACTTGGGGAGGTTCCATTAAAGCGACTCGGTGGTAAATTATTTAGAAAAACTGAGAAAATACCTCCAGGTATGTCACCTACAAACTGGCACTTGCCATCTACCACTGCAGGGCTTCCCTGATGGGTAAAGAGTCTGCCTGCCATGCAGGAGACACGAGTCCAATCCCCGGGTCAGGAGGATGCCTAGAGGAGGAAACGGCAACTCACATCAGTATCCTTGCCTGGAGAATCCCAAGGACAGAAGAGCTTGGTGGGCTACGGTTCACAGGGTCACAAAGAGTTGGACATGACCGCGTGACTAAGCACACACACACGCATGCACGGCTACAAGAATTAAATCACGTGCTGCTACAGCCGCTGACCTTCAACAGCCTCTGAAAGGTGTTCCTGACGGAGACTAGGAATGAGGCACTCTGCTCTGGAAGAATGGGCAGAACAGACTGAAGATGCCTAGACAATTTCAGGAGATTCATGAGCTTAGTTCTTGCACCTCCTTGCATCTAGAAAAGCTCTGAAATCCTTCACGGTGACGACTGTTCCTCACGACTAGTGAAGCCTCATGAGACCGGCAGAAACCTTCTGGAAAAACGTGTGCTTGATTGCACGTACTCCCCTTTCACCAAATCACAGGCACACTGACCTTCCCGCCCTGCCTCTTTGGAGCAGTTTTTCAGGGCTATCTGAGATGCTGCCTCCCAGGCTATAGCCCTCATTTTCCCCCAAATGACTGTTAACTCACAGCTCTCACACTGTGCATTTTTTTTCAGTCATCAGTTACGAATACCCTCCAATTTATCAATGGGTTTGGTAGATTCATTTTCTTACAGGCCAGGCTTCCTTAGAATGTTGGACACTCACATACCAGAAAGCTGCCTTTCCTTTCCACTCCTCATATCTTCCTCAAATGCCAAGCAATGTCATGTGTGCCACTTCGGTCTTTTCCAAGAACAAGTTCTGAATTTAAAGGCACAGTAAAAGCACTGTAGTGAAATAAAGCAAACAGAGAACTGAAGCAAAATTCTAGTTTGGCTGCAACCCTTTCTCAGTGTTTGAAAGCTCTCTTAAACTGGAATTTAAAAATAACAGAGAAATAGCGGTAGAAGGTCCTGAGGCTCAGATGCATGGGTCGCTCACCGGCTGTGTCCTCTCGGGCGCACAGCTTGACGAGGGTCCTAGACTGCTGGCACTCGGGCCCCCTCATCTGACTGGCTGTGCCAGGGGCAGGGGAGCAGAGATCTCGGCTGTTTCTAGATCTGGCCCCTGAGTGGTGCAGAGAAAGCCTCTACATTCTCTTGGTCTCAACAGATCGGCGGGTGAGGTGCGAACCCTCCAGTGGAGGACTGTGAGCTCCAGAGGATGGTGAGGCCTCACGGACGGCGAGGAAGAGGGAGCCTGGGTCCATGAGTCAGCCTGTGCGAAGCCACCATCCGCCCACCGCCTGTGCTTGAGATATGAATGCAATGCGCCTCATCCATCCTATTTTATGGACTGTATCAGACCACGGAGATGTGCAGGTTTTTGTTACAGCCTTTAGCCCGACTGAGCTGATGCCGTTTCTTGAGACTGTCCAGGTGAAGAGCTGGAGGTGCACTGGAGGAGAGCGGCTCACTGCCCAGTGTGAGGCTCGGAGGCGTGCTGACTCTGACCTACCATTCACTGCTCTTTCTCACGGAAGCCTGTTTGGCATTTGGGGTATCTTCCCATCTATGAGGCCAATGTTTTGTACCATAAAGAAAAAAATGGGTGGCTAATAACCTCAAAGGAAAAATGTAAACTGTATAACCTAGAATGTAAATATGCTTCGTTAGCACTGGTCAGATTTGGGACTATTTCTGAAAGCTGGCAGAATGCAGGGACACAGATAGGTCACCATATGCTCTGCTTAATCTTCAGGGTGGAAAATGTAAGTGGGATTACCACATCACTAAAAGCTTAGCATCTTGCAGATGTTCATCTCGGAATTTTCCTTAATCATTTTCCTCAATGACACGAAAACCAAATCCTTTAAGTCCCAATTCATTTGACAGCAATGCCTCTCCTCAGGCCCCGCCACCCCCTCTAGCTGTCATCATTAGTGCCCACTGGCTGTTCAATTCATAACTTCAAGACCTTTCCATCTCCCCCCCTAACTTGGCATCTTGCTTGCTTCATATTCCTGACTCTTTGGCTACGGTTAACTAGTCAAAGCTGCTGCTCTTCTGGTGTTGCAGATTTCTGGGTTTGAACAGGGAGCCTGTGGAAGCCTCGAATCTCGTGAAACTGGAGTCCGCCAGCCCTTCCTGCTGAGCGCATTCTGCGCCGCGGTGGAAGCAGGCTGTGTCTGCCATATGCCTTCCCCTCTGCTGTCTTCATCCTTTTAGGGGACTTCAGGGGGAAAATACTGTAAAGATGTTTACCTTGGGATTCTGTAATTTGTTTTTAATCTTAATTTAACTTCCACCAACTCAGCTCATTTACAACAGCCTTAACCAGACCACCCACTGACTCCAGGCCCTGACAGCTGACTCTAGGTTTGGGATGAGAGGGAGGCATTCATGGGATTAGTGTGAAGACATGCCACGCCCACTCAAGGATGAGCTTTGAAACATGAACAGACCAGCTAGCCCACACAGTGAAATGTTTACCACAGTAAAACATCCAGGGTTATTCCAACAAGTCCTGTGAGACCGAATTCTTGAACAACAACAAAACCAGAGCAAAGTCATGTTTTCAAGAAGCCCTGACGTATCCACAGGAGAAGTATTTGCAGACTGATGGAGAAATGCAGGCAAATTTCAGGGGATTTATGTAAACATGTAACTGATCCACTTTGCTGTACAGCAGAAACTAACACAACATTGTAAAGGAATTATACTCCAACAAAAATTGATAAAAATAATCATAAACAAATTCAGAAATTTAAGATATTGCTTCTTTAACCTCCACTCAGTCCCTCTGCCAAACGCTATGAATGTGTGCAAGCCTGCGCGTACACGCAGGAAACACTGAGAATGTGCTATCTGTTGACAAATGTGATATATTTACGTATCAAAGAGATTTTTTATTTCAGTTAATAAAAAGGCTTCCCACTTACAAGGATGAAACTGAGTCTGGAAAGAAACTGGAGTAATGTTTTGTACACTTGAATTGATGATGGAATAAGGATTTTACAAGTTTACTCTCAAACATGGAGCAAGTGAAGAATAAAGAACAATGACGTGTATAGCAGACTGAAACGCATATACTTGAATGGGAAGAAATTCTCCCAGAGCTGGGCTGTGACCACAGGGCTAGTTAATAAATGGGTGGATTCATGAGCGATTCAAAGCACATACATCAGGGGACAGCCCAAGTCAAACGGCCAGACTACAGTAGCGCTGTTGTCTCTCTTGTGTTCTTGCTAATGACATGTCTTTCCCGAAATATTAAGGTACATTGAGTTTTTGATGAGACATGACAAGTAATAGCATCAGGGTTAAGAAGATTAAAGTGAAAGTTATTCTGAAACTTGAGGATAGCTTCTGCTGTAACATACTGGAACTTCAGGATAGCTTCAGAATGCCTGACGTAGAACAGCTCCTTTTAGGAAAATTATGTTCTGATTTGTGGCAGAGTGCTTTAGTGGACAAATGTCCTAGTCTGGGATTCTGAATACCAGAGTCTGACTCAATTTTTCCCTGCTTGATCCTTTCACTGAGTTTGTAATCTCAGGCAGCGTGCTACTTGGACACCCAGCTCCTCCACCTGCAAAGCAGAAGGAAAACCCAGACTCTCAGGGGTGACACAAAGATGGAAAACTAAATGAGACGTTGTGAACAAGTTGCCCTGCTCATAAACACATATTTAATAAACATTAGTATCCTTTTCTTGTCAGTAGATTGCGTGTGTGCTAAGTCGCATCAGTCGTGTCTGACTCTTTGCAGCCCCATGGATTGTAGCCCTCCAGGCTCCTCTGTCCGTGGGATTCTCCAGGCAAGAGCACTGGAGTGGGGTGCCATGGCCTGCTCCAGGGGACCTTCCCGACCGAGGGACCGAGCTCCTGTCTCTTGCCCCCTGCATTGGCGGGCAGGGTCTTTACCACTAGCGCCACCCGGGAAGCCCTGAGGTCAGTAGGTGTGCTGCTAAATAAATTTCAGCTGACAAGAGAAATTAAAACCGGATCAGATACAGTTTGATCATTGGATGGAATCTATTGAAGCATATTTGAAACACATGCTTTCATGTGGTAGATGGGAGATTTACCCCAGAGTGAACTTCTTTGTGCAAAGAGCATATTCTAACATACTTTGGTCTATAAGAGAGGAATTTTAGTTCTGTGAGTCAATTTTCTGACCCCTTCCTCTTTAAGCCACTTGTAATCTAAAGAAGAACTGAGTTTCATCAGCCGGTATACCAGGTGCTTTCCAGTTCTAACATTCTATTATTTTGTGGATATGGAAACGTGTCTATATACAAAGGAATGAATCAAATTCCAATAAGTATTCGTCAAGCACGTACTTTGTGCCAGCAATTTCACAAGGAAAAGGATTCAAAGATGAATAAAATGAAATTATTGCTCTCAAGGAAGTTATATGTATACAATTGAGCTCTCTACTTACAACTTGGTTGAATTCTTATGATTCATTTTTCAAAAACCCTCATTAAAGTATAACCTACAGAAAAAAGTGCACAAATATAAAGCATTACCGCTTGATGAATGATCAGAAAGTTCTGTGATTCAGTCTTCACTTATATTTTTGGCATGCGAAGCTCATTTCCCATGGAAACCTCTTTCCTGTCAGTGTTCCATTAGCCTACAGCACAGCTGGCGTTCAGGGCTCAGAGAACTGAGGACAGGGCAGGAATTTCTAACTTTGCTTTGCTGGATAAACTGACGCTACGTTTCAGCTGGATTTTGGAGTCAGGTGGTTTGGGACTGAACATGTAGTTCTTGATTTCCCTTGCGTATTTGCTGAGGAGCTCAAGGACTACACAGTCCATGGAATTCTCCAGGCCAGAATACTGGAGTGAGTAGCCTTTCCCTTCTCCAGGGGATCTTCCCAACCCAGGGATTGAACCCAACTCTCCTGCATTGAAGGCGGATTCCTTACCAGCAGAGCTGCAAGAGAAGCCCAAGAATACTAGAGTGGGTAGCCTCTCTCTTCTCCAGGGGATCTTCCTGATCCAGGAATTGAACTGGGGTCTCCTGCTTTGCAGGCAGATTCTTTACCATCTGAGCTATGATTTTATCCTTGACTAGTCTTCGTGTCTAGTATACGAACTTAACAACCTATCTCCATGATTGCTGTGGGGATAAAAATGCTAATGTGCGTAAAGTGCTTCGCATACGATTTGGTTCATCAGAGCCAAGACACCATCCATCAGCAGGATTGGCATAATCTTCAGCTCACAGAGCCTTTGTCAGGAGGGCAGGCCTCTGCTGTCCCCAGTCTAGAGATCGGGGATATGCAGATTGAAGGATGCAAGCTCCGGACTCGACCGAAACAGGCACTGAGAATGCAGTGTGGAGTGGAGACCTGAGTCCCTCCTCGTAGGGCAGGGTTGAGAACTCCTGGTGGAGGGACCCTCGATAGTTTTTCTTTCTCAAAGGACTGCACACAAGTTGCATCCTGCGGGTGTCGGTGTGCATGTGTGTACACTTGCAGACCTGATTCCTTTTATTTCAGGCTGAACACCTGCTGTTCCCTGCGGGGCGGAAGTAACCAGGGAGGTAGAGAGTGAAAGACCTGGTTTTTCTTGGTCTTGTTTATGGGATGGCAGGTGGCCTTTTCGTCCTCTGGCTTCCCCAACTCAGCTAACCCCCATCTCCCCATAAGGAGCTTAAAAATCTAACTGCTCACTGTTCAACTTGCAAACACAAGCTGCAATCCCCAGATGCCACTGAAATGTGGCTGAGCTCTTTCCAGGGTGTGTCTCATGCTATCTGATTGACAAAAGGCTACACAGGAAAGGATCCAGAGGAGATGAAGCAGGAGCCCACCCAGAGAGGTTTAAAGCTTCTCCTGTGTTCTTTGTTATGAGCTTTTCTCTTTAATATATATCTAAATGGAATTCGGTTTCTAAGAAAACGTTGCTGAGATATGACTGTACAACCCACAGTGACATAATGACCCACAGTTGGCTTCATTTGTCTAACTGCCTCTGACCACCCCCCTCCCCTTTTCTGGATCTTGTCTCTTATTTCAACTCTTCAGCCCACAGGGTTGTCATGGAAACCACTGTGGTTCTACCACAGTGCAATCTTTCTGTATCCTTGACCACCCCCTCCCCTTACCACACACCTACATACATGCACACGCACACACACACACACACACACAGACTGATTAAACCTGAGTGGGCACTTGACATAAGCTGAATCACTATCTTTCCTCAGGAATCTAGCACCAACTAAGCGTCTAGCTTAGTCTATTGCCCCCTCGAACTGAGAAGCTGCTACTGTCAACACTTACTGCCATTTGCAGGAGGAAAGAGAGATGGCAAGTGCCCTGAAGGAAAGGAGGGCGGAGAGAAAGGGAAAAGGAAGAAATGGAGAGGAAATAGGATGAGCAATGGAGTTCGAGGGCCTGGTTACAAGAATCCTGACGTCCAGGTGTGCATGTTACAGTGAAAGTGAGGTCGCTCAGTCGTGTCCGACTCTTTGTGACCCCATGGACAGAGGAGCCTACCAGGCAAGATTTTCCAGGCAAGAATACTGGAGAGGGCTGCCATTTCCTTCTCCAGAAACTTCCCCTTTTACAGAGGAGACAGAGCAACAGGTAAGTCTGGTGTGCTTTATTTGATTCTGTCAGAAAACTCTAATCCTTACAATAAATCTGACTTTAGTGCTTTACTTGAGTTGGAATTTGGGGTTTTTAATTTTTTTAGTCAAAATCAGTGGAGATTCATTTCTCACAGTTGTGGAGGCTGCGCTGGAAGACTCCATATCTGGCAGTGCCCACTTCCTGATTCACACATGGGTGTCCCTCACCAGGCCCTCACGTGCCAGAGCAGTGGGACAGTTCTCAGCGTCTGTTTCATAAGGGCACGAATCCCGCTCAGGAGGGCTCCCTCCTCACGATTCCATCACCCCAAGGCCGCCGCCCCCGAGTGCCATCACACTGAGGGTTAGGCTGCAGCATTTGAACTTGGGGGGACGCCGCATGCAGTCGCTAGCACTTGACTTCTGCTGCCTTGCTGGCTTGTTTTCTTTCTACAGCTTAGGCTGTTTTTCACACTGGCTTCACTTTTCAGAAACTCAGATCACTTTATTATTCTTTTCTGCCACGGATTTACAAACTTTATTGAAACGAAAAATCAAATTACTGCTCATTTAGTGCCTTAAGTAAGTTAACTAAACCAATAGCAATTTAGTTTGCTTTTAAAACTGCATTTCTCAGTATTGCATTTGCAGTAGGTTTTAAAGAAATAATTAACATACACCAAAATGCACACATCTTAAGTGAACAGCTTGATGAATTGCTTCTCTAGGATCCAGCAGTTTCACTCCTAGATATTAACTCAAGAAAAAAGGAAAGGCTATGTCCACAAAAGGTCATAGATAAGAATGTTTAAAGCAGCCTTATTTGTAACAATCCCAAACTGGGACCAATCCCAAATCCATCAACAAGAGAATAGATATTCAAATCATATGCTGATATAATGGAATATTTAGCAACGAAAAAGAACTGGTACACTCAACAACACGGAGGTGTCTCAGAAACGTTATGTTAAGCGACAGAAGCCACATTCAAAGGGTGCATACTGAATGGTTTCATCTTCATGATACCAGAATACAGCAAAATTAATCTATGTTGATGGAAATCAGATAGCAGTGGTGGGGAGGCTCATGGAAATTTCCAGGGGAATGGACATATTCTGTTTCTTGGATCTGGGGCTAAGTTGCATGGCTGTTTATGACTGAGTTGGATTTCTATTGCCTATGGTAGATGTCTTCATTCTAAGTTGCTCCCTAATTTACCAAGTTTCTCAGGACAGCCTGTTTGCCAATGCTCCACACTAACTCTGTCCTACAATTAAAAAAAATAAAAAATAACCAGTCTGTAGTTTAAGAACGTGTGATGTTAACTTTCTTAAATAGACAGAGTACCTGAAGAACTATGGAATGAGGTTCGTGACATTGTACAAGAGGCAGTGATCAAGACCATTTTCAAGAAAAAGAAATGCAAAAAGGCAAAATGGTTGTCTGTGGAGGCCTTACAATTAGCTGTGAAAAAAAGAGAAGCTAAAGGCAAAGGAGAAAAGAAGACATATTCCCATTTGAATGCAGAGTTCAAAAGAATAGCAAGGAGAGATAAGAAAGCATTCCTTAGTGGTCAGTGCAAAGAAATAGAGAAAAATAATAGAATGGGAAAGACTAGAGATATCATCAAGAAAATTAGAGATACCAAGGGAACATATCATGCAAAGATGGGCACAATAAAGGACAGAAATAGTATGGACCTAACAGAAGCAGAAGATATTAAGAAGAGGTGGTAAGAATATACAGAACTGAACAAAAAAGATCTTCATGACCCAGACAACCATGATGGTGTGATCACTCACCTAGAGCCAGACATCCTGGAATGTGAAGTCAGGCAGGCCTTAGGAAGCAACACTACAAACAAAGTTAGTGGAGGTGATGGAATTCCAGTTGAGCTATTTCAAATCCTGAAAGATGATGCTGTGAAAGTGTTACACTCAATACGTCAGCAAATTTGGAAACTCAGCAGTGGCCATAGGACTGGAAAAGGTCAGTTTTCATTCCAATCCCAAAGAAAGGCAATGCCAAAGAATGCTCAAACTACCACACAATTGCACTTATCTCACACTCTAGCAACATAATGCTCTAAATTCTCCAAGCCAGGCTTCAACAGTACTTGAACCGTGAACTTCCTGATGTTCAAGTTGGTTTTAGAAAAGGCAGAGGAACCAGAGATCAAATTGCCAACATCTGCTGGATCATCGAAAAAGTGAGAGAGTTCCAGAAAAACATCTATTTCTGCTTTATTGACTATGCCAAAGCCTTTGACTGTGTGCATCACAAGACTGTGGAAAATTCTTCAAGAGATAAGTATACCAGACAACCTGACCTGCCTCCTGAGAAATCTGTATGCAAGTCAAGAGGCAACAGTTAGAACTGAACATGGAACAACAACTGCTAAGTTGCTACAGTCATGTCCGACTCTGTGCGACCCCATAGATGGCAGCCCACCAGGCTCCCCCGTCCCTGGGAGTGGGTTGCCATTTCCTTCTCCAATGGATGAAAGTCAAAAGTGAAAGGGAAGTCGCTCAGTTGTGTCTGACTCTTCGCGACCCCGTGGACTGCAGCCCACCAGGCTCCTCCATCCATGGGACTTTTGAGGCAAGAGTACTGGAGTGGGCTGCCATTGCCTTCTCCGATGGAACAACAGACTGGTTCCAATTTGGGAAAGGAGTACTTCAAGGTTGTACATTGTCACCCTGCTTATTTAACTTCTATGCAGAGTATATCATGAGAAACGCTGGGATGGATGAAGCACAAGCTGGAATCAAGATTGCCAGGAGAAATATCAATAACCTCAGATATGCAGATGACACCACCCTTATGGCAGAAAGTGAAGAGGAGCTAAAAAGCCTCTTGATGGAAGTGAAAGAGGAGAGTGAAAAAGTTGGCTTAAAGCTCAACATTCAGAAAACAAAGATCATGGCATTTGATCCCATCACTTAATGGGAAATAGATGGGGAAACAGTGGAAACAGTGACAGACTTTATTTTGGGGGGCTCCAAAATCACTGCAGATGGTGACTGCAGCCATGAAATTAAAAGATGCTTACTGCTTGGAAGAAAAGTTATGACCAACCTTGACAGCATACTAAAAAGCAGAGACATTACTTTGCCGACTAAGGTCCATCTAGTCAAAGCTATGGTTTTTCCAATAGTCATGTATGGATGTGAGAGTTGGACTGTAAAGAAAGCTGAGCACCAAAGAATTGATGCTTTTGAAATGTGGTGCTGGAGAAGACTCTTGAGAGTCCCTTGGACTGCAAGCAGATCCAACCAGTCAATACTAAAGGAAATCAGTCCTAAATATTCATTGGAAGGACTGATGGTAAAGCTGAAACTCCAATACTTTGGCCACCTGATGTGAAGAGCCAACTCATTGGAAAAGACCCTAATGCTGGGAAAGTTTGAAGGCAGGAGGAGAAGGGGACAACAGAGGATGAGATGGTTGGATAGTATCACTGACTCGATGGACAAGAATTTGAGTGAGCTCCAGGAGTTGGTGATGGACAGGGAAGCCTGGCATGCTGCAGTCCATGGGGTTGCAAAGAGTTGGATACAACTAGTGACTGAACTGACTGAACGGATGCTAACCTCTTTCTTTTGCTTTACAGATTTTGGAGGTTATAAAGCCATCATCTCTGTGAGGCTAGAGCCCAAGCAGAAGAAACAGAGCTTCAGGGCTAGAGGGGAGTGTGAACCTAGAGTTCTGGGGAGTCCAGTCCTCCTTATGATCAACTTTTTATTCCTATTGTGCATTTTCCATATAAAAGAAAATATTGTGAATGATTTGGTCAAAAACTGTTGGGTGCTACTGATACAACACTGACCATCGTGGAGGGGGTGAAGCCGTTAGCACAGCAACTGCTAAGAAGCGGATAGGACGCTAGGGTGACCTTGCTGCAGCCTGAGCAAGCAGGGTGGGCCGCCACCCATAAGAAATTCAGCAGCAGCTGCGTTCACTCAGTGCCACGAGCCAGACGGCAGTGCCAGGCCCCGAGGACTCGGACTGAGACACCGTCCCTTCCTTCAAGGCACTGTGCTTGCCACACCTTCTTTTTTCCTTTTGGACATTATGAAAGTATGATAGCACATTTATCGGAGACTTGGAAAATAAGAACAAAGTTACATATAGCTCCACTATATATCATAGTTATTTTTTAAGTAGACAAATTAAGATTTTTAGTTGGAGTGTCAATATCGAAGTGTCAAAAACTAATAGAAAGAATAAACAGAAAAGTAAAAGGCTGCAGTAGGCCTGAAAGGCACCATGAACCAACTCAGCATAAGTAAGACTTACACAATTTTCACACAACAGCAGGGTACAAATTCTATTCACGTTCCCATAGACTATAAACCAGGAGATACTGGAACATATCCAGGGACATAAAACAAGGTGCAAAAATTTCATGGCCCAAAGGTATTGAAATCATGCAGAGTCTGTTCTCTTGTCACTGTGCAATCATGAAAATCAACATCAAAAGATAATTTAAAATAACCCACATATTTTGAAGTGCAGTCTCTTTACCAAAAGAGATCTTAGACTTAGCCATTGACAGTCTCAATCAAGTTAAAATACTGAGGAAACATGGAAGGTGATTGCAAAGAAGAAAGCATTTAAATGAGAAATTAATATCAAAGACACTTAAAAAGCCCCAAACTCCGTGTATTTGGAAATTAAATTTCCACTTTTAAATGACGATTGTATATCTGAGAAGCCATAATAAGGAAAATTAGAAAATACTTTTAACAGAATAAAAATGAAAAGAGAATTGATCAGAATTTGTTGCATACAGCTAATGTTGCTCAATGCAACTAAATACAAAGAGTTTGCCACACCTTCTGAATTCACTGGAAAACACTTGTGTGTTTTAGAAAACAAAATACACACAAGACGCATGTAAAATTTCCAGACCATTATGTGCTGAGCTTTCCCCAGCATATCTGACGCTGTCGCAAGCATCATAAAAATGTAGGGCAGGTACCAGTTCACCGCAAGACACTTCCAGGAAGGGTTTTGCTCCCTAAGGGAGGAAATACACAGCCGGCAAGATTCTTGTTCAGGCTGGGATGACAAGAAGTGCTGACATGGTAAAATGCCATGTGAGTCCCTCAGTGTGCAGTTTTCTAAGAACAATGATCTCAGAAAGGTGCGGAATTATTTATGTTCTCGTATTTCGTGAGACTGCACTAGCAGTCTACCTACACCCAGGCTACCCTTGGAGAGCTAAGCATGTGGGCTGTCAGATACGATTTTTAAAATTATTACTATCCAGTACATCTTTTTCAGGAAAATTGCTTCCAAGCAGCCCCATCTTATTTCAGACTGAAGTGGGGACTAAATTTAAACCGAGTCCCTCCTTTGGAAATAACTCTCTTTTCAGTTTAATCTTGAAATAAATTGTAATATAGGAAGCCAGAGATATTGGCAAATCACAGACTTCACTTGAGACCCATTCAGGCTTGTCTTTTATCTCAGGGAAAAAGTAAGGAGTCGAACCTCATGGATAGAGTACAGCTTAATTACAGAAGAGACTGTCTAGTGCCAGGAGATCCAAGTGGGCACAACCCAGTGCCCAGGAATTAGAGGCTTTTCCCAAGGATATTTGCATCTGAGATAGGGCTGCCTTCTGAAAACATAAAACTCAAAATAAAGATTCACCTTTGCATATTAAAGACACGGGTCCATACCCAAATAGAAATATAAAGTCATATTTTGGTGTCATTGAGGCTAATTCTGATTAAGAAATATGAGGAATGCTTGACCATCATATATATTACAGACCTTATGCCTCAGTTTACCACTAAGGGCAACAGAGATGCATTACATTCTGATCAAATGTTTTATAACCACAGATAAGATGCTCTACTAGCCTCTGGAGTTCCCCATACATTTGTCTCATCAGAAAAATTAGTGGCCTCATGCTCTGGGCAATAAAAGTGAGGTGAATAACAGTTAAGAATGATTTTACACTTAACAGTATTGAATCTCTACTGAAGGTATTAGTGTTATCATAGTTAATCTGTTTCTACAGAAAATATGTGTGTTAGCTTAGATTTGAAGACGGATTTTCTTTTTTTTTCATCTTAATACAACCTAGCATACCAAACCACCTGGAAGAATTACATTACCTATGCAGAACTAACACCCAAAAAAGATGTCCTTTTCATTATAGAGGACTGGAATGCAAAAGGAGGAAGTCAAGAAACACCTGGAATAACAGGCAAATTTGGCCTTGGAAAGTGGAATGAAGCAGGGCAAAGACTAATAGAGTTTTGCCAAGAAAATGCACTGGTCATAGCAAACACCCTCTTCCAACAACACAAGAGAAGACTCTACACATGGACATCACCAGATGGTCACCACCGAAATCAGATTGATTATATTCTTTGCAGCCAAAGATGGAGAAGCTCTATAGAGTCAACAAAAACAAGTCCAGGAGCTGACTGTGGCTCAGATCATGAACTCCTTATTACCAAACTCAGACTTAAATTGAAGAAAGTAGGGAAAACCGCTACACTAAATCAAATCCCTTATGATTATACAGTGGAAGTGAGAAATAGATTTAAGGGTCTAGATCTGATAGATAGGGTGCCTGATGAACTATGGACGGAGGTTCGTGACATTGTACAGGAGACAGGGATCAAGACCATCCCCATGGAAAAGAAATCCAAAAAAGCAAAATGGCTGTCTGGGGAGGCCTTACAAATAGCTGTGAAAAGAAGAAAGGCGAAAAGCAAAGGAGAAAAGGAAAGATATAAGCATCTGAATGCAGAGTTCCAAAGAATAGCAAGAAGAGATAAGAAAGCCTTCTTCAGCAATCAATGCAAAGAAATAGAGGAAAACAACAGAATGGGACAGACTAGAGATCTCTTTAAGAATATTAGAGCTACCAAGGGAACATATCATGCAAAGATGGGCTCGATAAAGGACATAAATGGTATGGACCTAACAGAAGCAGAAGATATTAAGAAGAGGTGGCAAGAATACATGGAAGAACTGTACAAAAAAGATCTTCACGACCCAGATAATCATGATGATGTGATCACTAATCTAGAGCCAGACATCCTGGAATGTGAAGTCAAGTGGGCCTTAGAAAGCATCACTATGAACAAAGCTAGTGGAGGTGATGGAATTCCAGTGGAGCTGTTTCAAATCCTGAAAGATGATGCTGTGAAAGTGCTGCACTCAATATGCCAGCAAATTTGGAAAACTCAGCAGTGGCCACAGGACTGGAAAAGGTCAGTTTTCATTCCAATCCCAAAGAAAGGCAATGCCAAAGAATGCTCAAACTACCCCACAATTGTATTCATCTCCCATGCTAGTAAAGTAATGCTCAAAATTCTCCAAGCCAGGCTTCAGCAGTAAGGGAACCGTGAACTCCCTGATGTTCAAGCTGGTTTTAGAAAAGGCAGAGGAAGCAGAGATCAAATTGCCAACATCCGCTGGATCATGGAAAAAGCAAGAGAGTTCCAGAAATACATCTATTTCTGCTTTATTGACTATGCCAAAGCCTTTGACTGTGTGGATCACAAGAAACTGTGGAAAATTCTGAAAGAGATGGGAATACCAGACCACCTGAACTGGGTCTTGAGAAATCTGTATGCAGGTCAGGAAGCAACAGTTAGAACTGGACATGGAACAACAGACTGGTTCCAAATAGGAAAAGGAGTGCGTCAAGGCTGTATATTGTCACCCTGTTTATTTAACTTATATGCAGAGTACATCATGAGAAACTCTGGGCTGGAAGAAACACAAGCTGGAATCAAGATTGCCAGGAGAAATATCAATAACCTCAGATATGCAGATGGCACCACCCTTATGGCAGAAAGTGAAGAGGAACTAAAAAGCCTCTTGATGAAAGTGAAAGAGGAGAGTGAGAAAGTTGGCTTAAAGCTCAGCATTCAGCAAATGAAGATCATGGCCTCCAGTCCCATCACTTCATGGGAAATAGATGGGGAAACAGTGGAAACAGTGTCTGACTTTATTTTTGGGGGCTCCAAAATCACTGCAGATGGTGATTGCAGCCATGATTTTAAAATACACTTACTCCTTGGAAGAAAAGTTATGACCAACCTAGATAGTATATTCAAAAGCAGAGACATTACTTTGCCGACTAAGGTCCATCTAGTCAAGGCTATGGTTTTTCCTGTGGTCATGTATGGATGTGAGAGTTGGACTGTGCAGAAGGCAGAGTGCTGAAGAATTGATGCTTTTGAACTGTGGTGTTGGAGAAGACTCTTGAGAGTCCTTTGGACTGCAAGGAGATCCAACCAGTCCATTCTGAAGGAGATCAGCCCTGGGATTTCTTTGGAAGGAATGATGCTAAAGCTGAAACTCCAATACTTTGGCCACCTCATGGGAAGAGTTGACTCATTGGAAAAGACTCTGATGCTGGGAGGGATTGGGGGCGGGAGGAGAACGGGACGACAGAGGATGAGATGGCTGGATGGCATCATGGACTCAATGGCCATGAGTCTGAGTGAACTCTGGGAGATGGTGATGGACAGGGAGGCCTGGCGTGCTGCGATTCATGAGGCCAACAGAGTTGGACATGACTGAATGAACTGATGCAGCAAGAGGGTTGTTTTTTCCCCCTATCACTTTTTTTTTTTCCTATTATTCTCCTATGTCTTTTGAAAACCTCTTGTCTTGAACTATGGGGAAGTGAAAAAAAAAAACCTGTTTTGCAATTTAGCAGTTCTTTCAAATCCTACTACTGGTACTGTCTTTGGTTTTGTTACTTCTAAGATACGTAATTCTAAATTTCCGTATCTTCATTTATTGGCTGTAATAGGCTGCTGTCTTCCAAAATATATTCATTTTATCAGTTCATTTCACATGGGTTCCAGGTTTGAAACGAAATATCTGACAATTACCCTTTCAGGTATTAAATATATATTAAATGTTGATTCTGCATTATGCTCTGATTTAGGCACTGAAGATATCATTGGAATAAGACAAAGCCTTCATAGACATTCTGGCAGGAGAAACTGACAATGAACAAGAAAATATACATATCAATTAACAGATCTTGTTAAAGGCTTTGGAAAAGATAAATAAAGTGAAGTGACAGGATAACTGGGAGAGGCCAGCTCCAGGGCAGACGGTCAGGTAAGGCCAGAGGAGTGACTGTGTATAAAGGAAAAACGGTCGTGCAAAGGCCTTGAGGCATGAGAGGCACTGGAAACCCGGCGCACGCAAGGAAAGAGAGCAAGCCAGTCTGTTGCAGTGTGATGCTGGACACGAGATGACATTGGACGTGGGGATTCCCTGGCGGCTCAGTGGCAAGGAGCCCACCTGCCAGGCAGGGGGCACGGGTTTGATCCCTGATCTGGGAAGACCCCACGTGCCGCGGAGCCACCGAGCCTGTATCACGGCAACTACTGAGCCTGTGCCCCAGGGCTCAGTGCCCGCGCGCCCTAGTCTGTGCTTTGCAACAAGAGAAGCGGCCACCAGAACGTGTCCACAACCGGAGCATAGCCCCGCTCCCCACAGCTACAGAAAAGCCTGCACAGCGACAGAGACCCAGCACCGCCAGAAATGAAACACATAAAACTTGCACAAGGTACAGATGGAGTGCTGGACACAAGAGGGCATCAGGTGCAGGAGACGAGCTTGAAAGACAGGCGGGAGTCGGAAGGCAGAGGATCTTGAAAGTCACGGTAAGAAGTCTGGATTTTACTAACAGTTTGTGAGGGCCCACTGAAATACATTAAGCAACTCAATGACATGATCCAATTTATATTTTGAAAGGGTTTCTCCCACAGACTTGAGGAAAGAGGCTGGTAAGGGTTTAAGAGTAGAGATAAGGATAAGGGCAAGGAGTCTACACGGGGGCGCTCCCACATTCCACAATGCCACTTCTTCAAGATACAGAAAAAAATTCTACATACATTTAGGATAAAAACTCTACAAATAATAAACACATTAGGAAATGTGAGCTTCCCAGGTGGCGGTAGTGGTAAAGAACCCACCTGCCAATGTAGGAGACGTAAGAAATGTGAGTTCCATCCCTGGGTTGGGAAGAAGCCCTGGAGGAGGGCAGGGCACCCCACTCCACTATCCTTGCCTGGAGGATTGCATAGACAAAGGAGCCTGGTGGGCTACAGTCCATAGGGTTGGAAAGAGTCACACAACTGAAGCAACTTAGCATGCACGACTCTCAACGTCATGAAGTCCATGCGGGACGGATCCACAGCTTACACCACACTCTGGTGAAAAGCTGAGAGGTGTCCTTCTAAACTGAAGGACAAGACAAGAATGCCCACTCTCGTCCCGTTTATTTCACATAGTATTCGAAGTCCTAGTTATGGCAATCAGATAAGAAAAAAAAAGTCATCCAAATTAAAGAAGAAGTATCAGTTCAGTTCAGTTCAGTTGCTCAGTCATGTCCGACTCTTTGAGACCCCATGAATCGCAGCACGCCAGGCCTCCCTGTCCATCACCATCTCCCGTAGTTCACTCAGACCCACATCCATCGAGTCTGTGATGCCATCCAGCAATCTCATCCTCGGTCGTCCCCTTCTCCTCCTGCCCCCAATCTCTCCCAGCATCAGAGTCTTTTCCAATGAGTCAGTTCTTTGCATGAGGTGGCCAAAGTATTGGAATTTCAGCTTTAGCATCATTCCTTCCAAAGAAATCCCAAGGCTCATCTCCTTCAGAATGGACTGGTTGGATCTCCTTGCAGTCCAAGGGACTCTCAAGAGTCTTCTCCAACACCACAGTTCAAAAGCATCAATTCTTCGGCGCTCAGCCTTCTTCACAGTCCAACTCTCACATCCATAAATGGCCACTGGAAAAACCATAGCCTTGACTAGACGGACCTTAGTCGGCAAAGTAATGTCTCTGCTTTTGAATATACTATCTAGGTTGGTCATAACTTTTCTTCCAAGGAGTAAGCGTCTTTTAATTTCATGGCTGCAATCACCATCTGCAGTGATTTTGGAGCCCCCCAAAATAAAGTCGGACACTGTTTCCCCATCTATTTACCATGAAGTGATGGGACCGGAGGCCATGATCTTTGTTTTCTGAATGTTGAGCTTGAAGCCAACTTTTTGACTCTCCTCTTTCACTTTCATCAAGAGGCTTTTTAGTTCCTCTTCACTTTCTGCCATAAGGGTGGTTCCATCTGCATATCTGAGGTTATTGATATTTCTCCTGGCAATCTTGATTCCAGCTTGTGTTTCTTCCAGCCCAGCGTTTCTCATGATGTACTCTGCATAGAAGTTAAATAAGCAGGGTGACAATATACAGCCTTGACGTACTCCTTTTCCTATTTGGAACCAGTCTGTTGTTCCATGTCCAGTTCTAACTGTTGCTTCCTGACCTGCATACAGATTCCTCAAGAGGCAGGTTAGGTGGTCTGGTATTCCCATCTCTTTCAGAATTTTCCACAGTTTCTTGTGATCCACACAGTCAAAGGCTTTGGCATAGTCAATAAAGCAGAAATAGATGTATTTCTGGAACTCTCTTGCTTTTTCCATGATCCAGCGGATGTTGGCAATTGATCTCTGGTTCCTCTGCCTTTTCTAAAACCAGCTTGAACATCAGGGAGTTCATCATTCACGTATTGCTGCTGCACAGGCGCAGGAGGGCCTACAGGAGCTATCCCATGCTGAAGGTCAGGAACGGTGGCGGTAAAGAGATACCCCTTGTCCAAGGTAAGGAGCAGCGGCTGTGCTTTGCTGGAGCAGAGATACCTCACGCCAAGGTAAGAGAAACCCAAGTAAGATGGTAAGTGTTGCAAGAGGGCATCAGAGGGCAGACACACTGAAACCATACTCACAGAAAACTAGTCAATCTAATCACACTAGGACCTTGTCTAACTCAATGAAACCAAGCCATGCCTGTGGGGCAACCCAAGATGGGTGGGTCATGGTGGAGAGGCCTGACAGAATGTGGTCCACTGGAGAGGGGAATGGCAAGCCACTTCAGTACCCCATGAACAGTAGGAAAAGAAGAAGTATAACTGTCACCATTTCTAGGTAGCATGTACTATATATAGAACTGTCCCCCCACCAAGCTGTTAGAACTAATAAATAAGTAAAGTAGCAAGATACAAAATTAATATACAGAAATCTATTGCATTTCTGTACACTAATAACAAACTATCAGAAAGAGAAATAAAGGAAATAATCCCATTTATACCTGCAACAAAGAGAGCAAAATACTTAGGGATAAATTTAACCAAGGAGGTAAAAGACTTGTGTTCTGAAAACTGCAAGACATTGAGGAAAGAAAGATGACATGAACAAGCGGAAAATTATATTGTGCTCAAGCATTGATGGGGGCTTCCCTGGCAACTCAGCGGTAAAGAATCCACCCAGCAGTGCAGGAGATGCAGGCTTGATCCCTGGGTTGGGAAGATCCCCTGGAGAAGGAAACGGCAACCCACTCCAGTACTCTTGCCTGGAAGATCTCCACAGAGAAGCCTGGTGGACTACAGTCCATGGGGTTGCAAAACAGTCAGACACGACTTAGCAACTAAACAACACCAACAACATGGACTGGAAGAATCAATATCACTGAAATGGTCACACTACATAAAGCAATCTGCAGATTCAATGCAACCCCTATCAGAATATCAACGGCATTTTCCACAAAACTAGAATGAAAACATTCTCAAATTATTTTGGAACCATAAAAAGTCTCAAATAACCAAAGCAATTTTGAGAAAGAGGAACAAAGCTGAAGATAATCACGCTCCCAGACCTGAAATTATGCTACAGACCTAGAAATCGAAGAGCAGGTACTGGCACGGAAGCGGACATAAGGCTCAATGGGGCGGAACGGAGAGCCAGAGGTCAGCCCACTTACATGGTCAATTAATCTATGACAAAGGAGGAAGGGTCATTCAGCAGGGAAAAGGTCTCCTCAAAAACGGTATTGGGCAAAGTGGACAGCTACAAGAAAAAGAATGAAGTCGGATCACTTTTTTGTACCTTATACAAGAATGGACGAAAGATTTACATGTAGGACCTGAAACTCTTGGAAGGAAACAGGTGGGAGCTTCTTTGACACTGATCTGAGCAGTGCTCTTTTTGGATGTGTCTGCTCAGGCAAAGGAAACAAAAGCGAAAGTAAACGAATGGGACTGCGCGGTACTAAGAAGCTCTCACGCGGGGAGGACACCATCAACAAAACCGAAAGGCAACCACTGAACGGGAGAAGGCGTTTGTAAATTGTATATCCAAGAAAGGGTTGATACAAAAACATAGAAGAAATTCATATAACTCAATATCAAACCCCCAAACATCCCAATCAAAAAATGGGCGGAAGACGTAACACAGTTCTCCAAAGCAGACATGCACAAGGCCGACAGGCACCTGAAGAGAAGCTCAAATAACTTCCACTGGGGAGATGAGCTACCAGCTCACACCTGTAAGAATGCCGATCATAAAAGAAGACAATAAGGGACAGGTGTTGGCGAGGCTGCGGAGAGAGGGAGCCCTCAGGTGCTGTTGGCGGAAATTAACTGTAAAAATAGCCGCTAAAGAAAACAGTATGGAAGCTCCTCAAAAAACGCAGGATAGAAATACACGTGTGTGCTCAGCTGTGCATGACCCAAGGATTCTGAGTATTTATCTGAAGAAAATGAGACACTGACGCGGAAAAATGCACGCACCCCTGGAATCGCTGCCGCGCTGCTTACTACAACCGAGACGTGGAAGCCGCCTAGGCGCCCACCGATGCGTGAGCGGACGGAGAAGGTGCGGCGCGCTGCACGGCAATGCATGACTCAGCCAGAAAAACGGTGAAACCCTAGCACTTGCTGCAGCGTGGGTGAACCTGGGGCGTATTTCGCTATGTGAAGTAAGTCAGGCAGGAAAACACGCTCCTTTGAGTTCACTTACAGGTAGAATCTAAAAGACAAAACAAAAAATCAGAATAAAACAGAAACACACCGGTGGTTGCCAGAGGGGAGAGGGCTTGGGTTTGGGTGGGGAATAAAGCAGGTGAGAGGGGTTGAGAGGTAAACACTTCTGGCTACGTGGAAAGAAAAGACAGAACCAAACTTCTGGCCACAAAATAAATGAGTCGCAGGGATATATCATCCCACTTACGGACATACAGCCAATAATGTAACGACTTTGTATGGTGGTGGATGGTTTACTGCGGTGATCATTTTGCAGGATCTAAAAATATGGAATCACTATGCTGAACATCTTAATTTAATATTGTCTGTTAATTATAACTCAATTTAAAGAAAAAGAGTAGATGCAGGGAGCACCATTACATCACCTTTCGTTGGTCACGGTCAGGGAGAAGCGTTTCAGCCTGTAACTCCCCTCCTGTACACCGCCTACAGGCAGGTGAGAGCAAGCCGACTCTTCGTTAGTGTGAAACATTTATATTTAATTATGTTTAACATACAGGCGCTACCTAAGGCATGTGACCACGCTGGGAAGCTTCCCATTAACTGTGTCTGTACACGTGCTCGTTTCACTCAGGAGTCAAGGTTATGAGTGTGAGGTTTTGTAGCTACACCATTGGTGCCTGGTGCTTGGTGTGTAGAGTGTATTTTTCAGGGGCTGGAGTATTGTGATGAATCAGCCCACCATACACTACCCACATAGCATCGAAGACATCAAAAGGGAGAAGGACTGCCAAAGGTGGGTGCGCCTCAAGGCTTCCTTGTCTCTGTTCAGGAAACTTCCCTAAACTTCGGGGTAACCCCTTGTGCTGGCGTGGAGGTGGCACTCCCAGGACCTTTGCACAGAGGCCGCTGACCCTCAGGGTCCCAGGGAACTCTCTCTCCTGTTACTAGAGAAAGGGGAAGACTGGAGGAGGAGACTTTATTTTTTATGCTGATCAGATTATATGAAATAATGGAAAACTGAGGGGGAAAATGGAGTAACCAACACACTTAAAATGTAATAAGCCTCCCATCAAAGAAATGGTCAGAAGACCTAAACAAACATGTCTCCAAAGAAGACACACCAATGGAGAATGGGCACACAAAAGGAGGCTCAATATCACTGATTATTAGAGAAATGCAAATCAAAACTACAATGAGGTATCATCTCACAACAATCAAAATGACCATCACGAAAAAACTGCAATCAATAAGTGGTAAAGAGCGTGTGGAGAAAAGGGAGCCCTCCTGCACTGCTGGTGTGGCTGAGACCTGGTGCAGCCACTGCAGAGAAGAGAAAGAAGGCTCCTTAAAAACTAAACCTAGAGTCACCATAAGATCCAGCAACCCCACTCCTTGGCATGTGTCTGGAAAAGATGAAAACTCTAACTCAAAAAGATACATCCACCTCAGTGTTCACAGCAACACTATTTACAGTAGCCAAGATTTGGGAGCAACCTAAACAGCAACAGATGAATGAATGAAACAGATGCGGTCCATATAAACACCGGGATGCCACCCAGCCATAAAAATGAACAGAGTAACGCCGTTCGCAGCAGCATGGATGAGCCTGGAGGTTATCGTACGACATCGCTTACGTGTGCAAGCTGAAAAAATGAGCGTGTTTACAAAACAGAGACACACACAGAGACAGAAAGCACACTCGGGCGGCCAAGGGGAAGGCGGGGAGGGGGAAGCTAGGCGCCTGGGACCAACATGCACCCTGTCCCAGACATAAAGTCAACCAGCAGCAAGCCCCTGCCGCAGAGCCAGGCGGCCACACTCAGTGTCACGTGGCGCCCTACGCTGGAGAAGAACCCGGAAAAGAACGCGCGCGCATGTAGGACTGAGTCACAGCGGTGCTGGGATCGTCGTGCATCTCAAACACGTAAGTCAGCCGTACTTCACTTACTGTTGCTGCTAAGTCGCTTCAGTCGTGTCCGACCCTGTGCAACCCCATAGACCGCAGCCCACCAGGCTCCCCCGTCCCTGGGATTCTCCAGGCAAGAATGCTGGAGTGGGTTGCCATTTCCTTCTCCCATGCGTGAAAGTGAAAACTGAAAGGGAAGCTGCTCAGTGGTGTCTGACTCTTCGCGACCCCATGGACTGCAGCCCACCAGGCTCCTCCATCCACGGGATTTTCCAGGCAAGAGTACTGGAGTGGGTTGCCAGTGCCTTCTCCAATACTTCAATTAAAAAAAAGGCAAAAAATTTCAGGACCTCCCTGGCAACCCGGTGGTTAGGAATCCACACTCCCACTGCAGGGGCATGGGTTTGACCCCTGGTTGGAGAACTAAGATCCCTGTGTTTCCTGCGGCACAGCCAAAAAAAACTAAAATAAAAATGAGTTACATCGAGTAAGCCCTGGTAAGGTACAACAGGCATTGCCGTTGGTTGCTCCATAGCCACACCAGCAGGTCAGAGGCCATTGTGCTCACACCCAGAAGGTATCTACATGCAACCATGTCAATATCTGAGCTTCTGTGTGTCAGCTCTACTAATTTTGGAAAATTTATTTTAGATGCTCTTCAGTCATTATTTATCCCCAGATTCTAATGTTCAGGCACACTAAATTTCACAACCAACAACAGATGAGTCTGTGCTAAAATCAGGTTTATAGGGTTTACCGTGAGAAGCTGTGAAGCAAATTTCTCATAATCTCCATAGACAGAAATAGCTGAATTAATCTATGTCATTATTGGGGTCATCAGGAGATATAAATAAGGGCAAACATAAAATACACTGAGTGCATAAAATGAGTAATTAGCATGAGGTCAGAAAGTACTAGCTTGCCTTTTCGCAAACTCAGAACACATTGTATATGTTTTAATTAGCTGGATGAGCTGGCACTCTAAAGTTATCTAGATTCATAGCTCACTGTGCCCTGCATACCTTTCGACTGTCTCTTAAAACGCTCTCTTTGTTTTTATTTCAAAACAGGTTGATGATCAGTCCACTCTTTATCCAGATATTCTGGTTATGCTGTCACCAGATAGTTAAAAGCACTTGTGAGAGAGGGTACATCCAGAAGGCAAGATCAGAAAGACACAAACCAATCAAAGAGAGAGTTCAGTCCTGTCAGACGCAGTGGGGAGTCTGGGAATGGAGGCAGAGGCTGAAGGTAGGAGAGGAGAGAGCAGCAGTAAAGGGCTGACGGCAGAGGGGCCACAGGAGCTTTAAGAGCAAGGCTGGAGTGAAGTGATATCTACACTGTTGGCATTTCCATGATGCAAATGCTCCTCCTTCTAGAATCCCTAGACCAAATTTTCACAAAGGATTCAACCCACCGGAAACTCTGTGTGACTGGATATTTTTGCTTGTGTGGGTGTGGAGATTAAGGAGAGGGGCTGGGTCCACCTTGGTCTTACACCAGAGCAGCTGCAGCCATCATCATCGGTAATCGTCAGAATAGAAGCCCCGCAGCCCGCCAAGGTCACAGTATCCTTAGAAATGGCACAAGATTCTGCATATATGCATCAACGGGAAAGAGACAGAGGGAGGGGATAAACGTATACCTGCAGCAGGAACTAACCCTACGCTGTAAAGCAACTATACCCCAATTTATAAAATAGCACAAGGCTATTTTTAGTCTATTAGGCTATTTTTAGACGATTTGTAACCTCCCCAGGATTATAAAATTATTGGTAAGTATGGTCCAAATTTACCTAGCCTTTAAAAGGCATAGCGACCCAGGATCTTGGAGGTTTTCTCACTCAGTCATGTGGCACTCTTTGCGACTCCATGGACAGTAGCCCACCTGGCTCCTCTTCCATGAGTTCCCCCAGGCAGGAACACTGGAGCGGGCTGCCATGCCCTCCTCCAGGGGATCTTCCCAACCCAGGGATGGAACCCACGTCTCCTGCATTGCAGGTGGGCTCCTGCATTGCAGGTGGGCTCCTGCATTGCAGGTGGGCTCCTGCATTGCAGGTGGATTCTTTACCAACTGAGCTACCAGAATCTTAGTGTAAATGTAAACTTTGAGTGATACAAGATGAGGAACTATAAAAGAATAAAGATTTCAGAGCTCCTGTTCCCATTTGCCCTTGAAAATGTAGCTCAGAGGGGGTCCTCTGTATAGAAGCATAAGTTTTTGTTTCAGCCATAGTGAAATACCTAATATCGAACTAAAAATAATTATAAAGCTTGACAAAACACACAAAATAACTTTAAAAGCAACGGAGAACAACCAACTCAGGTCAGACTTGAAGGGCTATGACCCCTGAGAAAATGGAAGTCCTTAAGTATGTAGCCCACAATCCACTCTGGGGAGCCCCCCCTTCTCCAGGGGAACTTCCCACCCCAGGGATCGAACCCAGGTCTCCTGCACTGCAGGCGGACTCTCTGCCAGCCGAGGCACCAGGGAAGCCCGAGGGTCACGTTTATCTAGGGGTTTTTCTGAGGGAATCTATTGCTTCACTGTGGGGTGGCGGAGAGTAGGAGAGAGAGGAGCGGTCTTCCTGGAGGAGAGCAATCCATGTGTCCCCACACTCCCGGGATCTGAGGAGTGACTCCCGGGGAGGAGGCCCCCTCCCGTGCTGGCCCCCAGGGGTCAGCCAGCTCCTCACCTAGGGGCATGGGGCAGTCTCCAAGGAGCCCAGGGATTCGGTTCCCTCGTGATGCTTGGGGAGGCGCAGGCTGCAGGAAGGGCGTGTCAAATAGGAGGGGCTCTGGGCAACACCCAGGGATTTTAGCAGAGATTCCAAAACATGTCTTAGGGGTGAGAGCTGTACTACCAGGGTTGGGGCAAAACTGAAGCAGATCAACCTAACAAAGCCTAGGAGGAGCTGTAGACAGGGTGAAGGTGGTTTGTTGGGTGGTCTCTCTGCCTGTCCCAGGAAGACATAACCCTGTTAGAAGGAAAATAATACAAGTGCTTTTTTCAAGGGTGGCTCAGATAGTAAAGAGTCTGCCTGCAGCGTGGGAGACCTGGCTTTGATTCCTGGGTCAGGAAGATCCCCTGGAGAAGAAAATGGCAACCTACTCCAGTATTCTTGCCTGGAAAATCCCATGGATGGAGGAAGGAGCCTGGTGGGCTACAGTCCATGGGGTTGCAAAGAATCGGACATGACTGAGTGACTTTACTTTGTTCATAAACAATATCTACACTGAAGCAAAGTCATGATATCTGTTTGAAAAATAGTAGGGGAAGGAAAGTGACCTCAAAAGAAAAAAACAAAACCCCAAAAGAAATAACAGATAAAGAAAACAGTCTCATTGGCTATTCAGACACTGGAGGCTTAAAATCACTGTGATGAATGTTTCAGCAAAGACAAAAAGAGGATTAAAAAATGGATTAAAGGTAAGACTCTTTAAAAGCAATTGAATGAAACAAAACTTGGGGTTGAGAGCCAATATTTTCCATTTGTCCATGTTGAGGACATGTTGGCTATTTCTTTGCTAGTGGTAAAGAACCTGACTACCAACGCGGGAGACGTGGGGTTCAATCCCTGGGTTAGGAAGATCCCCTGGAAGAGGATATATATATCTGGGTTGCTATATAACCCATGGCAACCCACTCCAGTATTCTTGCCTGGAAATTTCCATGGACAGAGGAGCCTGTGTGTGTGATCACACACATGTTACTTAACCATTCTGCATCTGTTTTCTGTCCTGTAAAACCTGACTGACACTTAGCTTCGACAGTGGCTTTCGGCACTGAATAAAACGCTTTACACCGACAGAGTCCTTAACACAAAAAGTTTTGAATAAATATTTGCACCTCCTTTGCTGTTTGCCACCGTCCATGCGGAGATGCACACATTCGAAACTGGTAACCCTGAACTTCAGAAGGGGCACCGTCTGTGTTCTGCCATTTGATGTCCTCAGCCAAGAGGAAGTCATACAACTTGGATTCCTTCTTTACCGACAATTTGGAGAACGCTGATGACGATGTCCCCACAATACGGGTTAGTCAAAACAGGAGCCTTGCTTCTCAAACCCTTAGGGAAAAAATCGAGAATAGCAAGTATCTGGGGCAGAGCTCAAGGCAGCAAATGAAGGCGTCTGCTGATAAGAGCAGTACACATGCACACTCTGGCCTGCCTTCTGACAGTCATTCCTATTAAGTCATTTGTCTCTCTGACACATTTAATGAAGTCATGGTCACGAGCAGCTTAATCACAGGACACAGTTTGGTACATATTTTGACAGGAAAGCTGTTTGTATAAACTGAAACGTGTAGCAAATATATAATTTCATAAAATGTTCATTATGCTTCCAGAGTGACAATCTTTGGTTTGAATCCTTTCATACCTATTTACTCATTTTAAGATAGACTGTTGTGAGTCATGGTTAACAAATAAAAAGATATTCTTAAGCAAAATGCACGTCAAGCCCGTGGGGTAGGGAATACACACTCACATAGCAAACTCTGAACCATATACCCTATCCAGAAATCTTCAAGTTTGGGAGAAATCACGAACTAAACCACTGGCTAAATATTGTATGCCCCTGACATTCCTCCTGGTTATAAGCAAATGAAAGTAAACAAGAAAAAAATTAAGGGAACTCCTCCATAAATCCTACTTTTCTAAAATATTGATAACACGCTCCTGGTTTGACTCCTGGCTAATTACCTAATTGCTCAATTAGTGACTGAACAGTCCCACCTTATCTGCTCAGAGACTTCTTGAAGTGAGGTCAGAACATGTTCTTTGCTGTTATACATGATCTCCAGGCCCCGTGTGTTTGGATCTCAGCAGTAATTAGAAGGGAGACTTACATCACTCTCATGACCTTCTCGAAGGTTGTATGTGAGGTCATGCTGAATGTCTTCCACAAATTTGTGAGCATATTCTGGGTACAGGTCCAGCACTTCAAAGAGCCCTTTGAGGATGATACACTGGAGATCGCAGTAGGTCAGCGCCTTCACATCTGCGTTGGTCTTGATCACTTGGTCCTTGATTGACAGATTGGCCCCGATTAAATCCCCTTTCCCTTGAAACAGTGAGAAAAGAGACACGGTGCTTGAAAGACGTCATTTGATTTACAGGCTTCATTTCTCTAAAATTACGTTCAAAGAGAAGAGCAACCTTTATCTGGGGCAGGGTTTCTCAGCCTGGGCAGGGTTGAGATTTGGGGCCCCATCGTTCTGTGCTGGTGGGGGGAGCTTGGGTACAGGGTGGAATGTTCAGTGGCATCTCACATCACCCACCCCCAGAGATAACAACCCAAAATATCTGCAGACATTGCCAAACGTCCTTTGGCAATCTGAATCACACCCAGTCGAGAACACTCGTCTCGAGAATAAAGCCTCGGAGACCCGGAGTTAGAAATTGTAGGTCACACATGGGCTCACGTCAGTCCCCCGAAGGATTTGGTAAATGACTTTAGACAAAGCAGTTGACATTTTTGATCACAGCTGCTTTAACCGTTCAAAGGAAATAATAACGGCTCAGTTTTTCTGAGTAAAAATGCTTCAGGATCTTGAAGTAAGACCATCAAGAGGTATATTAATCATGTTGATTCTAGTACTTTGGACAATAATATACGCATCACCATCTGCTTTCTAACACACTCAAGTTGTTTTGTTTATCTCTGAACACATCTGCAAGACAGGGGGCGGGTGTGAAGGAGGAGAGTCAAGAGGCAAAGGCAACTCCTGGGCATTGTGGACAATGAGATCTACTACATGAAAATGCAGGACATAGGTCATAGTTTCAATGCTCCGTGACAGTGTGAAAATCCCATTTTCTCCAGCAAAAAAAGAGAGCGAATAAATAAAAACCATGAGCCCTTACCCTGAGGGGAGAAGGGTCTGATTCTACCTTGTGCGCACTCTCACCCCAGCACCTCTGATATTTGTCTGTAACACCTCTGCCCATCGGTCTTAAACTGGGAACCAGCTTACCTCCTTGAGCTTGCTGATTAGATAACACTGGACAATTTCTCTGAATCTTTAAAATCTTGAGCTTGATTTGAATCAGTCTAACCTAGCAGGAAGGTGAGCATAATTGCAAGTGCTGGCAAAGAGCTGATTACAGCGTCAGTTTTATTTTAGAGCCGTTAATGCACTCAGCGTCCATGTTAGAAACCAGAAAGAAAACCCATTCAGTTCTCAGACAAACTTAGGTTAGAAGCCGAGGTCATATGATCAAGTTCACAAAGAACGCTGGCCTTGGACTCAAGGCTACAGCTCGGGAGTTTCTGCTTTATCTTTGTCCTCAAACATCATCATGCCTGAGCTTTATTTTTTTTCCAAATGGTCACTTTGATCCATTTTGTAGGGAACCAACAACCAACAATTTGCCAGCCAAAACTCACCAAGCAAATATTATCTTTGGAATGTTGTAGAACAAACTGTCCCAACCATTCTTCATTCAATTAATTTTTAAACTTCTAAATGTTTATTTTTTTATTTTGCTCAGAATTTCTGGAAGCAGTTTCTGGCATGCAGCAGGCTTCAGTAAAAGTCTGTTTTTATTGAACTTGACATTAAAAAGAGATGCGCCACCTTATCCGTAAATATCTGAGACATTCATAAGTATTTGTGGCAGACCAAAAACTCAAATTATTGAATTATTTCTAGGTGTCATCTTTTTAAAACCTTGAAATTAAGCCTATTTGGCAGAAGGAAGAAAGGCTGAACTCTACATTTATAGACACTAAGAGGATAAACTGGAGAATTCATTGTCACCACCACTCACTTGGCGATTTCTTTTCTCTTGCATGTTTTGTTAGAAATCTAAATTGCTGCTCAAAAATTCAAGGCTGGGTACTGACGTAAAATGTAAATACAGTCAGGCTGGACTGAAAACGGCAAATGTCCAGGCTTTGTATGCTGCTGCTGAGCCACCCCCGTTCATGACCACCTCTGCGTGACCCTGTGGGCTGCAGCCCCCCAGGCTCCTCTGTGCACGGGATTCTCCAGGCAAGAAGGCTGGAGTGGGTTGCCATGCCCTCCTCCAGGGGGTCTTCCCCACCCAGGGATCAAACCTGGGTGTCTGGCATTGCAGGCAGATTCTTTACTGCTGAGCCTCCGGGGAAGCCCCAACTTTTGCACACCTGAGGAGAACTTACCTTGACGCACCATGCTGCCGTGGTGAGAATTCACATTTTCTACTTGTGTTTGGAAAAACTTTAGGGTTATCCTACTCTCATACTTTGAGTGCCCACAGAATGGTGATTTCAGCCACAAAGGCCCCAGCATCTTGCTGACTTGGCATCCTAGAATTCTGGTGTTTTATTTATTCAGTGAATATTTACAGATCACTGACATGTGTGCCAGGCCTTGTGTGGGGCCTAATTTTCACCCTCACTGATTTTACAACTTTGTGGATTACTCACTATCTAGATTTAGAGACTAGACCTAAGTTTCTTAATCACTCTGGGTTTCAGTATCCTTATTTCTAAAAGAAGGGAAGGTTTTTGTGGTCCCTTACAGTCTCTGTTGGGGCTTCCCAGGTAGCTCAGTTAGTAAAGAATCCACCTGCAATGCAGGAGACCCCAGTTTGACTCCTGGGTTGGGAAGTTCCCCTAGAGAAGAGATAGGCTACCCACTCCAGTATTCTTGGGCTTCCCTGGTGGCGCAGCTAGTAAAGAATCTGCCTGCAATGCAGGAGACCTGGATTTGATCCCTGGGTTGGGAAGATCCCCTGAGGGGGGAATGGCAACCCACTCCAGTGTTCTTGCCTGGAGGATCCTCATGGACAGTGGAGCCTGGTGGGCTGCCGCCCATGGGGTCGCAAAGAGTTGGACACGCCTGAGTGACTACAGCACAGCAGCGTAGTCTCTATTACTCAGAATTCTGCTTCTGATATTTACTAATCAGTTATCTTTCCACTGGGTGGGGGGAAGGTTGATGGGAGGCATCTGCAAACCTTCCTAGTTAGAGCCGTAACTTGCGTTTAACTCTAATTAGGCAGACTAATGCCATCTGTGAGCACTGCCCTTACTGGGGCTTTGTTGTCTTCTTTTAAATCACAGTGAAGCCCTTGGCGGGAAAACACAGTTACTGGGACATGAAATGAAGGTGCACAGGCAAACAGATTCTATCCCTGTAACAAATCCCTGCCTCTCTGTCAACTGCATCGGATTAAGAAATGCCTTCAAGAACTGATTGGACAATGGAATTGCTTGAATAAGTTTTGGCTTGACAGGTGCTTGGTGATAGGCTTCCCTTACGATATTATGTATTAATTCATTTTGTTGGCAGAGTGAACATGTATTAAATAGCTATATTTAAACAATGTGCTGAAGTTTATCAGAGTCAATATTGATTTATATTGGCCAATTAGACAATATTACCACAGGGAAAGTAAAATAGTTGATCTCCATTGAGATAATGTTAACCACAGAGAGAAAATATTAATAATTTATTATATTTGTTTGGGCTTGGTCCCAATACCACACAGACATGTTTTAGAAGGGCCACATGGATTTAAATCACTTTTGAGAGGTACAGGGTACCAGCAAAGTTGTGAAATGTTAACTATGGGGTAAGCTCAAGTTATGGAGGAAACCAGGGCCAGAGGCACAAGCCAATGGCTTAGACTTTTAGCTGTAGGTATTGGCCACCAGGATTCCCTGGAGGCTCAGACGGTAAAGAGTCTGCCTGCAATGCAGGAGACCTGGGTTCGATCCCTGGGTGGGGAAGATCCCCTGGAGAAGGAAATGCATTGTACTCCGGTATTCTTGCCTGGAAAATCCCATGGATGGAGGAGCCTGGCAGGTTACAGTCCATGGGGTCACAAAGAGTCGGACACAACTGAGCGACTTCATTTTCACTTTCTTTCAGAAGCTTTTTTGAAAGAAGAAAATCTGACAGAATCGTGTATTACAGACAATAGTATTTACATAGAGGCTGTCAGATTTGCACCTACTGTGATGTAATGTCAGGGATAATGCCCTCATATTCCATTCCTGGAGTTGTTGCTAGTTACCAAATTTAAACATTCACCACAATTATGGAAAAACCCATAATATATACATCTGAAAATGCTGGATCAATTTACTAATATGTATACAAAACCATAAGTTGCTAGAAAAATAACTAGATCCCTGTTGTTTTTATTTTGATTAATTGTAGTTGTTTTACAGTGTTGTGCTGGTTTCAGGGACAGGAGAACGAATCAGTTATACGTGTCCGTATATCCACTCTTTTTTGGATTTCCTTCCCATGTATGTCACTGCAGAGCACCGAGTAGAGTTTCCTGAGCTGCACAGCAGATCCCCATCAGTATCTATTTTATACATGGCAGTGTGTTCATGTCCCGCCCAGCTCCCAACTCATCCCTCCTTCCCTTTTTACCTGGTAACTGTAAGTTTGTTTTCTACACGGGTGTCTCTGTTTTGTAAATAAGCTCAACTCTACCAGTTTTTTTTTTTTTTTTTAAGATTCCACATATGAATGATGCCCTGTGATATTCATTTCTTTGCCTGACTTATTTCACTCAGTATGACAAACTCTGAGTCCATCCGTGTTGATGCAGATGGCACTAAACGCCCTTTTAAAAGAAGACAGTCAGCAGGCAGGCTACAGAACTCACAGCGGTACTAAGGAAACCCGCAGAAAAATATTTTATGATTGGAGCAAGGTTTCTGAAGCAAATTTTCAAAGGATTCTCACTTTTAATTTTGAATAAAAAATGATAGAATGACTGGTTTTTAACTTCACCAAGTTGATAAATGGGCAGGAAAGAGTGTTCAATTCTCCTCTTGAAAAACAGACATATATAGACTCTCACCCTCACACTGATAACAAGCTGGCCACACCGAGGCCAGCTGGTTGTTATTTTATTTAGTCACCTTTCCATGCCTTTCTATTAAGGAGAAAACCATGGGCTCCCCAGCAGCCCAGTGGCTGAGGCTCCACCCTGCAGGGCAGCAGGTGCCAGTTCCATCCCCGGTCAGGGAGTGAAGATCCCACATGCCTAGTGGCCAAAAAGCCAAAACTTGAAAGAGAAGCAATATTGTAACAAATTCAAGAAAGATTTTTTTAATGGTCCAAATCAAAGAAAAAAAAGAGAAAAGTACAGGGGTGAATCAAGAGTTGAGTCCAAACTTTGGAAGGCAAGCCCCACCTCTCCTCTGATTAAGAGGTCAACGGAGGAAGTCATCAGGAAGCAGTGGAAAGCACATTGGTGTTCCACCCCTAGCTGCCCTCATCTCTGCACCTCCAACTGGGGTCATCACAGCAGCCTAATAGGGCTGCAAGACTGGAATTGCATAGCGGACACATTACACTCTGCTCATGTCAGGGAAGCAATCAGTATTATTCTCTTCCGAAACAGAACCCATCCTGAAGCTTATAGCGAAAATCAACTGACTGCATACTCACAACGGTCATGTAGACTAAAAGGGATTGTTTAAAACATAGAGAACAGACTTCTGGACACGGGGAGAGGGGAGAGGGTGAGACGTATGGAGAGAGTAACGTGGAAACTCACAATACCATGTGTAAAATAGATAGCCAGTGGGAATTTGCTGTAGGTCTCAGGAAACTCAAACAGGGGTTCTGTATCAACCTAGAGGGGTGGGATGGGGAGGGAGGTGGGAGGGGGGTTCAAGAGGGAGGGTATATACTGCCCTTGTATACCTGTGGCTGATTCATGTTGAGGTTTGACAGAAAACAACCAAATTCTGAAAAGCAGTTAACTTTCAGTTCAGTTCAGTTCAGTTCAGTCGCTCAGTCGTGTCCGACTCTTTGCAACCCCATGAATCGCAGCACGCCAGGCCTCCCTGTTCATCACCATCTCCCAGAGTTCACTCAGACTCGCGTCCATCGAGTCCATGATGCCATCCAGCCACCTCATCCTTTGTCGTCCCCTTCTCCTCCTGCCCCCAGTCCCTCCCAGCATCAGAGTCTTTTCCAATGGATCAACTCTTCTCATGAGGTGGCCAAAGTATTGGAGTTTCAGCTTTAGCATCCTTCCTTCCAAAGTAATCCCAGCACTGATCTCCTTCAGAATGGACTGGTTGGATGTCCTTGCAGTCCAAGGGACTCTCAAGAGTCTTCTCCAACACCACAGTTCAAAAGCATCAATTCTTCGGTGCTCAGCCTTCCTCACAGTCCAACTCTCACATCCATACATGACCACAGGAAAAACCATAGCCTTGACTAGGCGGACCTTAGTCGGCAAAGTAATGTCTCTGCTTTTGAATATACTATCTAGGTTGTCATAACTTTCCTTCCAAGGAGTAAGCATCTTTTAATTTCATGGCTGCAGCCACCATCTGCAGTGACTTTGGAACCCAAAGAAATAAAGTCTGACACTGTTTCCACTGTTTCCCCATCTATTTCTCATGAAGTGATGGGACCAGATGCCATGAGCTTAGATCTCTAGTCTTTCCCATTCTGTTGTCTTCCTCTATTAAATAAATTAATTTTTAAAAAGCATTGTTTAGAGGGGGAAAGTGCACTGGATAGAGCATCTGAAGACCTAGGTTAGCTTTGACCTTGGGAAAAAAAATACATCTGTCTCTTTGTGTTAGGAAAACTTAATGAAGGTCCCATATGTGAAAATATTTTATAAAGGATTAAGACGTAAAATTAGGTTCTTGAACATGGAAATTAAAAAAAAAATAAAAAATGCTGCATTAGCCACTTTTCATTAACAAATTCTAAACATTGGTGTTCTGTTCTTGTCTGGAGAGTCCCAGGGACAGAGGAGCCTGGTGGGCTGCCGTTTGTGGGGTCACACAGAGTTGGACACAACTGAAGCGACTTAGCAGCAGCAGCAGCAGCAACTGGCGTTCAAAATATATTGTTTACCTGTTTACCTGATTCATTCGTAGGCCCTCAAGAAATATGAGTTGAAAAAATAAACAAATGAAAATGATTTTTAAAAGAGGTACACTTAAAATTGTATCAATAGATAGGAGCTTTTCTACATTAACCCTGCATATCATCTGTTGTTAGCTGACCTTTACATTTCAATAAACACTGCATCTTAATAGTCGGAGTCAACTTTGTGATACAAAATCTTCCCAAATTGTCCTGTGGGTTTTCTTTGAGGGAGGAAAATTAGCCTGTCATCACCGTGAATGTATTGCATTATTGATTGCTGTGAGAGCTTATTCTCAATATGCATTCATTTTTGTGCTATTTCTAGCACAGATAAAACAATTTCCAATGTTCTTCTCTGAATGGATTCTCCACAAAAATGCAGAAACACTCTTAAAACAGGAGCTATTTCACCAAGAGGCAATGCACGTCACCATTCATAACCTGGCTTTAGGAATCAAACAGGACTGTGTTCATTCTCTTGCCATGTTTTGGGGAGAAATTAAGTCAACTATTATTTATTCACTAGTAAAATAGGGGCAATATTTATTAAAAATGGCTTTTTGTAAGAGTCAAAACAGGTGTTGCCTACAACCGCACAGTGCAAACTCAGTATATGGCATAACAGCAGTAATAATAACTTGGCAGATTAAACCCCTGTCCTGAATCGACATACTCTTCCCTCACTTTCCTCCTCTCAGTCACAAGTTCTCCCCTCTTTTAATCTCCTTAATTCATGCTTCAGAGTAGAATTTCATGGGGCTTTTCAACAAGACCTACCGAGAATGGCCAGCACCGTGCTGTCTTTAAGAACCTCCATGGAGCCCGAGCACACGAAGTAGATGGCCTGCAAAGCGTCCCCCTGGCGCAGCAAGTACTCCCCGGGGGCGCAGAAGGAGGTTTTGATGTGCAGAGACAGTGACCGCAGGCAGCCCCGGCTGGCACACTCGAACAGGGACAGCTGCAAGATCTCCTTGTTCAGGTGCATGGTGATGTCGGAGCGGAGCTCATCCGGAAAGTCCTTCAAAAGCTGCCAGAGGAGGTGAAAGAAGGGGTCGAGCTGGGGAGCAGTGCTGTGTAGCCGACAGACTGTAAGACCACAGGGACCTTTCCCCACTGTTTGACCAGTCAGAGGACAGAAGAGGAAGCTACATGTACGAATAATCCCGGGTTTCTGTGTCAGTGACCCCGGCTGTGTGCTCCTGAATAGTCAGCTATTCATAAGTCTGGAGAAAGACAATAAGTCACTAAAAGACTCTAGAATGAAACACATTGTTCCTTGTGGCCTGCTTCTCACAAAGACACTTGACTCGGGATGGAAAATATGGAGTTTAGGCCCTCTAGAGTCTCCCTGGCTGTCCTGATCATCTGAAGAGAGGAAAAACCAAATAAGCACTTAAAAATATTGATGACTGACTTTGTTGACAGGTTGATGGGATGGCTGCTTGACCTATAGGATACCGACAGTGGTGGTCGAGGGTGTTTCTGGAAGTCCAAACATAACATGTTTGCAGAAAATGCATTTTTTTACTTTGTTGGTTTTAAAGGTAAACATTAGCTTGATTAATCTAATAGTCCATGATTATACCATTCAACTGTCATAAGAATTGGTTCCTTCAAAGAGGGTCATCTCACATGAAAATATGTCTACCTGACTGACCGAAGTAGCAAGCTACTGTGAAACACTGGCCAACGCACAGCGACATCATGGAAACATAAGCAAGACCAGACAAAAGAACCCCTGTGGGGGCATGAGAGGCTGAACGTAAAGCGATGAAGAAGTTGCTAGTGTGTGCTTCCCTTCTTAGACCTGCACTAAAGCCCTTGTTTTTACCTCAGGATATGTGCTTTCTGCCTGAAAACGTCAACAGGAGAGATTCACATTACCTCGTTGGAATCTATTCCGTTGTTGACTGACCAGGTTGTCTGGAAATACTCCAACATCCGCTGCTTGAGCTGCTGGGGCAGGTGATGGACGCGGATGAAGTCCTTCAGATCCTTGGTTCTGGTGTGATAGAGGGACCACCTGGAGTACATTCTCTGGATGATTGCCGTCACGTTTCCGAACACCAGGGCGTGCATCAAGGCTGAGGAGACAACGCCACACGTCACGGGGGCTGGGGGGGCGGCCTCCTCACCTACAGATGTGCAGGCTATAGATCGGGGTCAGAGGAGCGCGGCTGCGTGGTCACTGTGTCACAGCCACTTTAAGTGAAAACCATGGAATTTTATTAAGAGAAAGGCTGTAAGTTGAAGCTGATTTAGCCAGGTAAGATAGCTATATTTTATAGTGAGCTTGCTTTTCAGCACATTGAGTCTTTGTATGCTTGATATCATATTCCTTGACTAGACAATTTTCAAAGAGACAAGAAACTATGGTTTAAAACATTTTAATCTGTGAGCAAAGGGCACTTAAGCTTTGTCTGCTCATACATGGTGAAGAGGAGAGAGTTGTTTATAAAGTGGATTCTAGCGCAGCATGCAGGTATCATGACTCCCTGATACAGTAAGTTAACTGAGATAGTTAACCCGTTTACTGGTGACACTTAGTACCTGAATGGAATACCACTTACCTTGGCACATATGGGATTTCTCCTCCTTAAATATCTTGTAATTTGCTTAATTAACTTCATGAATCATGATTCACATTGAACAAATTATTTTAAAAGGATGTCAGTGATCTTAGACGCTGATAATAATAGAATTAATTTAAAAAAAAAATATATATATTTTCTTTTTGGCCTTACCACACAGCATGTGGGATCTGAGTTCCCCCTACCAGGGACTGAACCTGTGCCCCCTGCAGGGGAAGCACAGACTTAACCACTGGCCTCCAGGGAAGTCCCAGGAGAAGTTATTATTGAAAGAAGCCTGGACTATGGTAGTTCCTCGGCAAGTATTAGCGAGGTGAATTAATAAACCCATGCTAATGATCATGTTTCTACCTGTATTAGAAGACTATTGACAAGCCTTCACTCAGCCATAAATGGGTCTGACCCTGTATACACAAGTCTGAGAGTAACACACGCCGAGAGTGCACACATGCTCACTTAGACTATGGCACCGCTATTCTGATACAGGCATTTTGCTGCAGCCACTTTGCCACGGGATGCATCCTGATTTAGTCATTTTGATTTCATGTGGCTTGATCAGAATAAAAATATCTTTTGAAAAACACTCAATAATATGAAAAATAGACCCCCTTTGACCCACACTTAATCTGTTGGCCACCATTCCGGTTATGACAAAAACTTCTATTTTGTACTCTATTCAACATCTGTATTATTCTAACAGTTGGGTATAGTTGTGTAGAGTTGCGTGTGTGCTAAGCTGCTTTAGTCGTGTCTGACTCTGTGTGACCCTATGGACTGTAGCCCACCAGGCTCCTCTGTCCATGGGATTCTCCAGGCAAGAATACTGGAGTGGGTTGCCATGCCCTCCTCCAGGGGAACTTCCCGGCCCAGGGACTGAACCCACGTCTCTCATGTCCCCTGCACTAGCAGGCCAGTTCTTTACCACCAGCAGCACCTGGGAAGCCCATAGTTGTGTAGGTATGATGAAACTGTTTTAATAATTTCATAGAATAAGCTATCAAATTAGGGCCTTATAATTTTATTACAATAACAATTACATTTCAAAAGTAAGTCTATAATAAAAAACTGGGTTAACCTTTATGAGAATATTAGTCTCTTCCCCAAAGCCATCATTTGAAATTGGTTTTAAGATATTAAATGTGACGCATTTATATTAATAAAGATTCCAAAAAAGATGTTAGAAACGTAATTGAGGATTTCTTGGACAAGCTGAACCCCAGCTCTCTAGTCGCTTTAATTTTAAGAGCAATAGATATTAGAAATTTTGAGACCATTCAAGGAACAAAGAATCAACACAGAAAATCAGGAGCTGTGCGTCGAGCCCTTGCTGCCGTTCTGAGAAGAGCCAGATGGTCCATGAATATGTGACTCCTGTTTTAATGAGATTTCTTGGTCAGATAGTATTTTTTTTTAATTGGAGTATACTTGCTTTACAAGGTTGCCTTAGCTACTGTACAGCAAAGCGAATCGGCTGTATATGCACATATCTCTCCTCTTTTTTGGATTTCCTTCCCATTTAGGTCACCACCAAGCACTGAGCAGAGTCCCCTGGGCTACAGTTTCTCAGGAGTTATCTGTTTTATGCATCAGTTCAGTTCAGTTCAGTTCAGTCGCTCAGTCATGTCCGACTCTTTGCGACCCCATGAATTGCAGCACACCAGGCCTCCCTGTCCATCACCATCTTCCGGAGTTCACTCAGACTCGCGTCCATCGAGTCCGTGATGCCATCCAGTCATCTCATCCTTGGTCGTCCCCTTCTCCTGCCCCCAATCCCTCCCAGCATCAGAGTCTTTTCCAATGAGTCAACTCTTCTCATGAGGTGGCCAAAGCATAGCAGTGTATATATGTCAATTTCAACCTCTCAATTCATCCCCCTCCTCCTCCTTGGAGTCCATACATTCGTTCTCTGTGTCTCTATTTCTGCTTTGCAAATATAGGTTCACTAGGACCTGATGTTTCTAGAGTCCACACATATGCATTAATATATGGCATTTGTTTTTCTCTTTCTGACTCACTTCATCCCTGCCTCCTCGTTGAGACTTTCCCTCCCTAAAGCACCACCAGAGTGTAATGAGAGATCAGGCTTTGTTGACCAGAATTCCAGAGTGGATGGGGCCTGGGGATGGGATTTGTCTTATAGAAGTAGAGAGTGCAGACGGACTCCACTTCCCAGGAGCTGCATGCTCTGGGGCTGGATCAGGAATCTCAAAGTCAAAACAGATGTGAGGATTCGGCCCTAAACAGAAGCTGTTGGTCTAACAGTAGGAATGGCCTGGTGGCACCACCAGTAGGGAGCCCAAGAAGGCCTCGGACCCACCTGGGTTTATGAAACTGGGAGAAGGAATGAGGTGTGCCCATATTTGTGGGCAGATCAACTGTCTGTTCAGATTTCAGCATCAATCCCTGTGGAATTGGCCAGGAGGTAAGATGCTCAGGGAAGGGAGCAGCTTCCTATTCCAGTATTCCTGCCTGGATAATCCCGAGAACAGAGGAGCCTGGCGGGCTATGGTCCATGGGGTCACAAAGAGTCAGACATGACTGAGCAGTTAAGCACGCAAGAAGCTCAGGGGTTGGGTGAAATCACTAACTTCAGCAAGTTTTAGTTAAAAAAAAAAGACTAAAAATGTCTGTTTTGTCTGTTAAGACCTGTCAAAACATTTCTGTGCCAAAATCCCAATGTCTAAGGAATTATGTTAAAAATTTCTTAGCATCAAATCAATAAATCAGTGTAAATGTGTCAACCTGTTATTATATCCATCCTTCTGACTATTTCAAGATAGCCCCAACTCAAATTCTTTCTTGTCCCTACATTTATCAGAAATCAACCTCTGTCATACTAACTTCCAGCTAATCTAACACTGGACTTAAAACTCTTCATCAGGTTAAACATTACCATTTCTCTATGGAAAATATGGCCACCGTGCTACTAAAGTCAGCCCATATTAACAGGAAAGGTCTCGATATTTTGGAGAAGTGACTAGAATAGAGGTAAACTTAAAGTCTATAAACAGGAGGCAATATAATGTTGCAGAGGAAATTAGACTCTGGAATCAGACCACACTGGGCTTGAATCCTGGTTATACCACGTCCTAATTTTGTAAATCAGACAAGATATACAATTCCCTTGCATGGTGTCTTTATATTTAAAACGGGCATATTGTACCTTATTGACAGGATTTTCCTATCAATAAGGATTTAAAGTGTTAATATATGTTTTTAAAAAGTGCTTGATGTATGTGAAAAACAGTGGGTGCTCAACTTACGTTGGATTTTCCATCAAAGTGAGAAGTGCTATGCATTTTCAGCTTGCTCTGCTGATGCTGCTAAGTCGCTTCAGTCGTGTCCGACTCTGTGCGACCCCACAGACGGCAGGCCCTCAGGCTCCCCCGTCCCTGGGATTCTCCAGGCAGGAACACTGGAGTGGGTTGCCATTTCCTTCTCCAATGCATGAAAGTGGAAAGTGAAAGTGAAGTTGCTCAGTCATGTCCGACTCCTAGCGACCCCATGGACTGCAGCCCACCAGACTCCTCTGTCCATGGGGTTTTCCAGGCAACAGTAGTGGTATACAATTGTGGGAAGAAACCAAGATTTAAGGTTTTCCAGCAACCTGTCAAATAATTAAGAATGGCTGTTTGTGTAAATAACTTCTTGATGGAAGAAATTCAAGAAATATTTAAGAAATGCCTGCCACATGCCAGCATACGTAGGTGAATATTCTTTCTAAAAGTTCAAAGATGAAATGTCTCTCAAAGGATTAAAACTATCCCAAGAAAAACACATATTGCTTAACAACTAAATGTTGAATGGTTATTCCCCTGGTGGTTCAGATGGTGAAGCGTCTGTCTACAATGTGGAAGACCCAGGTTCCATCCCTGGATCTGGGAGATCCCCTAGAGAAGGAAATGGCAATCCACTCCAGTACTATTGCCTGGAAAATCCCATGGACAGAGGAGCCTGGTAGGCTATAGTCCATGGGGTCAGAAAGAGTCAGACACGACTGAGCGACTTCACTTATTCTGATCCTTAAATATTTTATTTGCATGGGGAGATCTCTATTTATGATAAACACTCAGCAAAGGAAAGAACTGATTCTGCTCCAAGTCCAAGGAGTTAAACATCAGTTTCAGGCTGTGTTAATACATTAATGGGCACAGTGTTTGGAAGCCCCACCGTCTGTAAAAGTGTGTAGTAATAGTCTTCTGTGGTGATTAAACTGAGTGTGGAGGACAGTTTTATTTCATTTATTAATACCACTTTCCCTATTATGTGTGTGATTTTAACTTTGCTTTGCTTAATTATAATGGGTGTAAAGCACTTAAAGTAAGAGAAGTAATATGTTCAGTTCATGCAGCATCCTAATTGTACATTATCGATAAAATGAATTACTAGATTAATTGTAGTATTCACTTGTGTTGTTGGAAAGTAAGTACTGTATGTCTGAGTCATCATAATTTCAAAGTCTCATGTTAGCACAGGAAGTGAATGAGTAACAGTCGCTCAGTCATGTACGACTCTTTGTGATCCCAAGGATTATACAGTCCATAGTTCTTCAGGCCAGAATACTGAAATGAGTAGCTGCCGGGAGCCAGCACGGGAGATCCCACCCATGACAAGGTCACGCGAAGGAAACCTGACAAGCAAGGCTTCAGGACTCAAGGGACTCCCTGGGCCGATCCCACCCGTGATAAGGTCATGTGGAAGAGACCTGACGAGCAAGGTGGGTCAGGACTCGAGGGACCCCCTGGACCTGCTCGAACACCTACCCCAAACTAGAATCTGCCTGTCTACTGTTTACTATATTATGCCTTTCACCAACCCCTCTGACACCAACGGGGGGCTATCCCCGACCACCTTTCTCTGAAGAAAATCAGCTTAGAGCTCTAGTTAATAAATCTGGGCATAATAGGAGTGTTTCAATTCAAACCCCTCTGATGACTCTCTAACTTGCCTGACAGGTTTATCTGGGCTTTTACAACTACGCTTGTGATTGTTTACAGCCTCCCAACTGCGAGAGGCACGGGAAGCTTAAATAAAGCCTTTCGCGGAGTCAAAATTATTAGAATGGTACTGGTGAAGGGTCTCATTGTTGAGCCAAAGTTTGCTGCCAAGTTTTCATATTGTGTGCATTAATTAACATAGTTGATATATAGAAATATAAGTAGTGACCTTGATATTAACAACACTAAACCTTGAGTTAATAAATTCTTTCCCTGTTACAGCCCACTGCACCTTTGCCCTATGGGAATGCAACTTTATCGAGTGCTTTCGGAGAATGGCACCTGACTTTAGAAAAAACACTTTTAGAGAAAATAAGCTTTCTGGTTAACTAACCTTTATCAGAAGAAAGAGTTGTAAAATGTTAGCAGGCCTCCTGGCCAGAAGATGATGTAAATCCCCTAAGACGGGTGTGTACAGATGGGCATGCAGAAAGCAAGCCTGGGCTTTCTTTCAGGGCTGCTGACCCTGCATGACTCTGCATCTCCCATTATTCTCTATGTACAGCTTAAGGTATATAAGCTCCTTTGGAAAATAAAGTTGCGGGCCTTGCTCACCGAAGCTTGGTCTTCCTGTGTCATTCTTTCTTTCTTTTCAGGCTGACTCCCTGGAGCACAGGGGCCCTCTGAGTTCACTTCTCTGCCCAGGCTTCTAAGACTCACTTGAGAAGGTGCCCAAGGTGGGGCACCTTCCGCGATTCGAGAGGGCGCCTGTGGCCTACGTGAACAGTGCAAGTCCCTTGCTGGGGCTTTATTGGTTTTCTGCGTAAACCAAGGAATATCAGCCTCTTTCTCTCCTCTATTTTCTTAACTATAACATTCTTTTCTTATCTCTCTATCAATCTCTCAGTTGCCGACACCGTCATGCTTTGGATATCTCTGGATCCTGCCGGGGCTGGGCCCCGGTAGGTAGCCTTTCCCTTCTCCAGGGGATCTTCCCAACCCAGGGATCGAACCCAGGTCTCCCACATTGCAGGCAGATTCTTCACCAGCTGAGGCACAGGGGAAGCCCAGTGTATGTCTGAATCATCATAATTTCAAAGCCTCATTTTAGCATAGGAAAATACTTCTAATTCAAGTGGTTAAAAAATAAAACCTAGCTCTCATAGTCTCTCAGTTTCCAAAGCTATTGCTTCTCTGCCATGGGTGATCATTTTCACCCTGGTGAAGTTTGTGTGTAACCGTCAGGCTAAATCATTCCATCTGCTATCAAACTTTGACAGAAGAACTTCTATATCCAGGTCAGTCTGGAAACTATCCTTTGCTTTTCCTTTTATTCCCAGCAAATTTGATGTGTATAATTCTTAAAGTAGCATGCTAGGCCTGCTGCTGAGTATGTGGGAGGCTCTTTTGCATTGTGTAGGAGTTTTGTATAGAACATATTTTGTAAAATATCATCATAATATCAGGTCTTTGGAGGACATTCAACAATCGGGATCCGAGAAGAAAATAAACAGGCCTTGAGTGAAAGTGAGTTCTTACAGGCTGCCCGGCTTTCTCTTTCCTTTTTCATCTTTCCTTTCCTGTCCCCCCTCTTCCCCCGCTCCTCTCCCCCTCCTCTCTCCCTTCCTCTCTGCCAGCTCTCTGTCTGGATTTGGAGCAACCTTGCTATCCTGAGATGCAACGTCAATTCTGGTTCCTTTAGTCAGCTACTTTGCAGTGAGTCCACAGTGGGTCTAGGCGCTCCTGGTATAAAAGCAGCCTAGAGTTCAGGCTCTGGGGTACTTCAGCTGCCCTGCTCCTCACTCTTGCCTACTTATTGCCCTGGAATTTTCCAGTCCTTGCTATAAGTACACGGCTTGTGGGTGGCAGTTGGCAGAGAAATCAGAAAGTGAGATCAACTTCCTAAATGATGAGCTGAAATGGCAGTGTAAAGGTACCTTAAAAACAGCAAACTTCTGGGTCTAATAAAACCACTTCAGGGTAGTAAATATAGGATAAGAGGACCCAAGGACGCCTTAGCTGTTGAGTTTAACTCCACATTTTCCATGACAACGATGCCATATTTGAACTAGACATGTTCTCAGTGAGGAGTCCTCTTCATTTGGAAGCTTTGTCTAACCTACAAGGCTGAGCTAATGGTCCCAATACTTGTGGCTCACTCACTAGGGTACTATTAAGTAGCCACTAATAAACAGAAGAATTTTAAAAGACACGGCAAAATGTTCTCAAGATATTCTGTTTGGTGACAAAAATGATATGTGAAATTGATATAAATCTTTCAGAAAATAGGGATGCAAATGTATAAAAAGACTATAAAGAATATCTTTTTGGAGACGGGATTATATGTGCTTTTACTTTTTATGTGGATTTTTCTGGTTCTTTCGAAATGTGCATTATGAAGCGAAAATGGAAAAATAAAGAACATCATCTGCCTAAGTACCTATTTCCATTACTCCACTGTGAACTCCTCGAAGCAAAGCATCCTATCTTAGTCATCTTTGTTTCCCTAGCATCTAGCACAGTGCCCAGAATAATTTTAGTATGTCATAAATATTTATGGAACTGAAATGAACCTCTGGCACTTTGATACTTTCTTTAAAAAGCTTTATAATCACACCAAAGTAGCTTAGAAAATTTGTGAACAGTTTGGTCCCAAGCCTGTCCCAGCATCCTGATCCCAATCCCCAAAGGCAGTCTCTGCAAATTGTTTCCTTTAGGTCTTGTAATTATGAATGTTGTAGACCGTGCCATTCCGCCTCCATTGATTGACTTGTCATATTAAGACGAAACCTAGAAAGCAACTTGACACGAACGGTCACTGCTCTCAGCTCACTGCTATCCCCTTTCTCACCCCATACTATATAGTTGCATTATCATTTCTAGGTCACCTATTATACTTTTACAAGATAAAATTAATACCAAAGACCCACACTGAGGAAATTACACATGTACTAAGTGTAGAGCTCATAGAGATTTCTCGGAGTGAACAGACCTATGGGATCCCCTCAGATGAACAGATGGTGTCTTATCAGCATTCCAGACTCCCTGGAGTTCATCTCATAGTCACTAACCAGCACCCTCACCAAGGTAACCACAGTTATAAATCGTATTGCAAGCAATAAGTTTTTGCCTACTCTTTAACTTCCCTCAAGCAAAATCCTACAATAACTACTTATTTGTGTCTGTTTGCTCTGCTCAGCATTGCGTTCATAAGATTTATCCTTGTGGCCACATGACACAGCAGTCCATTCATTCTCATTACTGCCTGGTTCTCTACCGAACAATCACTTCACAGTTTACATACTTATTCTCCTATGAATGGGCACCTCCACGTTGCAATTTTCTCAGTAACGCTTCTACACGTATGTCGATGATGTGTCTATATATGATTTTTTTCCTGGATATACCTGCACAAATGGAATTGCTGAGTCACAGAAAATAGGTATGCTCAGAGTTGGTAAATGCTGATGACTCGTACCAACTGACACACTTTAGAGAAGAAGTCAAGCTGTCCCATATCCTTTCAAACTCTTAGGGCGGTCAGTGTGTTTAAGTATACCGTTCTGGTGGATGTGGATGCCATCTAATTTTGATCTTAATTTGTATATCCGAGATGAATGAAGCTGGGCAACGTTTTTAATATGTTTATTGTTTATTCTGGTATGGAAATCTATGTTTCAAGTGCTTAAAAATCTTTAACACATTTTTTAGTTGTCTGACCTTATTGATTTGTAAGAGTTCTTTATATATAATAGATGAGTCTTTTGTCAGAAACACGTTTGTTTTTGCAAATAACTTCTATCCTGTGGCTTGCCTCTTCACATTCTGAATAATATCTTTTGATAATTAGAAAAGGCTTCCCGTGTGGTTCAGCTGGTAAGGAATCTGCTTGCAATGTGGGAGACCTGGGCTTGATCCCTGGGTTGGGAAATCCCCCGGAGAAGGGAAAGGCTACCCACTCCAGTATTCTGGCCTGGAGAATTTTGTGGACTGTATAGTCCATAGTGTTGCAAAGAGTGGGACATGACTGAGCGACTTTCACTGGATAAACAGAAGCTCTGAATTTCGATTTTCACACTTACTTTCGTGGATAAGGCATTTTGTGTCATGCTTAAGAAATCTTTGCCAAACCCAAGGTCATGAAAATACTCTCCTATGCTGTCTTTTGGAAATGAATTGTCCAGGGAGACACATGACAAAGCAAGAGCACAAGGGAAGCCCTTTATTGAGAAGGGGTGCCCATCTGGAGAGCAGCAAGGTCTTTAATCCAATGTCTGACATCAGGGGCGGCAGTCGAGAGGACCAACCCCAGGTCCAAGGAGCAGCAGCTGAAGGCACAGGAGGGCCGAAAGGAGCTACTCCAAGTTCAAGGTCAGGAGGGGCGACCTCGTCCAAGGTAAGGAGCAGTGGCTGCACTTTGCTGGAGCAGCCATGAAGAGATACCCCACGTCCAAGGTAAGAGAAACCCAGGTAAGACGGTAGGTGTGGCGAGACACACAGAAACCATACTCACAGAAAACTAGTCAATCTAATCACACTAGGACCACAGCCTTGTCTAATTCAATGAAACTAAGCCATGCCATGTGGGGCCACCCAAGATGGGCGGGACATGGTGGAGAGGTCTGACAGAACGTGGTCCACTGGAGACGGGAATGGCAAGCCACTTCAGTATTCTTGCCTTGAGAACCCCATGAACAGTAGGAAAAGGAAAATGATAGGATACTGAAAGATGATCTCCCCAGGTCAGTAGGTGTCCAATATGCTACTGGAGATCAGTGGAGAAATAACTTCAGAAAGAATGAAGGGATGGAGCCAAAGCAAAAACAATACCCAGCTGTGGATGTGACTGGTGATAGAAGCAAGATCCGATGCTGTAAAGAGCAATATTGCATAGGAACCTGGAATGTCAGGTCCATGAATCAAGGCAAATTGGAAGTGGTCAAACAGGAGATGGAAGGAGTGAACGTCGACATTCTAGGAATCAGCAAACTAAAATGGACTGGAATGGGTGAATTTAACTCAGATGACCATTATATCTACTACTGTGGGCAGGAATCCCTTAGAAGAAATGGAGTAGCCATCACAGTCAACAAAAGAGTCCAAAATGCAGTACTTGGATGCAATCTCAAAAACGACAGAATGATCTCTGTTCTTTTCCAACACAAACCATTCAATATCATGGTGATCCAAGCCTATGACCCAACCAGTAATGCTGAAGAAGCTGAATTTGAACAGTTCTATGAAGACCTACAAGACCTTTTAGAACTAACACCCAAAAAAGATGTCCTCTTCATTATACGGGACTGGAATGCTAAAGTAGGAAGTCAAGAAACACCTGGAGTAACAGGCAAATTTGGCCTTGGAATGTGGAATGAAGCAGGGCAAAGGTTAATAGAGTTTTGCCAAGAGAACGCACTGGTCATAGCAGACACCCTCTTCCAACAACGCAAGAGAAGACTCTACACATGGACATCACCAGATGGTCAACACCGAAATCAGATTGATTATATTCTTTGCAGCCAAAGATGGAGAAGCTCTATACAGTCAACAAAAACAAGACCAGGAGCTGACTGTGGCTCAGATCATGAACTCCTTATTACCAAATTCAGACTGAAATTGGAGAAAATAGGGAAAACCGCTAGACCATTTAGGTATGACCTAAATCAAATCCCTTATGATTATAGAGTGGAAGTGAGAAATAGATTTAAGGGCCTAGATCTGATAGATAGAGTGCCTGATGAACTATGGAATGAGGTTCATGACATTGTACAGGAGACAGGGATCAAGACCATCCCCATGGAAAAGAAATGTAAAAAAGCAAAATGGCTGTCTGGGGAGGCCTTACAAGTAGCTGTGAAAAGAAGAGAGGCGAAAAGCAAAGGAGAAAAGGAAAGATATAAGCATCTGAATGCAGGGTTCCAAAGAATAGCAAGGAGAGAAAAGAAAGCCTTCCTCAGCAATCAGTGCAAAGAAATAGAGGGAAACAACAGAATGGGAAAGACTAGAGATCTCTTTAAGAAAATTAGAGCTACCAAGGGAACATTTCATGCAAAGATGGGCTCGATAAAGGACAGAAATGGTCTGGACCTAACAGAAGCAGAAGATATTAAGAAGAGGTGGCAAGAATACACAGAAGAACTGGACAAAAAAGATCTTCATGACCAAGATAATCACGGTGGTGTGATCACTCACCTAGAGCCAGACATCCTGGAATGTGAAGTCAAGTGGGCCTAGAAAGTATCACTATGAACAAAGCTAGTGGAGGTGATGGAATTCCAGTTGAGCTGTTTCAAATCCTGAAAGATGATGCTGTAAAGGTGTTACACTCAATAGGCCAGCAAATTTGGAAAACTCAGCAGTGGCCACAGGACTGGAAAAGGTCAGTTTTATTCGAATCCCAAAGAATGGCAATGCCAAAGAATGCTCAAACTACCACACAATTGCACTCATCTCACACGCTAGTACAGTAATGCTCAAAATTCTCCAAGCCAGGCTTCAGCAATACGTGAACCGTGAACTTCCAGATGTTCAAGCTGGTTTTAGAAAAGACAGAAGAACCAGAGATCAAATTGCCAACATCCACCAGATCATTGAAAAAGCGAGAGAGTTCCAGAAAAGCATCTATTTCTACTTTATTAAGTTTTACTGTGTATATCACAATAAACTGTGGAAAATTCTGAAAGAGATGGGAATACCAGACTACCTGACCTGCTTCTTGAGAAACCTATATGCAGGTCAGGAAGCAACAGTTAGAACTGGACATGGAACAACAGACTGGTTCCAAATAAGAAAAGGAGTACATCAAGGCTGTATATTGTCACCCTGCTTATTTAACTTCTATGCAGAGTACATCATGAGAAATGCTGGGCTGGAAGAAACACAAGCTGGAATCAAGATTGCCGGGAGAAAAATGAATAACCTCAGATGTGCAGATGACACCACCCTTATGGCAGAAAGTTGAAGAGGAACTAAAAAGCCTCTTGATGAAAGTGAAAGAGGAGAGTGAAAAAGTTGGCTTAAAGCTCAACATTCAGAAAACGAAGATCATGGCATCCGGTCCCATCACTTCATGGGAAATAGATGGGGAAACAGTGGAAACAGTGTCAGACTTATTTTTAGGGGCTCAAAAATCACTGCAGATGGTGACTACAGCCATGAAATTAAAAGACGCTTACTCCTTAGGAGGAAAGTTATGACCAATCTAGACAGCATCTTAAAAAGCAGAGACATTACTTGGCCAACAAAGGTCCATCTAGTCAAGACTATGGTTTTTCCTGTGATCATGTATGGATGTGAGAGTTGGACTGTGAAGAAAGCTGAGTCCTGAAGAACTGATGCTTTTGAGCTGTGGTGTTGGAGAAGACTCTTGAGAGTCCCTTGGACTGCAAGGAGATCCAACCAGTCCATTCTGAAGGTGATCAGTCCTGGGTATTCATTGGAAGGACTGATGTTAGAGCTGAAACTCCAGTACTTTGGCCACCTCATGTGAAGAGCTGACTCATTGGAAAAGACTCTGAAGTTGGGAGGGATTGGGGGCAGGAGGAGAAGGGGACGACCGAGGATGAGATGGCTGGATGGCATCACCATCTCGATGCACACGAGTCTGGGTGAAGTCCAGGAGCTGGTGATGGACAGGGAGGCCTGGCACGCTGTTGCTCATGGGGTCGCAGAGAGTCGCACATGTTGAGTGGCTAAACTGAACTGATGTTATCTTGTAGAAGTTTTATTGTTTCCCTTTTTACCATTGGATGAAAATCCATCTGGAATTAATTTCAACTTAGTGTTTAGAATGGTCAAGTTTGTTTTTCAACCTGTAGAAATAAGACCTATGGAAGGCCAACAAACATGTGAAAGGATGCTCAGCATCACTGATTATTAGAGAAATGCATATTAAAACCACAATGAGGTATCACCTTGCACCGGTCAGAATGGCCGTCATCAAAAAATCTACAGACAATGAATGCTGGAAAGGGTATGCAGAAAATGGAAGCTTTTTGCATCATTGGTGGGAATGTAAATTGATAGTCACTCAGAAGAACAGTATGGAAGTTTTTAAAAAAAGTGAAAATAGAGCTACCATTGCCTTAGCAATCCCTGCCCTCCTGGGCATATGCCTGGAGGAAACTATAACTTCAAAAGATAGAGGTACACTAATGTTTTTTGTGGAAATATTTACAACAGCCAGGACAAGGAAGCAACCTAAACGTCCATCAACAGAGGAATGGGTAAAGAAGAAGTGGTGCATAAATACAGTGGAATACTGCTCAGCCATAAAAAGGAATGGAATTGTGCCATTTGCAGAGATGTGGGTAAACCTAGAGACTGTCACACAGAGTGAAGTGAGTCAGAAAGAGAAAAATAAATATTGCATGTCAACGCATACATGTAGAATATAGAAAAATGGTATGGATGGACTTACTTGCAAAGCAGAAATAGAGACCCACACGTGGACAACAAACATGTGAGTGCTAAGGAAGGGGAAGAAGGCAGGAGGAATTGGGAGATGGGGTTGATATATATACACACTATTGGTACCATGTATAAAATAGATAACCAAGGAGAACCCTACTCAGGGGACTCTACCCAGTGTTCTTCGGTGATCTAAATGGGAGGGAAATTCAGAAACGTGGGGATGTGTGTATACAGAGAGCTGGCTCAATTTGCTGTGCAGCAGAGACCAGCACAACATTTCAGTGCCACTGTGCGCCAATACAGATTAATTTTTAAAAGCACCCTCACTTCTCCCTCGTGTTACAGTGCCACCAGCGTCATAAATCAAGTGGCCGTATGTTTACGGGCAGGTTTTTGCATGCTCTTCTTCTCCATTAGCTCAGTTCTCTATCCCTGAGGCAACACCACACTTTAACTATTGTGACTTTGTTGCACAGCATGATATTTGCAGCATAAATCTTCCAATTTTGTTCTTCTTTATGAAGCTTTACAATGCAATGCTCTTCTTTACTGCTTACATTCTTTTTAATTTGTATCTCCCTTGATTTTTAGAAACAGCTTGTCAGTTTTCAAACAGGCTCATACATACAGACAAACACACGTTTACTGGGTTTTTAAAATTGAGATTGCATTGACTCTTAAGGTCAGTTTAAATAAAACTAGTATGCTGACCATGAAACTGAAAGTGTTAATGCTCAGTCATGTCCGACTCTTTGGCACCCCACGGACTATACAGCCCATGGGATTCTCCAGGCCAGAACACTGGAGTGGGTAGCCTTTCCCTTCTCCAGGGGATCTTCCCACCCCAGAGATTGAACCCATGTCTCTGGCATTGCAGGCGGATTCTTTACCAGCTGAGCCAGCAGGGAAGCCCAAGAATATTGGAGTGGGTAGCCTATCCCTTCTTTAGGGGATCTTCCCGACCCAGGAATCAAATCGGGGTCTCCTGCATTGCAGGCAGACTCTTTACCAGCTGAACTACGGGAAAGCCCCAGTGCAGGCATATCCTTCCACTCTTTTAAACTACTGGTAGATTTTTCAATATTTCGTAGTTTTCTGTGTAATAATATTGCATATTTTAAATATATGTTCCTCTGTATTTGATGCTTCATAATTCTTTCCTATATTTCATTGTCCTGTTGTTTATTACTAATAGAGAATATAATTGATTCTTTTGCATATTGACTTTATATTCTTCAGCCTTCCAGAATTTACTTATTAATTCTAAGAGTTGTTGAAGCTTTTAGGGTTCCTCCTTTATTTTGAGTCTTCTCAAAATTTACATAGACTTGTCTAGGTATGGATTTTTTTTATTATTTTTGCTTCCCTTCAATAGCTTAAAATATTCTTCCCATAAATCAGTGATATGTACACTCTTTAATTACAGATGCCATGTAGGATCTTTTCTGTCTCTCTTCTCACTGAGCGTCTGAGAGCCTCTGCCCCAGATAATTATCTGGGGTTTTGACACCCACCTGCAGCATTTAATACCACTCCTGGCTGCTTTTGTAGTAAATATTGTGTCCCTGTCATTAGCAATTTCATAGGCCTGTGTGGGGATCCCTAATAAGATATCTTAGCATTGAGTCCACGGTAATGCATACTTTAAAAAATAAATTATTTGTACATAATTATAGAAATTCAATTAATAAAATAAATTTGCAGTATATAACAAAAGGGACATCTCACAAAAAGTTTGCTGGGTTTCGGTGAATCCTGGCATTTAAATTCAATAAGTCTCTGTCGCCTTATATCTAAATTAGGGTGCTAATAACCCCTATTTCATAGTGTTACAAGAATTAAATGAACAACGTATTCAGTATTGTGAGCTCCTAGGATTAGTTCTCAAGATTATGCCAGCAATTGGTTAACCAGGAAATACTAAAATGAAGGCATCATTTCTCTTAGCCTAGGGTAATTATCACAATAATACAGCTATTTCCCACAGACATAAATTTGCAAAGCTTTTTTTAGTAAATTCAAGTTACCTAGATGTCATTTGCCATTCAAAACCAATGGCTTCCTAAGTTCTGCTAAGTTACCTAAATGCTTTAATGCCATTTACAAATGAGTACTGGTTTTGCACCTGGGTCATTTGGTCAATAAACATTTACCAAGTGACAAAGTGGCATTATCTGAATATTTCCCATATCTTTTGGCTTTGTGACTGGCTTAGCTTCTACTTACAGGGAACAGCAGGGAACAATAATATCCTTAGCAATATCTAATTCAGGATTGCTTACACTAGAGTCTGTGAATCAATAGGAAATAAGCGTCATTATCTAACATATTCTTCCAAAGTCAAATTAGTAGGTTAACCCTTGAGCATTTCCAAAAAATTTCCATTAGGAGTAGAAAAAACATGGGCAAATATTAAATAAGTATAGACTGTGTTTGTTTGTAAAATGCTTGTCATTCTGCTGGGCTGAAAGATGGGCCCTCAAAGAGAGTGGCAATTATATAAGCCACAATACCGGGTATAAAATCGTCACCATGGGATTTGGCGCGTTACAGCTCTTCAGAAAATGAGAATTCCTGTTTTCTGCTCCCGAGGCTGTTACTGCTCCACATTGGCCAAAAGCCTGTTCCAAGCACTGCAGTCCCAGCCTGCTGCTTCAGCTCCTCTGCCTTTCCAAGAAATTCTCTGACCCTTGGCCCCGTTTCTCAATGCTTCTGAACTTCCTAACTGATCTGGCACTCAGCGTATCCTGCCTGGCATTGTTTAAACTCTTTCCACACATTTCAGCTGATCCCTTTCAAACTGATCCTAAACTCCTTGAGGGAAGGTTTGCCTTTATGCTGCCCTGGTTTCACAGTAGGTTGGATGACTCACTGTGTGAAGTCTCAGTATTCATTTCACATCTATGCAAGGGAGCTGGTAGAAACCGTGCTCTATAAGAAGGTTCAACCTCATGTCGGAGGACATGACAATCCCCATCAATGTACACATGCTGCTGTATATAGAATGGATAATCAGCAAAGACCTACCTCATCGCACAGGGAGCTCTACTCCACACCCTGTGATACCCTAGGTGGGAAGAGAATCTGGAAAAGAATACGTAGCTGCATAGCTGAGTCACGTGGCTATAGGCCTGAAGCTAACCAGCCCTGGAAGCCGACCATGTGTGCGAGTTCTGAGTTGCTTCAGGCATGTAGGACTCTTTGCGACCCTATGGACTGTCACCGAACAGGACTCCTCTGTCCATGGGATTCTCCAGGCAAGAATACTGGGGCGGGTAGCTATGCCCTTCGCCAGGGTGTCTTCCCAACCCAGGGATTGAACCCATACCTCTTATGTCTCCTGCACTGGCAGGCAGGTTCTTTACCATTAGCACCAACTGGGAAGTCAAGTCAACTATACTCCAATATAAAATTAAATTAAATTAAAAAAGAAAACATGATATAACACACTTTTGAGGGAACTATACTCAATATTTTACAATAAAATGTACAAGAAAAAATATAAAAAGAATATATATATATTTATATATTTATATTTGCATGTATAACTGAAGTGCTGTGCTGTATACCTGAACCTAATACAAAATTGTAAATCTACCATACTTCAATTCAGAGAAGGCAATGGCACCCCACTCCAGTACTCTTGCCTGGAAAATCCCATGGGTGGAGGAGCCTGGTGGGCTGCAGTCCATGGGGTCGCTATGAGTCAGACATGACTGAGTGACTTCACTTTCACTTTCATGCATTGGAGAAAGAAATGGCAACCCACTCCAGTGTTCTTGCCTGGAGAATCCCAGGTACGGGGGAGCCTGGTGGGCTGCCATCTATGGGGTCGCACAGAGTTGGACATGACTGAAGCGACTTAGCAGCAGCAGCAACATACTTCAATTAAACATATGTATATGTACACATTTAAAAATCAACCATCGGGGAAATGGATATTTCTCCATCCGTCAGAGCACAGAACTCTTGGGATCACAGACGTTCACTGCTAGTCTACATGTGCACTAAAACGCTGGTCAGTGACTTCATTAGTGCTGCTAGACTCGTCCAGTGGAAACCAACCTACACGTGCTGGGTCTCAGGACGGAGGAGACGGAGCAGCAGCGGTGTGGCAGCTCTCGTTCCGTCTGGCCTAAGGAAGAAGGTTCCTTACCGCCGATCAGCATGGTGCAGATGGAGAAGATCTTCTCTGCATCCGTGTTAGCAGAGACGTTCCCAAACCCAACACTGGTGAGGCTGCTGAGCGTGAAATACAGAGCTGCGATATAGGCACTTCGGATCGACGGCCCGCCCAGGGTGTTGTTCCCATAGTAGGGCGATTCCAGTCTCTTCCCCAACTCGTGGAGCCAGCCTGCAGAGGAAGACAAAAACAAGCACTTAAGCCCCCCAAATAAAGTCCCAGTATTAGCACCTGGGCGTAGTGATGAATGAACATATAAGGCTGCACCAAGTTGCTTGGGAGAAAGAATGTTAAAAGGAAGTTAAAAGCAAGGAATTAGATTCCATGGCTCTAGAAGCAAAGCATCACTCTCATACTACTGTTTTCTATAGCACACACAGTAGAGAAATATGTATTCAAGAGTGGATTGGTGATCAAAGCTGAACAGCTCCTAATGCAAGAACTACCTTCAGTGACAGAAGCAGATATTTCTAAGCTTAGTAATAATGTTGTATATTTCACTAGTCATTAAGCTTGTTTCTCAATTGGAATTTTAAGAAATAAAGGAGCTGAGTATGTGTTTTTCAACCCTACGTGATAGTAAATAGCAACCAACACAAAAGTCTAGACTTCAGACAGGCAAGATGTGGTTTATTTCTATCGTGCATTAACTTTCCCTACTTTGTCCCCTTGATGTGTTGCGTGCTAAATTGCTTCGTCCTGTCTGACTACTCATGACCCCATGGACTGCAGTCCACCAGACTCCTCTGTCCATGGGGATTCTCCAGGCAAAATACTAGAGTGGGTTGACATTTCCTACCTTACAGGTCTCAGTCCCATGTTTTTCTCAAGAAGCCTTCTTTGCAACCTCATTCTGCTGTCTGGGGTTGCTGGGAGAGAACTATAACCAAGAGGTCCCTATAATAGAACTGGCAGCTGCCACACAACTGTTCCACAATACTGGGGTATACATGCATCAAAACTCATCTAATTAAATGCTTCAAATAAGTGCATTTCATTGTATATCAATTATACTATCATCAAGCTATAATAAAGCTATGTTAATAAAGAAGGGAAATAGCAAGTATAATATTAATAATAGTGCATTAGAAACACAACCCAGAGACCATGTTAAAATAAAATCCTTTATAAGAAATAGTTGTCCTTTAAAATCTTATGTTTAAAAATTCTGTATGTGTGTGTGTGTATGCGTGCTACAAAGCATTATGACAATTCCCTTCAACCCATAATGTCCCTAAGACTTTCGTTAAGGAATCTTATTCACTGACCACTATTTTCTTATTAACACTTCATTTAATGGCTGCCCAAGAAGAGATGAAAAGTCACTACATTGCTAAGTAGTAAAAATGCTGTCATTACCAACTAAGGTTATAGAGTGTGGACCTGCGCTAGGTAATTAGAATGCAAACTTGAAGACAACAGGGCTCCTTGAGGTCAAGGAGAAATGCTCAGTGGCAAGCGCTCTGTTTTATTTATCCTGTCTCTAGAGACGTGCTTATCAGCCATTGGCTTGCCTCAGAAATATCTCGAAGCTTGTCAAATAGAGACAAGCAGGCCGTGTCCCTGGAGTTTCTGGGACAGTGCGTGGAGGCTGTGGAGAAGGGCTGAGGATTCGCCTTTGCACTGGGTTCGCACGTGATGCTGAAGCAGCAGATCTAGGGAACCATGTTTGCAAAGTCATCCTCAGTGCTGGCTGCAGCTGGGAAAGCTTAAAACAAAAACACATTCCCAAGGGTCACCTCCATACACGGAATCGGAACTTCTGGTTCTGAGATCAGGTACTGGTATTTGTAAAAGCTCCCCAGTAGATTCTGATGTGAAGATAGAATTTAGAACTACTATTCCAGAACTGAGCAAAGCCTCTAGCAATAGCAGAGTTTAATAAGTGTTATTTTTAAAAGTGAATGAATTAATGAACATATAAATGATTCTGTGGGCTTTGCTTATGGCTTGGCCAGTAGAGTCTGCCTGCAATGCGGGAAACCCGGGTTTGATTCCTGGGTCGGTAAGATCTCCTGGAGAAAGAAATGGCAACCCACTCCAGTAGTCTTGCCTGGAGAATTCCCTGGACAGAGGAGCCTAGCGGGCTGCAGTCCATGGGGTCACAGAGGGTCGGATACGAATGAGTGACTAACACACACACAACACACACATGTAAATGATTCCTGCCCTCTGGGATGAGATTGTACAACATTGATGCAATATAGCGTTTGTAAACTTGTACTAGATTCATAACAAAGTTTAATGAAGGGTTGTTTTTTTTTTGATGACAGAGAATAATAAAAGGAAAGTTACACATTATGAAAGCTGATGCCATTCATAAGCTATGATCATTTTATTCCATCTGGAAAAGAGGAATAAACTTGACATCTAAACAGATTTAAATTTGGGCTCTTCCATTATAGGCTGTGGGAATGACCAACTCCTTCCTGTTTCACATTTCTCATTCGCAGCTTGTACAGTTGCAGTGGGATAAATGAGATGCGCCGTGAAGAAACGTCAACCCCTTTAGTGGCAGAGGTTTAGTGTTTCATATCTTGTTTCTCTCTCTTTCTCATGTTACTTAAATTGGAACAGAAAGTAAAGGAAATGTGAGATCAGGAGTGAATTCTAAAGGAAAAGGAAGGTGGCGACTAAGTGTATTCGGAGAATCCATGTGTGGCACCTGATAGAACTGAGGATCTGTTAACTAATAGAAATGAGAGGAGAGAATCTAGGTGACAGCAATTCTTAAAACTGTGGGTCTTACACATCCATTTGTGAATCTGAAAAAAGACAGGCTCCTTTTCCCAGGACAAAGCACGTGTGGAGTCACAAAAACAACTTCGTGTACATTTTCAGGCGGCTCAGGGCTGCTTTGTACAGGTCTGGTCCAAGGGCCCAGATTAAAAATTCTGCTCCAGAGTTTCAAGTGGGGCTTCCCTGTGGCTCAGAGGATAAAGAATCCGCCTGCAATTCGGGAGACCTGAGTTTGATCCTTGGGTTGGGAAGATTCCCTGGAGGGAAGGGCAACCCACTCCAGTATTCTTATCCTTCAATTAAAAAAATAAATAAGTGAAAAAAAGAGAATTTAAAATGAAGGAAAGTAGGAAGTGGTGAAGCATGATTTGGTAAAATCTGGTTTAATCTTGTGCAGAAAAAGACTTAGATATAAAGACAACTTATCCAAGATTAATTATGCAGATATTACAAGTCAAAACACATGTCCATTTGTATGCACTGTAGGGGGAGAGTCAAGACGAGTAAGATCAGGGAGCAGAGATGACGCGTGGATATACATTGTGCTCAGGGTGCTGATTTCTGCAGAGCAGGGCTCTTACAGGCATTTGACCCAAGTGCTGTCAAGTACGGGATTCCCTGGTAGCTCAGCTGGTAAAGAATCCACCTGCAATGCAGGAGACCCTGGTTTGACTCCTGGGTTGGGAAGATCCACTGAAGGGATGGGCTACCCACTCCACTATTCTTGGGCTTCCCTGGTGGCTCAGCTGGTAAAGAATCAGCCTGCAATGTGGGAGACCTGGGTTCGATCCCTGGGTTGGGAAGAGTCCCTGGAGAAGGGAACGGCTACGCATTCCAGTATTCTGGCCTGGAGAATCCCATGGAGTATACCGTCCATGGGGTCTGTCAAGTACAACCAACCACAAGACTCCGAGGGGCTGGTGGCTTAGCTACTTCTCATGTGCCTTTAAAATAGTACTCTGAAACGGATGTCATGCTCAAAAAAGTGATTAGATGGGACTGTCAACCAAGCAATTGTCCCTTTGTTTCACGTTGGTCGTTACCACTAATATTGGGAAGTCTGAGTGGCTAAAAAAATGTCCTCTTTCCTAGAGAGTAAATATTGCATGATTAATTTTTGTTTTAATTGATGAGAAGAAGAATGAAACACCACCAACACCATCTGCTGCTGCTAAGTCGCTTTGGTCGTGTTTGACTCTGTGAGACCCCGTAGATGGAAGCCCACCGGGCTCCTCTGTCCCTGGGATTCTCCAGGCAAGAACACTGGAGTGGGTTTCCATTTCCTTCTCCACACCACCATCTACTCATCTTGAATTAACGTGTTCCTTTGCTTACAGAACCCCAAGTTTTCTCATTAAAAATAAAGCCGAACAAACCAGCCGACACATGTGATTTAATTCCTTAATTGGAACAAAACCAAAGCATTTAAGAATCCTCCAAACCAAATCAGTTTTCCTAGAATATCATTTCCTTAATAAAATAGGATAAAACTCTGTGATAGGCCATGCAGACGATATTGGATTATGTGCTCACTCTACTCCTGCTCATTCACGCACATGTGAAACCATCTCAGAAGCAATTCAAGGGGCAGGACACAGACAACAGGCCTGCGTTTGCTGGCTCTTTCTGTCCAGCCAGCTGTTCTATTTTCAGAGGCATCTTGTTTTTTCTTCAAGAAGGATTGCTACTAAATTGTGTTACAGCTGATGAAACAGAAGCAATAATGGCGATGAAAACCTCTGGTAACACGGGGAAAGGAGGTAACACCCACAAATCCGGGGATGGGCTCTGTGGGCTAAATAAAACTTTTTCGCAGAACAGCTTGTCCAAAATGAGAGCACATGTTCCACTGTAAGAAGACAACATGTCATTGTACTGTACCGAAGAGGCAGTTTCACCAATTTGGAGGCCAATCTTTTTTTAATCTGGAGAAATTCATCTCTAAAGGAAGGGATGTCCTAGAACAGTCTGTCTGCTTCTGCTCAGCTTTTTCCCTTAAAGAACATTTTGAAGGAAAAAGCATACAGAAAATAAAGTAGAATCTAAATATACTGAACACACGGCCATCTGATAAAAACAAAAGATGTCATAAAATAAGTCTGTCATTACCAAAACAGTTCAGATGAATAAGATAGATTTATGACATAAGTATCAATTTCAAAGACAGAATGCCTCTTAATGAGCATGCTCAGAAGAGCCTATAATTAAGCCTGATAATTTCATCCATGTATTTTTCATTGCATACTTACCATGGGCCCAGTATTTTGCTTAATTATATACTTTTAACTCTAAAAGGCAGTTTCTTATGATTTTACTATCGGTTTCCTACAATCATAGACTTAGTTTTATCATGCATATATGCGCATTCACAGTTTATACAGGTATGACCTGCTTTATAGAATAGATGTGCTCCTGAAAAGGTTAGTTTATATTTGTATTTGGTAAATTAACAGATAGTTTAGCTTTAATGAAAGGAATGGAAGCATGTTATTTAAGCAAAGCCTATGAGAGGGTGGGGCCAAGATGGAAAAGTAGGAAGTCCGTAAGGTCACTTCCTTACATGGGCACAAAAAAAATTATAAATACTTAAAGAGAAACTTTGGTGAGGAAGACCAGGAGATAGCAGAAAAAGATATTCTACAACTAAAACTATAAAGAAGGAACCATACTGAGACGGGTAGGAAGGCTGGAAATGGTGTATAGTCAAGACCTACACTCACAGGTGGCGGGTAATGACAACTCGAGCAGTTCTGCTCAAGAAGCAGCAGGGCAGAGCCCACTCCAGGCTCCACAGTCCAGGGTCCTACAGTGAGATGATGAGCACCCAAAGCATTCAGCTTTGAAAACCAACAGGACTTACTTTCAGGAGAGCCAGGGGGCTCTGGGAAATAGAGACTCCACTCTTAAAGGACACACAAAATCTCACACTCTGCAGGACCCAGGGCAGAAGGAGGAAATTGAGAGGAGCCTAGATCAGACCCGTCGTTTGATTTTGGAGGTCTCTCAGAGAGGCAATGGCAACCCACTCCAGTATTCTTGCCTGAAGAATCCCAGGGACAGAGGAGCCTGGTGGGCTGCCATCTGTGGGGTTGCACAGAGTTGGACACAACTGATGTGACTTAGCAGCAGCAGCAGAGAGGCAAGCGCTAACCAGAGCTCATCCTGGAGACATAGGCACAGGCAGCAGCCATTCTGGGGAACTTGCCCTACCACAGGGACAGTGGTGCAGCAGGTGCTAGCTTGGAGTCCTGCCTCCAGCTTGTTAATGTTGGGACCCAGCCCAGCCGCCAGCCTGTCAGCACCAGTGCTGGACGCCTCAGGCATAGCAACTAGCCAGGTGGGGACAGTTCCCACCCACCAGCAGGTTGACTGTCTCAAGGCATCCTGAGCTCACAGCTGCTCTCGGACCTGATTGTACCCACCAGTAGCTAGCAGCTTCCACTCAAAGCAATTAGCCAGACTGCAGGCCAGCCATGCCTGGCAGACTACCTACAATACCACCTTCCAGAAGAGAAGGACTCACACAGCCCACACAGGGCACCCCAAGGGCATATACGGCTGGTGGCCAGAGGGGGACACGCTGCTGGGATGCAGAGGACATTTCCCACCAAAGGCCATCTCTCCAAGGCCAGGAGAAGCAATCACCCTGCAAAATATACAGAAATAAAAATAGCAAAGTAGGCAAAATGCAGCAAAAGAGGAATATGCCCACAGGAAAGAACAAAATAAAACACCAGAAGAATTTAGTGGAGAGAAGCAACTTACCTCATGAGGAGTTCAAGGAAGTAATGTAAAGAACTCAGGAGAATGATAGATGAACAGAGAAAGAAGTTAGAAGTCTATAACAAACAATTAAAAATACGTAGAGGAACCATGCAGGTGAAGAATATCACAACTGGAATAAAAAACACTAGAAGGGATTAATAGTGGATTAAATGATACAGAGGAGTGGATCAGCAAGCTGGAAGACAGAGTAATGGAAATCATTCAATCAGAACAGAAAAAAAGAAAAAGAGTGAAAAGAAATGAGGACACTTTAAAACATCTAGGACAATATTAAGCACACTAACAGTTGCATTTTAAGTGTCACAGAAGGAGACAAGAAAGATAAAAAGGCAGAAAGCATACTTGAAGTTGTAGTAGCTGAAAACTCCCCAAACAAGGGATGAAGACAGAAATTCAGTTCCAGGAAGAAGAGAGGGTCTTAAATGAGACCAATCCAAAGAAGACCACACCAAGATACACTGTGATTGAAGACTGCAATGGCAGAATTAAGAGCAGGTTAAAAGCAGCAAATAAAAGCGTGACATTTACACACAAGGGAACTCCTATAAGGCAATTAGCAAACTTTTTGGCCAAAACTGCAGGTTAGAAAGATGTGGGGTGAAATATTTAAAATGATGAAAGGGAAAAATCTATAACCAAAAATACTCTACCAAGGAACGCTTTCATTCAGATGTAATGGAGAAATAAGAGTTTTACAAACAAAAGCTAAAAGAGTTCAGCATTACTAAACCCACTTTACAGGAAATGTTAAAGGGACTTCTCTAAGCTAAAAAGAAAAGGTCACAACTAGAAGTATGAATATCATGCAAAAAAATCTTATTAGTAAAGGCAAATATAAAGACAAACAATCAACCATGCATGAAGTTACTAGGAAGTTTAAAACACAAAGGTACTAAAATTATCTCTAACCAAAATAAACAGCGAAGGATGAGCAAAGCAAAAAGATACAACATAAGATCTCAAAAACCACAAATGTGGAGGTAGGGAGTAAATATGCAGGATTGTTAAAATGCTTTTAGACTTGAGATTAGTATTAAAATAATCATGTGTATATACAGATTGCTATGTATAAACCTCATGTAGGGAGTTCCTTGGTGGTTCAGGGGACAAGAATCTGCCTTCCAATACAGGGGACATGGGTTTGATCCCTGGTTGAGGAAATAAGATCCCACATGCACAGGGCAACGGAGCTTTGAAGCCACCACCACTGAGCCCTTGCACCTCACCCTCAGAGTCTGCACGCTGCAGGCTGCAGAGCTCCTGTGCTCCAGAGCCCAAGCGCCAGAGCTGGGGAGGAGCCTGCGTGCCACAGCAGGGACCTGATGCAGCCCAAAGCAAAGAAACCTTCTCCAAAAAACCTTATGTAACCACAAATCAAAAGACAAACTACAACAGATATATTCACGGAAAAGAGAAAGGAATTCAAATATAGTGCAAAATACAGTCATCAAATCACAAGGAAAGAGAAAAAGAAGAAACGAGCAAAAAAGAGCTAAAAAACAACCCTAAACAATCAACAAAAGGACATAAGAACATAAGTGTCAATAATTACTGTAAACGTCAGTGGACTATAGTTTCCAAGCAAAAGACAGACTAACCAAACGGAAGCAGAAACAAGACCCACGTGCCTGCTGAGTCTGCAAGAGACTCGTTTCAGATCTGAAGATGCAAAGTGAGAGTGAGAGGGTGGCAAAGGCATTCTGCACAAATGGAAATGAAGAGAAACCCAGAGTTCAGTTCAGTTCAGTCGCTCAGTCATGTCCGACTCTGTGACCCCATGAATCGCAGCACGCCAGGCCTCCCTGTCCAACAGCAACTCCCGGAGTTCATTCAGACTCGTGTCCATCAAGTTGGTGATGCCACCCAGCCCTCTCATCCTCTGTTGTCCCCTTCTCCTCCTGCCCCTTATCCCTCCCAGCATCAAGGTCTTTTCCAATGAGTCAGCTCTTCACATCAGATGGCCAAAGTATTGGAGTTTCAGCTTCAGCATCAGTCCTTCCAAAGAACACCCAGGACTGATGTCCTTTAGGATGGACTTGTTGGATCTCCTTGCAGTCCAAGGGACTCTCAAGAGTCTTCTCCAACACCACAGTTCAAAAGCATCAATTCTTCGGTGCTCAGCTTTCTTCACAGTCCAACTCTCACATCCATACATGACCACAGGAAAAACCATAGCCTTGACTAGATGGACCTTTGTTGGCAGAGTAATATCTCTGCTTTTGAATATGCTATGTAGGTTGGTCATAACTTTCCTTCCAAGGAGTAAGCGTCTTTTAATTTCATGACTGTAATCACCATCTGCAGTGATTTTGGATCCCCCCAAAATAAAGTCTGACATTGTTTCTATTGTTTCCCCATCTATTTCCCATGAAGTGATGGGACCAGATGCCATGATCTTCATTTTCTGAATGTCGACTTTTAAGCCAACTTTTTCACCCTCCTCTTTCACTTTCATCAAGAGGCTTTTTAGTTCCTCTTCACTTTCTGCCATAAGGGCAGAAAGGTGGTATCATCTGCATATCTGAGGTTATTGATATTTCTCCCAGCAATCCTGATTCCAGCGTGTGCTTCTTCCAGCATAAGGGTGGTATCATCTGCATATCTGAGGTTATTGATATTTCTCCCAGCAATCCTGATTCCAGCGTGTGCTTCTTCCAGCATAAGGGTGGTATCATCTGCATATCTGAGGTTATTGATATTTCTCCCAGCAATCCTGATTCCAGCGTGTGCTTCTTCCAGCCCAGCATTTCTCATATTACTCTGCAATAAAATTGAAATCTTGCCATATGTGACAACATGGATGGATTTAGCGTATATTATGCTAGATGACATGCAATGAGTTGACTCACTGGTAAAGACTCTGATGCTGGGAGGGATTAGGGGCAGGAGGAGAAGGGGACTACAGAGGATGAGATGGCTGGATGGCATCACTGACTCGATGGACATGAGTCTGAGTGAACTACGGGAGTTGGTGATGGACAGGGAGGCCTGGTGTGCTGCAGTTCATGGGGTTGCAAAGAGTCAGACATGACTGAGCAACTGAACTGAACTGAACTGAACTGATGCTAGATGAAATAAGTCAGAGAGAGACAAATACCATGTGATTTCACTTCTATCTGAAATCTAAAAATCAAAACAAATTATCAAACATAACAAAACAGAAACAGAGCAATATATGGAAGGAACAGATGGTTGCTAGAGCGAAGAGGGATGGATAGAAGGAAGAAATGTGTGAGGGAGATTAAGAGCTGCAAATCTCTCATTGCAAAATAACTGAGCCACAGGCATAAACTACACAGTGTGGGGAGCATGCTCAGTAACTGTGCAATGCCTTTGTATGATCACATACCGCAACTAGGCTTACTGTAGAGGCAATTGTTGTATAGAAATATTGAATAACAATGCTGCATAACAGGAGCTCACAGAGTGTATAAATAAATTTAGCCTCAAAAACAAAGAGTTTAGTGGCTACTGGCGGTGGGGGTGAAATTGGATAAAGGCAGTCAAAAGGTGCAAACTTCCAGTTATAAGATACGGAAGATAAATGATAACACTAAAGGTCTAATGTGCAGCATGATAAGTATAATTGGCACTGCTGTGTGTTATGTATGAAACTTGTTAAGATAATAAATTCTAGTGTTCTCATCACAAGGAAATGTTTTTCTACTTTAATCTCATATCCATTTGAGATGATGAATGCTCATTCACTAAAGTTACTGTGATAATCATTTCATGATGTAAGTCAAATCATTATGCTATATACCATAAACGTATGCAGTTCAGTTCAGTGCAGTCGCCCAGTCAGGTCTGACTCTTTGAGACCCCATGAATTGCAGCATGCAGGCCTCCCTGTCCATCACCAACTCTCGAAGTTCGCTCAGATTCACATCCATCGAGTCCGTGATGCCATCCAGCCATCTCATCCTCTGTCATCCCCTTCTCCTCCTGCCCACAATCCCTCCCAGCATCAGAGTCTTTTCCAATGAGTCAGCTCTTCGAATGAAGTGGCCAAAGTACTGGAGTTTCAGCTTTAGCATCCTTCCTTCCAAAGAAATCCCAGGGCTGATCTCCTTCAGAATGGACTGGTTGGATCTCCTTGCAGTCCAAGGGACTCTCAAGAGTCTTCTCCAATACCACAGCTCAAAAGCATCAATTCTTCAGCGCTCAGCCTTCTCCACAGTCCAACTCTCACATCCATACGTGACAGTGCTATATGTCAATTACATCTCAATAAAACTGAAGGAAAAATAAAAGCCTATGGTGAGTCTCTCCGGTGTTAGAAACACTTCAGTAATGGGAGACATGGGAATACCAGACCACCTGACCTGCCTGTTGAGAAACCTGTATGCAGGTCAGGAAGCATCAGTTAGAACTGGACATGGAACAACAGACTGGTTCCAAACCGGGAAAGGATTACGTCAAGGCTGTATGTTGTCACCCTGCTTATTTAACTTATATGCAGATTATATCATGAGAAACGCTGGGCTGGAAGAAGCACAAACTGGAATCAAGATTGCCAGGAGAAATATCAATAACCTCAGATATGCAGATGACACCACCCTTATGGCAGAAAGTGAAGAGGAACTAAAAAGCCTCTTGATGAAAGTGAAAGAGGAGAGTGAAAAAGTTGGCTTAAAGCTCAACATTCAGAAAACGAAGATCATGGCATCCGGTCCCATCACTTCATGGGAAATAGATGGGGAAACAGTGGAAACAGTGTCAGACTTTATTTTGGGGGGCTCCAAAATCACTGCAGATAGTGACTGCAGCCATGAAATTAAAAGACACTTACTCCTTGGAAGGAAAGTTATGACCAACCTAGATAGCATATTCAAAAGCAGAGACATTACTTTGCTGACTAAGGTCCATCTAGTCAAGGCTATGGTTTTTCCAGTGGTCATGTATGGATGTGAGAGTTGGACTGTGAAGAAAGCTGAGCGCCAAAGAATTGCTGCTTTTGAACTGTGGTGTTGGGGAAGACTCTTGAGAGTCCCTTGGACTGCAAGGAGATCCAACCAGTCCATCCTAAAGGAGATCAGCCCTGGGATCGCTTTGGAAGGAATGATGCTGAAGCTGAAGCTCCAGTACTTTGGCCACCTCATGCGAAGAGTTGACTCATTGGAAAAGACTCTGATGCTGGGAGGGATTGGGGGCAGGAGGAGAAGGGGACGGTAGAGGATGAGATGGCTGGATGGCATCACGGACTCAATGGACGTGAGTCTGAGTGAACTCTGGGAGTTGGTGATGGACAGGGAGGCCTGGCGTGCTGTGAATCATGGGGTCGCAAAGAGTCGGACACGACTGAGCGACTGAAATGAACTGAACTGAACTGAATACGAAAAGCCACCCAGCAAAACTTGAGCTTGTGGAATCAGGTCTATATGTGTGCCTGTGTGTGTACTAAATTGCTGCAGTCGTGTCTGACTCTTTGAGACCCCATGGGCTGTGGCCTACAAGGCTCCTCTGTCCGTGGGATTCTCCAGGCAGGGATACTGGAGTGGGCTGCTGTTTCCTTCTCCAGGGCATCTTCTTGACCCAGGGTTTTAATCTGCGTTCCTTAGGGCTCCTGTATTTGCAGGCAGTTTCTTTCCTGCCAGCGCCGCCTGGGAAACCCCGTTCACATGGACAGAGAAAAGGAAGGGTTAGCGCATGCACCATGACAGCTATAATTCCAGACATTAACACTATTTTACTTAATTTGTTACAAATGAACCATATTGCAATGGAGTTCAGCTAGAAACAGGAATAGCACTCATGTTAGGGGGTTCCTGTTATTAAGCTGACAAATGGTTAATACTTTATAGATGGTTTCCATTTCATTTGTAGGCACCAACCCTATAAAATAGGCACAGTTATCCATAGTTTGATTCATTATTTCATTATTCATTACAATATGTAGAAATTATTATCCTCATTTTTAAAGATGAAAACACTAAGGCTCAGAGAGATGAAATAACTTGTTCAAGATGGCAGAGTCAGGGTTTTAAATCTAGCTGTGCTTTTGGAGCCTAATTCTACGTCTGTTATCCCACAGTGCTTTCCACGCTATATGTACAGACCCAAGGTCACTGGTGTTGTGACTGGGCTGAATGCCTCTACATGCAAGTTGCCATTTTAGAAGTTGCCATGTTATATGTACATGGTGGAGAAGGAAACTGTCTTTGTTAAAGTTCTCCAGAAGCACAGAAACATTTAATTATAAATTGGGAGATTTGAATGGCATATATTTCTCCAATGCATGAAAGTGAAAAGTGAAAGTGTAGTCGCTCAGTCATGTCTGACTCTTAGCGACCCCATGGACTGTAGCCTATAATCCTCCATCCACAGGATTTCCCAGGCAAGAGTTACCAGAGTGGGGTGACATTGCCTTCTCCATAAAACAGATATTAATGAGTGTACATGTCTGCCAAGTTGCTTCGGTTATGTCCAACTCTTTGCGACCCCATGGACTGTAGCCCATCAGGCTCCCCTGTCAGGATTCTCCAGGCAAGAACACTGGAGTGGGTTGCCATGCTCTCCTCCCAGAGATCCTCCCCACCCAGGGATTGAACGCGCGTTGCACGTCTCCTGCATTGGCAGGGGGGTTCTCTACCACTAGTGCCGCCTGGGAAGCCCCAGTAATGAGAGCCTACCACACAGCACAGGGCACTCCGGTTGGTTCTCTGTGGCAACCTAACTGGGAAGGAAATCCAAAGCAGAGGGGATATGTGTGTACGCAGAGCTATTCACTTTGCTGTGCAGTGGAAACTAACACAACATTGTAAAGCAACTGTGCCCCAGGAAAATTAACCAAAAATAAAAACAAGTAATTTACTTAAGTGCTGCACACAGCCTTCTCAGAGCAGGGAGATTAGTCCCGTCTTGCAGCCGGTGTTGATGGAGACTGCTCCTTGGGAGCACGCCTTCCTCACAGTGCCGTGCCCACTAGCAGAGCAGTCTTCCACAACGTGGGACAATGCCCCAGGCAAATCGATCAGACCCTAAAGGCGAGACTCGGGCAGATTTAGGGGATGTGGTGCAGTACAGCAGCTTTTGAAGCCACAGCCAACACTTATTTAAGGCCAAGTATTTCACTAGGCTTTTTCATATGACATCATCTTCAGCCAACACTCACAACACATCTGCCTTTTTTCTTTTTTAAAATGTTATGAAATTTGTGTAGTTCCAACACACGATTTGAACAATTTTCTCTTTCTTTTTAGGAATTGTTAGAACTGAGAAACAAATCTATTGCTAACTTAAACATCCATGATCTTCCTGCTATTTGACTTTGCACACCAAGTAGTAATCGTTTAGAAGTATCATTCAGCTGTCTCATTGGAACCATTATGAAATAAGTTTGCATTTCCAGTGCCCATTTCTGCTTAGAGTGGAGAAATGTGTGTCAAAATAAAGTAGATAAAAAATAAATCAACTCAGAGAAAACAGGTTCATCCAAATGTAACTCACAGTGCAGACATGGGATAACATCGTATTTGATGGAACCTGAGGATTACTTTAGGCTTCGCAGGCGTCACTAGTGCTCAGGAACCCACTTGCCAGTGCAGGAGATGCAAGAGACACGGGTTCCATCCCTGGGTCTGGGGGGCTCCTGGAGGAGGGAATGGCACCCCACTCCAGTACTCTTGCCTGGAGAATCCCAGGGACGGAGGAGCCTAGTGGGCCACAGGGAGACCTGGGTTCCATCCCTGGGTCGGGAAGATCTCCTGGAGGAGGGAATGGCAACCCACTCCAGTACTCTTGCCTGGAGAATCCCAGGGACGGAGGAGCCTAGTGGGCCACAGGGAGACCTGGGTTCCATCCCTGGGTCGGGAAGATCTCCTGGAGAAGGAAATGGCAACCCACTCCAGTACTCTTGCCTGGAGAATCCCATGGACGGAGGAGCCTAGTGGGCCACAGGGAGACCTGGGTTCCATCCCTGGGTCGGGAAGATCTCCTGGAGAAGGAAATGGCAACCCACTCCAGTACTCTTGCCTACAGAATCCCATGGACGGAGGAGCCTAGTGGGCCACAGTCTACGGGGTCAGCTGGTGATTACACAACAAACAACTCAGCTTAAACTCTGTGCCAAGGATTCTGTAACAACAGTGTATCCTGCCTGAGGACAGTTTCTCCTCCTGAGAACCTTCTGGCTAATCCTGTTATCCTAAAATGCAAATTATGGGAGTGGGTCTAATAAGATCTTTACAACCTTGAGATATTCTTTTGATTTACTGTAAGTCTATGCCCCAAACAGTAACACTGAAGAAACTGAAGTTGAACGGTTTTATGAAGACCTACAAGACCTTTTAGAACTAACACCCAAAAAAGATGTCTTTTTCCTTATAGGGGACTGGAATGCAAAAGTGGGAAGTCAAGAAACACCTGGAGTAACAGGCAAATTTGGCCTTGGAATGTGGAATGAAGCAGGGCAAAGACTAACAGAGTTTTGCCAAGAAAATGCACTGGTCATAGCAACACCCTCTTCCAACAACACAAGAGAAGACTCTACACATGGACATCACCAGATGGTCAACACCAAAATCAGATTGATTATATTCTTTGCAGCCAAAGATGGAGAAGCTCTATACAGTCAGCAAAAATGAGACCAGGAGCTGACTGTGGCTCAGATCATGAACTCCTTATTACCAAATTCAGACTGAAATTGAAGAAAATAGGGAAAACCGCTAGACCATTCAGGTATGACTTAAATTAAATCCCTTATGATTATACAGTAGAAGTGAGAAATAGATTTAAGGGCCTAGATCTGACAGATAGAGTGCCTGATGAACTATGGAATGAGGTTCGTAACATTGTACAGGAGACAGGGATCAAGACCATCCCCATGGAAAAGAAATGCCAAAAAGCAAAATGGCTGTCTGGGGAGGCCTTCCAAATAGCTGTGAAGAGAAGAGAGGAGAAAAGGAAAGATATAAGCATCTGAATGCAGAGTTCCAGAGAATAGCAAGAAGAGATAAGAAAGCCTTCTCCAGCAATCAGTGCAAAGAAATAGAGGAAAAAAACAGAATGGGACAGACTAGAGATCTCTTTAAGAAAATTAGAGCTACCAAGGGAACATTTCATGCAAAGATGGGCTCGATAAAGGACAGAAATGGTCTGGACCTAACAGAAGCAGAAGATATTAAGAAGAGGTGGCAAGAATACACAGAAGAACTGTACAAAAAAGATCATCACGATCCAGATAATCATGATGGTGTGATCACTCATCTAGAGCCAGACATCCTGGAATGTGAAGTCAAGTGGGCCTTAGAAAGCATCACTACGAACAAAGCTAGTGGAGGTGATGGAATTCCAGTGGAGCTGTTTCAAATCCTGAAAGATGATGCTGTGAAAGTGCCGCACTCTATATGCCAGCAAATTTGGAAAACTCTGCAGTGGCCACAGGACAGGAAAAGGTCAGTTTTCATTCCAATCCCAAAGAAAGGCAATGCAAAAGAAAGCTCAAACTACTGCACAATTGCACTCATCTCACACGCTAGTAGAGTAATGCTCAAAATTCTCCAAGCCAGGCCTCAGCAATACAGGAACCGTGAACTCCCTGATGTTCAAGCTGGTTTTAGAAAAGGCAGAGGAACCAGAGATCAAATTGCCAACATCTGCTGGATCATGGAAAAAGCAAGAGAGTTCCAGAAAAACATCTATTTCTGCTTTCTTGACTATGCCAAAGCCTTTGACTGTGTGGATCACAATAAACTGTGGAAAATTCTGAAAGAGATGGGAATACCAGACCACCTAACCTGCCTCTTGAGAAATCTGTATGCAGGTCAGGAAGCAACAGTTAGAACTGGACATGGAACAACAGACTGGTTCCAAATAGGAAAAGGAGTACGTCAAGGCTATATATTGTCATCCTGCTTATTTAACTTCTATACAGAGTACATCATGAGAAACGCTGGGCTGGAAGAAACACAAGCTGGAATCAAGATTGCTGGGAGAAATGTCAATAACCTCAGATATGCAGATGACACCACCTTTATGGCAGAAAGCGAAGAGGAGCTAAAAAGCCTCTTGATGAAAGTGAAAGAGGAGAGTGAAAAAGTTGGCTTAAAGCTCAACATTCAGAAAACGAAGATCATGGCATCTGGTCCCATCACTTCATGGGAAATAGATGGGGAAACAGTAGAAACACTGTCAGACTTTATTTTTTGGGCTCCAAAATCACTGCAGATGGTGACCGAAGCCATGAAATTAAGACACTTACTCCTTGGAAGAAAAGTTATGACCAACCTAGATAGTATATTCAAAAACAGAGACATTACTTTGCCGACTAAGGTCCGTCTAGTCAAGGCTATGGTTTTTCCAGTGGTCACGTATGGATGTGAGAGTTGGACTGTGAAGAAAGCTGAGCGCTGAAGAATTGATGCTTTTGAACTGTGGTGCTGGAGAAGACTCTTGAGGGTCCCTTGGACTGCAAGGAGATCCAACCAGTCCATTCTGAAGGAGGTCAACCCTGGGATTTCTTTGGAAGGAATGAGGCTGAAGCTGAAGTTCCAGTACTTTGGCCACCTCATGTGAAGAGTTGACTCATTGGAAAAGACTCTGAGGCTGGGAAGGATTGGGGGCAGGAGGAAAAGGGGATGACAGAGGATGAGATGGCTGGATGGCATCACGGACTTGATGGATGTGAGTCTGAGTGAAGTCCGGGAGATGGTGATGGACAGGGAGGCCTGGCGTGCTGTGATTCACAGGGTCGCAAAGAGTCGGACATGACTGAGTTACTGAACTGTGCTGAACTGAAGAACTAAGAACTTCATTTCTTGGAGGTCCCATGAGTCTCACACTTTGATTCTCACAAACTCAAAGGAAACTTACATTTCTGAATTTGTACAACCTACCTTGGGACAAAAGTCTGAAACAAAGAATTAATCATAAAATAGTAGAGACTGAACTTTGTGTCAGGAAATAGGAGCACTAATCTTGTTCTTGCCTGTAATGAAGTACATGTACGACTTCCTCAGTGGTGCAGATGGTAAAGCATCTACCTACAACGGGGGAGACCTGGGTTTAGTCCCTGGGTCGGGAAGATCTCCTGGAGAAGGAAATGGCAACCCACTCCAGTACTCTTGCCTGGAAAATCCCATGGATAGAGGAACTTGGTGGGCTGCAGTCCATGGGGTCACAAAGAGTTGGACATGACTGAGCCTATGAGCACACACACCAAGTGACTGGACTGAGTAATTGCTAAGCTCTTTCAGGTCTAAGATTTTATGAAATAAGATCCATAATGCTTCTTCAAAAATGGATGAGTTTTTTAAAGCAAAATGCTTGTGTAATAACCCATGATTTTGTGAATTTCTCTTTTATTTGTTTTTAATTATTTGAATGATGACCCATCAGCAAACATTGATGGGATAAGGATGGAAGCTTTTCACGTTTTGATCCATTTATCATTTCTGCTCTATTTCCCCTGCTGAACAATTTTTCAGAGCAGGCAATGTTATATGCTGTTAGTAATGTCAAGAAAAAAAAAT